>NC_134532.1:112041099-112344129 GCF_050624435.1 Tenrec ecaudatus
GGGAGTGTTGGGGGAAATAGGGAGCTCATGATGATGAGTACAAGAATGAAAAAAATCCTCTAAAATTGATTGTGGTGATTATTGTACAACTCTTGTGGAGTTGATTAAATTATTGAATTGTATGAGATGTGAATTATATGCCAATAAAACTGTTGAGGAGAAAAAGTACCAGAAAACAACCATCATAATCTGTGGAAAAATAGAGTTAAAAGATAATGGAATTTTCCCACAAACGTTTGTGTGTATCTATATGTTTATATCTATGCACGTATATATGTATATGTACATATATGTGTGAGTGATTTCTGACTGGGCTGCAATCCACAAGGTCAGCAGTTTGAAACCACTATCTGATCCAAGGGAGAAAGATGGGCTTTCTACTCCCATAAAGTGTGACAGCCTTGGAAATTCACAGGGTCATTTCTACCCTGTCCTGTAGGGTTGCTATGGGTCAGAGTTAACTTGATGGCAGTGATTTGAGTTGAATATATATTACAGTTATAGAGAGAGATTAAAATTTATAGAGACTGTAAAATTTCTCTATAAAAATATTGAGAGAAATATAAAACTGTTGATGGATTTTAATAAAGGGGATATAACCCTTTTTTTCCCTATTTTTTTACTGGAGAAAGTATCTAACATTCTTTTGATGGTGAGACCAAAGGCATTTGAAAACTAGCACCTGTGGCAAATATTTTAAAAAGGGTGAATAATGTATCCTTGTGGAAGGGATTAGATCCTGTGGGGGCCACAGGGCCGCGAAAGGTAAACACAGAAATACACACAGGAGGGGGTAGCTAGGGCAGCAGTAGGAGTCTGAGACCTCTGCCTTTCCACTTCAATGGTGTCACCTTGGGCAAACCACAGAAAGTGTCCGCCATTGTGGTGAAGTGCCATCACTTAGAATGGCTCTTCTATCCATATCTCTGTAACACCCACCAAATAATTGGGTGGAACCATGCAATTGCAGCGTGTGGAACACTAACAGGGGGAGTTAGAAGCAGGAACAGAAAATTCCTGGTGGGACTGTCAAGGAATAGAGCCAGTGGCAGAGTACATTGGATATCTCTCCCTGTGTGAAGTAACAGGCCATGGCCACACCAAGGCTAGAGGCCTAGGACAGTAGACCAGGAGACTGAACAGAGGAGCGGCCCTGAGACTGACTGTAGGTGGCTTCCTGGTCCAAGGGGGCAGAGGGCCACCAGACCATGTGGCTGAAAAGCTGAAGACCTGAGAGACTTGGTTGCTGGCTGGTGACATGTTGCTATGGAACAATAGCCTAAATCTTTTCAGATCCTGGCTTCTGGTAACCTATCAATTCCCCCGATAACCCTTGATAAATCTGAGTGTTATTTGTGATTTCTGTGGTCATTGCAATGGATTATGGAACCCAGCAGAAAAGTAGACTTGTGGGAGGGACTGTTGGTGTCCGAATAAGTAAAGATGCAAGGCGGAGGCATGTCTCACCCTGCCTCCTGGCAAATGGCCTAGGAATGGGATGGAGATGGGTTCTCCTTCTTTCTCATGAAACCAAAGAGGATCCATTATCCTCTTATTTTTCTTCCAGTTTAGCATCCATACCACCACAGAGAGGAAGAGACAGAAATTCACTCAAGGGAAGTGTATTATTTCCTTAGGTTGACATAACAAAGTACCACTAAGTAGATAGCTTTGAATAACAGCGATGTATTAGCTCGGAGTCCCAGAGTTTAGGAGTCTAAAAGTAGGGTATTAGCAGAGTCCAAGTGCTGTCTGAAAGCCTTAGGTAGCATCATTTCTTGACTTTCTCAGCTTCTAGGAGCGCCAAGCATTCCTTGACTTGTACATGCATCTCTCCTCCCATCTCCTGTTTCATAAGACACTGAATAGATGGGATTATGAACCACCCCACTCACATGTGTCATCCTCAAAGACCTTATTTGTAAGGAAGGTCACATTCAAACAGTACCAGTGGTTAGGACTTTGACATCCATTTTGGAGGAACATGAGGAAGCCCAGGACATCAGAGGGCTCTTCATTCTGTGCTGGTACAATGAAGCATGTTGAGAGGCTTGCATATAGAGGCTGCTTTATTGAAGTAGGATAAAAAAATTTTTTACTGTTAAGGCTGAGTTTTACCATTAAAACTGAGTTTTATTACTAAAAATATAACTGTGAGTCCATGAGGTTGACTCCTGGGAGCTGGAGGAGAGGGAAGAGTAGCCCCTGTGGCTTGCTCTTAGGGACCAAACTAATTGCCAGATCATCGGACCCATTACAGTCCAGAGCAACACTCCTGGGGGCATGGTTGGCTATTATGCTCAGAAAGTATCTTCGTTTTCTAGTGCTGCTAAAACAGAAATACCACAAGTGGATGGTTTTACCTATCAGAAATTTATTCCCTCACAGTTTAGGAAGCTGGGAATCTGAAATCAGAGCCCCAGCTCTAATAGAAGGCTTGCTCTCTTTATTTTTTTTAAGTTGGGATTTAATACATGTCTCATTTCAAATTTCAATCATGTCACGTAGAACATACAAGTGTTACCGCAATCAGTTTCCAACCATTCTTTTTCAACATGGACTCCTTGACACGATCTTCCTTTTGCCCCCCTCCACCACTGCACCCCCTCACCCCAACCCCTGATTCTACGTGCTGTCCCTCTAGGTTCATCGACCCTGGATTTTACATTCTGAACGCCAGGAAAGCATATGACACAGCTTGGAGAGGATGACCTCCATTGACACAGCACCTCTTGAGGAAGGTCCTTGTCTCTCCTGTTTCCAGGTTCTTTGGAGTTCTCCATGTGTCTTGGCATCATTCTGAGCCTGTCTCTCCTCTCCTGGCTTGTTTAGCATCTTTTCATCTCTCAAAAGAGAATGTGCAAAGATACACCTTACATAGACACTGCCTTATTAGCATAACAAAGACAACCTGTTCCCAAGTGGAATTACAACCACAAGCAGAGTGATTAAGATTTACGATACATTTTAGGGTGGGGACACATAATTAAATCCACAGCAGAAATATGCTTGTTTCTTTCCTTACTGGAGTCTGGTATATCTGCAGTGGAAGAGAAAGAAAGGAGAAAATAACATTCCTGTGTTGTGAGTTTTCCAAATGCAAAATAATGCAACATCAAGACTACTCATCGACATACTCTGCTCTTCCTGGGGTGAAGTAAAGCTACTCAGAATGGTTCTTCTATTCACATCATTGAAACTGCCCCCAAATGGCTGGGCGAGATCATGTAAATAGGGTGTGTGAGACATTAACAGAGGAGTTTCGTGTGCACGGGAAAGAAAGCATCTCGGAAGCAGGGAGAGAGAGTTTCCAGAATCATCAGGAAGAAGAGGCACTAGTGGAGCGTGCTCAGGATCCCTGCCTTAAGTGGCAGAGGCCATGCCACACAGTGGGAAGGGCTGAGGCACCAGTTCATAGAAGTCTAGCTGCTGACACACACAGAATTCCTGGTCCAAAGAGGCCAAGGCCTACGGACCTCATGATTGAGAGGCTCATGAGCTGAGAGAAAGAGAGACTTGGCTCCTAACTGAGGAGAGATAAATACAAACCAATGCCTGTGTCCTTCATGCTTTCTAAACCTGGATTCTGGGAACCTGATAATTCTCAAATAAACCCACATAATCATGACTATTGTCTGTGGGTGGCCATTGCAATGAATTCTCAAGCAGAGAAGTAGAGGGTCATGGGAGGAATGATTGGTATCAGAATTGGGTAAAGGAAGGCTGGGTGGTGGAGGCATGCCTGACCTCTGCCTTGGGCTGATGAGGAGTTGAATTCTCCTTCTCCCTTCTTGAGTCAGAGGTACTCAGTTGTGACCCTTACACTGTGTCTCCACTTCTCTATTATCTATAAATTGCGTTTTTCTAATAAAGAGGAGAGAGATAGCGATAAATTACTCCTTCCAGAATGCAATAGAGACTATATACGCGTACAGTCACAGGTAGCTGCCTCATTTTCATTATGCCAAAATAGAGGCTGTGGCAATTCAGGTCCCAAGCAACCAAATGCCAAGATGGAGTTAGAAGTAACAAAAAACATTGATGAGGGGCAATGGCTGTGAAAGACAAAGGAGAGGAGAGGTCGGGGAAGCCTGCGGATAACAGTGCAGGTCTGACATCGCAGAAACCAGATGAGGCAGAGAGGAGGACTGAGGACAGGAAGAGCCTCAGACCATGGTGTCGCTCTAGAACGACTGGGCTTGCACAGTGAGGAGCTCCAATGCAAAACTGATCCATAAAGGAGACATGTGCTGGGTGGAAATCATCAGGTCTTGGTGTCCTTGCTGTGGTAGTTACATAATTTGGTGTCAATTTGAGAGGATTATGAATGAAGGAGAGGAGTCTGGCCTGTCAATCAAGATATAATCAATGAGGCCTCTGTGTGGGCCTTCTGAGAATTCTGGGAACTCCTGTTTTTCCTCCTTGAAGGTAGGAGACACTTCTCTCTCTCTCTCTCCCTCTCCCTCCCCCTCTCCCTCTCCCTCTCCCTCTTTCTTTCCTCACTCCCTTGGGGATGCTCCACTGAGAAGACACATGGCGCTACGCCCTGGGAGCTGGAGAAGCCACATGGACCTGCACTGATACAACCAGACCCTCTGGGAACTGGAGAAGCCACGTGGAGAGGCCTGCCAGTGCTGAGATGCTTACAACGCCACTGGATCCAAAGATGTTCTGCCAACTACCCTGTGATCACCCTGCATTCGGTGATTTTGCATGTATTTCGGGAGTCTGAAGAGGACTTTATAGATTGGTATTGGACATATGGCCTAATATTGGACTTATGGGCTTGGACTGGACTGGGTTGGGATGCTTTCTTAATGTACAATTACCCCTTATATAAAACTCTCTCTTATATACATGTGAGTTTCCATAGATTTGTTTCTCTAGTCTACCTGCACTAATACACTTGCCAAATACAGTCATTGACTAGGAACAATCAGGCATAGCCTGTCTTCAGGTAGAAGACTGCAGTGAATCTTGAAGGTGTTGTAGCTGACTTCACTCCCTACAACAGGCTCGCTTTATGTTTAAAAATCAAGGTCTGAAAAAAAATAAAAAACAAGGTCTGCAAAGATGTGACTTTGTGACAGTGTAATGATGCAATCCTCTCCTATGGCTTAATTAAATGTGATCAGCCAATCAGTTGTAAGGGACTTAGAGTAAGATGCAATGCCTTTATGCAGGTCATAGCCCTGACTGGATGTAAGGTGCATTTACATGTATCATCCTTTATCTTAAAAGACACAAAAGGAAAGAGAATGAAGGAGAGAGAGAGAGAGAGAGAGAGAGAGAGAGAGATCTCCTATGACCAAGAAAGAAGAAGGACTAAGGTTTGCCTGGCTCAAGCCTGGTATTTTCAATCTCTTCAAATGCATGTGAAAGCTGGACATTGAATAAGGAAGACTGAAGAGGAATCCGTGCATTTGAATTATGGATATGTGATAGGATTATATCTATCTGTAGTCAAGGAAATCCAATAAACACAGCTATTATTAAAATTCATGGACCAACCACAAAAACTAGTGATGAAGAAGTTGAAGAATTCTGCCAATGTCTTCAAACATGCAATCAAGATGCATTGATAATTATTGGCGATTGGAATGCAAAAGTTGGAAATAGAGAGGGGAACAGTAGTTGGGGAGAGAAACAAAGCCAGAGATCCCACGATAGAATTTTGCAAGACCAATGACTTCTTCATGGCAAATAGATTTTTCCACAATACAAATGGCGACTATACATGTAGAATTTTTTCAGATGGAATACACAGAAATCAAATTGGCTACAGTTGTAGGAAGAAACAATAGAAAAACTCAATATCAGCAGCTAACATTAGGCCACATGACAACTGGGAACAGACCATTAATTGCTCATATGTAAATTCAGATTGAAGCTGAATAAAATAAGTTCAGGAGAGTGAAATAGGACCATGAGTCCCTTCCACTTGAGTTTTGTGAACTCAAGAAGAGATTTGATGCATTGAAGCCTGTGGCAGAAAGCCAGATGATCTGTGAGATGACATTAAGAACATCACACATGAAAAAGCAAAGGATCAATAAAAAGACAGGAAAGAGGGAAAAGATTAAAGTGGATTTAAGAACAGACTGAAATTTGCTCCTAATCATAGATTAGTGAAGGCAACCAAAAGAAATTAATAAATCAAAGAGCTGAACAAAAAATTTCAAAGGGCAGTTTGAAAAGACAAAGCAAAATATTATATTGAAGTGTGCAAAAACAGAGAGAAGCAAAAAAAAAACCCCACATTCAGCATATCTTTTTTTTAATAGTTAAAGTTGTTGGCCTTTATTCTTTTGTTTTGTTTTTGAATAATTTTATTAGGGCCTGATATAACTCATCACAATCCATATATATATAAATTGTGCAAAGCACATTTGTACATTCATTGCCCTCATCATTCTCAAAACATTTGCTCTCCACCCAAGCCCCTGGAATCAGCTCATTCTCCCCACTCCCTGCCTGCTCCTCCCTCCATCATGAACCCTTGATAGTTTATAAATTATTATTTTGTCATATCTTGCACTGTCCAACATCTTCCTTTACCCATTTTTCTATTGTTCATCCCCCAGGGAGGAGGTCACATGTAGATCCTTGTAATTGGTTTCCCCTTTCTAACCCACCCTCCCTCCACCCTCCTGGTATCGCCACTCATAGCACTGATCCTAAAGGGATCATCCGCCCTGAATTCCCTGTGTCTCTAGTTCCTATCTGTACCAGTGTACATCCTCTGGTCTAGCCAGATTTGTAAGGTAGAATTGGGATCATGATTGTGGGGGTGGGGGTGGGGTGGGAGGAAGCATTTAGGAACTAGAGGAAAGTTGTATGTTTCATCGTTGCTACATTGCACCCTGACTGGCTCGTCTCCTCCCCGAGACCACTCTGCAAGGGGATCTCCAGTGGCCTACAAATGGGCTTTGGGTCTCCACTCCGCACTCCCCGCCTCATTCACTATGGTAAGATTTTTTGTTCTGATGATGGCTGATACCTGATCCATTCGACACCTTGTGATTGTGCAGGCTGGTGTGCTTCTTCCATATGTCTTTGTTACTTTACAGGAATCATTTTTAAAAGATGGATACACAGGGTCACTGTACCAAAAAGAACCAATTAACAATCAACGATTTTAAGAGGTAGCATATGAGAAAGAACCAAAATTACTGAAGGAAGAAGTGCAAGCTGCTCTGAAGGCATTTGCCCAAAACAAGGCTCCAGGAATTCATGGAATACGAACTGAAATGTTCCTACAAGTTGATGAAACATTGGAAGCAGTCACTCATCTGTGCCAGGAAATGGAGAAGACAGCTTCTTTGCCAACTGACTGGAAGAGATCCATATCTGTACCCATTCCAAAGAAGAGTGAGCCAACAGATGTTCAAAGTATAGCATAATATCATCAGTATCACACGCAAGTAAAATTTTGCTGAAGATCATTCAACTATGGTGGCAGCATTACATTAACAGGGAGCTGCCCGAAATTTAGCCAGTTCAGAAAAGGGCAACGAATAAGGGATACCTTGAATAAGGATAAACTGGTGATGTCAAACGGATCTTGGCTCAAAGCAAGGAACACGAGAAAGTCGTTTACTTGTGTTTCATTGGCTGTGCAAAGGCATTAGACTGTGTGCATCATCATAAACTGTGGATGACCTTGGGAAGAATGGAATCACAGAGCACTACATTGTGCTCATGGAGAACCTACACCTGGATAAAGAGGCAGATTCCGAACAGAACAAGGAACTACTGCATGGTTTAAAATCAGGAAATGTGCATGTCAGGGTTGCATCTGCTCATCATGCATATTCAATCGGTAGGCTCAGTAAATAATCAGAGAAGCTGAATTTATAAAGAAGAATTTTGCATCAGGATTGGATGAAGGTTTATAAACCACATGTGATATGCAGGTGATACAACTTGCTTGCTGAAAATTAGGAAGACTTGCAGCACTTGCTGATGAAGAGGGTGGAAACATGGCAGGGTGCCGAAAGCTCTCGAGATTGGTGGCAGAGTCCCAGCATGCAGGAAGGTGACGGGGCAGAGAGAGAGGGAGGTTCCTTGCTGTCCCACTTATAAGAAAGCCACATCCCCAAGGAGGCATCATCAGGCTGTGATCTAATTGACAGCTTGGATTCCACCCCTACACTTCCATACAAATTCACACTGACAGAGACTCATTCATCTATGCTCGACAATAGTTCTACTTTTGACTCACATGGGAGAATCTTCTCGATGTCAACTGTATAACTTACTATTGCTAATAAGAAAATTGAACACCCTCTTTCACAAGTGGTGCTGAAAAAAATGGATATCTTCCTGCAGAAAAATGAAGCAAGACCCTTATCTCACTCCATGCACAAGAATAAGGTCAAGGTGGATCACAGACCATGAAGTTAAACCCCAAACTATTAGGGCCATCAGTGAAGGAATTGGGACCAACTGGAGAACTTTGGCACAGGGAATACATAGGCTGTCAGAAATAGGGAAGAACACAAACACAGAGGAGGCACAAATTGACAAATGGGATATACTGAATATAAAACACCTGTGTACATTGAAAGAATTCACCAAGCGAATAATAAGAGAGTCCACAGACTGGGAAAACATCTTTAGCAATGACACATCAGAAAAAGGCCTTATTACTAAAATCTGCAATACTCTGCTAGCTTCCAAAAAGAAAAAAGCTAATTGCCCACTGAGGAGGTGGGTAAAGGACCTGAACAGAAGTTTCACAGGGGCAGAAATCCAAATGGCCAACAAACATATGAGAAAATGTTCCCGATTTTTAGCCATAGAGAAATGTAAATTAAGACAACAATGAAGTACAAATTAACACCCTCAAACATAGCCCAATTCAAAAAATCAGAGAGCAACAAGTGTTAGAGGAGCTGTGGGGAGACAGGAATTCTCATCCACTGCTGGTGGACCTATAAGTATGTACAGCCACTATGGAAATCGATCTGGCGATATCTAAAACAGATGGAAATTGAATTACCATACGACCCAGCAATCCCCCTACTGGACTATACCCAGGAGAGACAAGAAACAAACCAATGCCAGACATCTGTGCTCCAATGTTCATTGCGGCACAATTCACAATGGCAAGGAGTTGGAAACAACCCAAATTTCCATCAACTGATGATTGGATTAAAAAGCTGTGGTACATACATACAATGGAGTACTACACATTACTAAAAAGCAGTAATGAACATATGAAGCACATCGCTGCATGGGAAGAACTGGAGGAAATCATGCTAAGCAAAGTAAGCTAAGCACAAAAGGACAAGTACAACATGAGTCCACTGAGGTAAGCTTTAAAAAGAAATGCAAAAGGGGCATACGGGAAAAGCTACTGTATACAAACATTCCTGGGGTGAGGACCAGGTAATATGGCAGGGACCAGACCAAATACAGGGATACACATGGTAGACAACTAAAAAGAAGGTGGGGAAAGGAAGAAATAATAGTAATAAAAAAGAAATGGGTAGCAGCAGCAGAGGGCACTAACCCACCCAAGGGGAGGGTATTGTTCATATCTCTGCAGTGCTCCAAGATGTGAATGCAATGTGCCGGCATGGAGCAGGGAACCAGTGGAGAGATCTGAGGGGCTCGCCCCAATCCCAACTACATGGACACCTGCCCCTCCTCCCAGAAGAATTTATTTCAAAGAAGGATATTGAATCTTAAACTCCGGGAGACAGACGTATCTGATGAGAACACAAAGGAGCAGATGAAGGGAGAGGAGGAGAGAGTGGAGCACATCCTGGCCCACCAGGCCTTGAAGACAATAACTCCAATTAGAGCAGCCAGTCCACAGAGTGGACCTCATGGCCAGCCCCACTATGAGACATGACATCCCTCACTGACCCATAGCTCTACAGGGACAATACCGGAGACACAGTGTGGGAATTTTGCCCAATCTGATCCCTCCACACTGAGGCAAAACAACAAGGGGGTGCAAGGAAATTGAGCGGTGAGGTCCCAGGGAATGCTGAAGGTGGGCTTTGGGGCCAGGGCATGGTGGCCCAACAGACTGAACTGGAAAACACTCCTAAAGGCCAACAAATGATCCTTGAACTAACTACAGGCTTTTCTTTCTTATGTTTTGTTTTGGGTTTTTTTTGCCATTGGTTTGTTGTTGGTGGTGTTTTGTTGTATATTGTTGCTTGGTTTTGCTCTGTCTTGTTTTTCTGCATGTTATTATCTCCGCAGGTCTGTCTAAATAAGATAGGCTGGATGAACACTCTGGAGGAGAAAACAACGGGACCTACAGTTCTGGGGGACATGGAAGAGGGGCAGCTGGGGGGAAAGTTAGTGGTGTTAACAAACCCAGGGATAAGGGAACAGTAAGTGATCTAAATCGGTGGTAAGAAGGGTGTAGGAGGCCTGGTAGGGTGTGGTAAAGGGTAATGTAACCAAGAGGAATTACGAAACCCAAATAAGAATGAGCATGATAGTGGGACAAGGAAAATCAAAGGAAATAGAGGAAAGAGCTAGGAGGCAAAGGGCATTTATAGAGGTCTAAATAAAGGCATGTACATATGCAAATATATTTATATATGAGGATAGGGAAATAGATCTATGTGCATATATTTATAGGCTTAGTATTAAGGTAGCAGAAGGACATTGGGCCTCCACTCAATACTTCCTCAATGCAAGAATATTTTCTTCTATTAAATTGGCATTCTATGATGCTCACCTTCCCAACACAACTGCTGAAGACAAAGCAGGTGAATAAGCAAATGTGGTGAAGAAAGCTGATGGTGCCCAGCTACCAAAAGAGATAGCATCTGGGGTCTTAAAGGCCTGAAGGTAAACAAGCAGTCATCTAGCTCAGAAGCAACAAAGCCCACATGGAAGAAGCACACCAGCCTGTGTGATTACGAGGTGCAAAAGGGATCAGTTATCAGGCATCAAAGAACAAAAAATTTTATCATTGTGTGCTCACCTCCATGATATGATCACTGAAGCCAAATGGGTACATAAGAAAATGTGGTGAAGAAAGCTGATGGTGCCCGGCTATCAAAAGATATAGTGTCTGGGGTCTTAAAGGCTTGAAGGTAAACAAGCAGTCATCTAGCTCAGAAGCAACAAAGCCCATATGGTAGAAGCACACCAGCCTACGCAATCATGAGGTATCGAATGCATGAAGTATCAAGCATCATTAGAACAAAAAAATCTTATCATAGTGAATGGGGGAGGGAGTGCGGACTGGAGACCCAAAGCCCATTTGTAGGCCACTGGACATCCCCTTTCAGAATGGTCTTGGGGAGGAAGGAGCCAGTCAGAGTGCAATGTAACAACGATGAAACATACAACTTTCCTCTAGTTCCTAAATGCTTCTTCCTCCCCCACTATCATAATCTCAATTCTACTTTACAAATCTGACTAGACCAGAGGATGTACACTGGTACAAATAGGAACTGGAAATGCAAGGAATCCAGGGCAGATGATCCCTTCAGGACCAGTGGTGTCAATGGCGATACTGGGAGGGTGGAGGGAGGATGGAATGGAAAGGGCGAACCGATTACAAGGATCTACATGTGATCTCCTCCCTGGGGGACAGGCAACAGAAAAGTGGGTGAAGGGAGACATCAGACAGGACAAGATATGACCAAATAATAATTTATAAATTATCAAGGGTTCATGAGGGAGGGGGAGGGGGGATGGAGGAGGCAAAATGAGGAGCTGATTCCAGGAACTTAGGTGGAGAGCAAATGTTTTGAGAATGATGAGGGCAATGAATGTACAAATGTGCTTTACACAATTGATGTATTTATGGATTGTGATAAGAGTTGTATCAGGCCTTAATAAAATGATTTAAAAAATAGAAAATGATGGTGGCAACATATGTACAAATGTGCTCGACATAATGAATGTATGTATGAATTGTGATAAGAGCTGAATGAGCACCCAATAAAATGATTTTAAAGAAAAGAAAATTGAGGTTCAGGGGTATGTTTTCTGAAGTACCTACAACTAGCAAATGGCAGATGCAGTGTTTTCACCTGCTTTGACTTTTGGACACTTCACTTCTGACTCTAGGTCCTGCGTCTGGCTTGCCTTGCTATGCCGGCCCTACTGTTCTTAGGGCCTGAGTTGCAGCCTATCACTTGAACTGATTTTACAGCTCCCCAAACCTTGTGGAGGAGGCAGATCCTCCAGACAGTGTCTGAATTTCAGAATGGGGATTTAACAGCAGCCACTGTGAGCTATTTCCTTAATGCTTCGTGGGTTTTGTGCGACATTGCAATGAAGTGAAGAATGCTGGGACATGAAGGGGTATACTAAGAAGGGGGAGTGGTGGGTGATAGCTATCAAGCATAATTGAGAAATATAGCATTTTACAAAAGTTGGGCCTTTGGGAGATCTTTAATCTCTACCTCCTTGGGACTAGTGTTGTATTAATTTTCCAAAAGAAACTTCTTTTCACAGACAGAACCAACTCGATGGCAGTGAGTTTGGTTTGGTTGGAGGGCCTTGGGGTTTAGCGAATCCCTTTCTCAAGCTGTGTGACCTGGTTTCTTGGGACCCCCTGGAAATTGGTGAAAAGTAGAAATGAGGGAAGTGTGTAATGCACGGAGAGCAGCTCAACTTCCTCCTAAGAAAAGGTTGTAAACGATTTCTGACTTCAGTCCCCTTGTTTGACTGACAGGTACACTGGGGGCAGCAAATGATGAGTGACTGGGTGAGGTGTCTCACATCTTCCGAGACAAAGCTGGGACTGGCATTCCGGTCATTCAGATACAGAGAGAGGCCGAGGACAGTCGTCTTCCCTCCATGCCTCTTGACAGTGCGGGCACCCCAAGCTTAATAACCAACAGACATGGATGATTGAGGCTACTAATGAAATGTTGTAGTACTAGGTATTTGATGAATTGACTTTCAACTGCTAACAAGGAAAACGCAAGGTGCAGTTCATCAATCAGTGACAGACATGCAAATGTTAATTAAGAAATTCACCCAGGTGGCACAATAACACATAAATAATTGTTCAACTGGTTAATGTTGGCCTGACTATAATGACATGCTAGCCACTGGATGCTGACTCGGGCATCCTGCAGCAATAACCCTATCCCCTGGGAACGGACTGACCAGCTCCCCCAGGCAAGTGGAAATCCAGAGCGCATTTCCCATTCCCGAGCGAGAGGAAAATGACAGCAGGAGCACAAGGTGGAAGGTTGAAGGGAAGGCTGGGAGCAGAAGAGTACAGACTTCAAAAGCCAGAAAGGTGTTTGTGAGACCCACGGCCCTCTAGCACTTGCTCCCCCTGAGCACATGAGGATGTCCCTGATGTTTACCCGGCCCCGTCATCGCGCACACAGCCGGGGAGCTCTTAGCGTGCAGAGAAGCTGAAAAACCAAGATGGCGAGTAAGAAACCCCACACGCCGGTCCCCGGGAGAAAATCACCTGGTCTAGCCAGAAAATCCCAACCATGTGGTTGAGTGAAGGCTTTCAGAATATAGGAAGAGTCTAAGACTAGTATAGACAGATGATCGATAGATAGATAGATAGATAGATAGATAGATAGATAGATAGATAGATAGATGATAGATAGATAGATAGATAGATAGAGATCGAGATAGATCTATGTATGTGTGTATATATTATTATTTATTATTATTATTATTATTATGCGCTCCACTCTTAGCTGGGTTTTCATGCCTGGTAGTGGAGGAAGCAGAGAGCACTCTGTTAACAAAGTATGATGTTTCCTGGTTCAGACAGTGAAATGACTACCTACAGACTACAGCAAAGAAGTGCTCGTCTCGTCCATCTTGTGATTCTCACAGGGTGAATGCGCATAAGGTACAGTCTGAGGCACTGTGAGATAAACAACCCACGAGTCCTCACCACCTGAGACACAGAAGGCCATTGGTCAAAACCCCAGCGAGAGAATTACCACGGGAAATTGGGGCATTTCAAGTCACTCCTGTCTGATTTAGGAAGGTGCCTGCTCGCATGCCTGGGGCAAGATGCAGGCCCAGAAAGACTTGTGGCAATCCTAAATTTTCCTCTTCAGGTGACTCTCCCAGCCCAAGGATTGAGCAGCATAAAGCCATTTTACAAAGAATGTAGAATGTCTCCCCTTTTCTTCCCACTGCCTCATGACGTCGGCACCAGCCTGGAACCCTGGGACCATTTGAGCAGCCGTGGAGGTGCAGGGGTTATGCAGTGAAGGCCACACATGCGCTTCCACCATGACCCCATAGCTAGCAGGGACTCTGTCTCTGGCCTCTGGGGCCCTGAGTTGGGCAGAGGGTGGAGGCTAGAACCGAGCTTCATTACAAGTTACCCTGCTGGGTGCCACTTCAGCCTTTGTCCACAGTGGGGTGTAATAATTCAAATGTCCCTCAGACCCAGTCTTACCTGGCCTGGATCCCCTGATCCACACCATGCAACCTGCACTGCGCACCAGGCTCCTGGCCATGGCAGGGAGGAAGAAACTGATTGCAACAGAGATTTCAAAGGAGGGCAAGAGACTTCGTGTGGGCTCACCCACCCCCAGTGGCCTGGGTTCACGAAGTCCTTGCCATCTGTGCTATGGCAATGTGCAATGGTTGGTAATAATGAATGGATGCTACTTAGCAATGCACATCAAAGCAGGGTTACTATTATTATGATGATCACTGTCTTATTTTAATATGTTTTGCTGTGTATATTCCTAATAACAAAACAAAATAAAAAATAAATTTTTTGAGTAAAAAATGTTTCAGCATATCTGGAAGTGTTTAATATTTTAATACACAGATGGATACACTATATACTATACACCAAGACAAATATGGGTACTAAATAAACAGCAGTTTCAATATGTACAAACAATGTAAACACCATTAGGAACAGAACTCATTTGCAATATAGGAACTGCCTGTGTCTAAAATTAAAAGTTTACTCCAAAGAGCCAACTCACTGTCTTCATGTCAGTTCTGATTCATAATGAATCTACAGGATAGGGTTGAATTGCCCATGTGAGTTTCGAAAACTGTAACTCTGTAGGGGAGTAGAAAGCCTCCTCTTTTTCTCTTGGAGAGGTTGGTAGTTTCAAACTGCTGACCTTGCAGGTAGAAGTTAATAGCCCAACACTTAATCACTTACACAGTTTACTGAACAGCTTCAATAGCAGTTGGCAGAAGAATATGTGAACTTGAAGATAAGACCATTGAAATGATCTAGCCTGATCAAATAAAGACAAATGAACAGAGCATAAGAGATTTGAGGGCTACATTAAGTAGACCAATATATGCATTGTGGAAGTCCCAGAAGGAAAGGAGAAGTAGAGTGGAACAGAAAGAACATTTGAAAAAAATATATAATGGCCAAAACATTTCAAGTTTGACAAAAGACATGAGTTTTGCACGTATAAGAAGCTCAGTGAAGTCCACATAGGATAACTGAAGGCGAGCCACGCCAAGACATATGATAAGCAAGCTGTCAAAAATCAAAGATAAAAGAGACTTTTAAAAGCAGTAAGAGATGTATGTATATATATGAACTGTGAAAAGAATTGTATGAGCCCCAATAAATTGTTAAAATTTAAAAAAAAAAAAAAAGCAGTAAGAGAGCCAGTCCACAGAGAGAACAACATGGCTGGCCCCACTATGAGAAATGATGCCCCTCAGTGACTAAGGGCGATACAGGGGACAGCACCGGAGACACAGTATGGGAATTGCACCTGACCTGATCCCACCACACCGAGGCAAATCACTGGGGGAGTGCAGCGGAACAGCAAAGGAATGGAGTGGCAAGGTCCCCAGGGAATGCTGAAAGTGGACTTTGGGGCCAGGGTGTAGTGGCCCAACAGACTGGACTGGAAAACGTTCCTAAGGGCCAGCAAACGATCCCTGAACTAACTTAAAAAAAAAAAGCAGTAAGAGAAAAGAGAAACTTCAGGTTCAAGGAAGCCCAATTAGACTATATTAATTTCTTCTTGGGCATCATAGAAGCCGGAAGGTGAAGGGATGATATATTTAAAGGACTAGGGGGTCTGGGAGGGGATACAGAAGTCAACAAAGAATTATGTATGCAGTAAAAAGTATCTTTAAAAAAGAGGGTTAAATTAAGACATTCCCAGATCAGCGACCAGTGAGGGAGTTCATTACTATGAGCTCTTTTCTGAAAGAACAGCTACAGAGAGTCCTTTCGTTGGAAAGGTAGGACACTAGGTACAACCTTGAAGTCTCATGAAGAAATAAAGATTTTAGTAAAGGTAATTTCAGACACGGAAGGGCCCCGTTTTGCTGTATTTGGGTTTTAATTATATATATATTTTATAATCTGATAAGTTAAAACAATATGACCAGTGTTGAGGATTTCAACTCTCCCAGAGGTGCTTTGGAAAACATGCCTGGTGATCTATTTTCAAAAGGTCATAACATAGCCTTGAAATTCCTATGCAGCAGTTCTACCCTAAGCTTGCAGGCATCATGAGATGGAATTGATTCCATGCGGCGACTATTGACAACACATATGATGTTGGCTATAGTGTCTAAAACCTTTCCAAATCTACCGTGGGGATAGTTGCACAACATGCATGTCAGCAGACGGCACATTTAAAGCGTGATTAAAATGACATTTTGTGGGGTATGTATACTTCCACCATAAAGTTTTTTAAAAAGCGAATTAAAAATAAAACTCGGAAAAGTCAAAATAGGTCTAGTTGATTAGTATAAATGTAATGCCTCTGTAGTTGATTCTTTTGAGTCTGCTCATAAAATTATTTAAAATAGACCATTGTTACTAAGAATGACTTTGAAATCTTCAAATGAAAGAATCCATTTGCATATTCAGTAGGAAAAAAATCTCCAGTGAAAAATGCAATATTCTAACAGAATCTGCCAAATGCATCAGATTATCTGTGCCCCCAAATAATAACACAAATAAGAAGCCTATCGCTCTGAAAATGAAGCGTGAAGATTGGCTGGAACATCCTCTACTGTAATGGGATCTAACCATCAAAGGCATTTTGAATAAATAAGCTTTGCTCCAAAAATGCATGCAATCTCTTCATTGTGATTATTTCCATGTGCCTTTTTGAAAGCTTCCCAGGTCAAGTCCAAGAATGATATAAAACAGTCTTTTGTTGTTGTTAATGATTTGTTTGCATTAGATAATCTGCATTAGTGTTACAGCCCATCTGGCTGGACTCTGGGTGTTAAGTTGGGCGTGAAGCCTGACAGGAAACAAAGGGAGCAAGTGGCTGCCAATGGGTTGTGGAGTGGGGAGCACTGCAGGGTGTTCTCCAAACTTGGAGGAGGGCAGACTTCAAAATCCAAGCATGTTCCTTTAAAACATTTTTATTAATAAATCATTTTATTGGGGGCTCTTACAGCTTGTATAACAATCCATACATCCATTGTATCAAACACATTTTTACATATGTTGCTATCATCATTTTCAAAACATTTTCTTTCTGGCAAGCATGTTCCAATCTCAGTCCTCATCATTAAGTCACGAAACCCTTGACCTTCCCTGATGAGCAGCCATGTGGTTTAAAACAAGGCCTTCGTTTGGGAAGGGAGAGAAGCAGAAGTGAAGGGATGAACATCTGGCTCAGTACTGGTGCTCTCTCACCAACTTTATAAAGAAGATTTTGGAATTGTCTTATTAGAGGATGGGAGAAATGGGGAGCAAGAGTCTGCCCCCTCCTATACTCCATTTGTTGAGGCTTGTCAAAGCCCACAGGTTCAGACACCGGTGAAGTCAAGGGGGCTGGACCTTGACGGTGTCTGACAGAGTGGAGTGAGATTGTCATGGGAGCAGCATGTGGGGTGTGTGTGTGTGCGTGTGTGTGTGTGTGTGTGTGTAACACTGTGTACGTAAGACTCTCTATCCCCTATGGTGGTTGATGGTAAGTGTTAATTGGGCTAGGATTTGATTCTCAGTGGTTTGACAGATACTATGTATTTCCTTTCATGTTATAATCTCAGGGGAGCAGCCACCCAGAAGAGGCGTTTTCTCGAGGGTGTGGCCTGTATCCATGACAGGCATCAATGTGCTGGCAAAGTCACTCTCCTGATCCTGCTATCTCAGCGTCTGGTCCCAGTTCCTGGGAAATAAGCTGGCCACCTGACTTGCAGGTTTAGAGCTCATCCACCCCTGCAATTACCTGAGCCAGAAGTGGTCTCCTGCCTGTCCTCTGACCCACAGGTTTGGCACTTGTCAATCCCCAGTCCCTGGAGAAGCCCTCAAGCTTGGTGAAGTTGAGAGGCGGGGAGAAAGAGGACAGCCTGGACAAGACGGATGGATGCAGTGGCTGCCAAGGTGGACTCAGACATGAGGCGAGCTGTGAGGCCGGCACAAGCTCGGCAGCGTGTCATTCTGCTGCCCCAGGACTGCTCTGCATTAGAATGGACTTGGCGGCTCCTAAAACAGCAGCAAGGAGCCCCACAATTGCAGGAGCCCTGGCCTTACAACCATGTGAGTCACTTCCTAGAAGTACATACACATCTATATTTGTATATATTTAATTGGT
The DNA here is from genome assembly GCF_050624435.1 of Tenrec ecaudatus. Taxonomy (NCBI): domain Eukaryota; kingdom Metazoa; phylum Chordata; class Mammalia; order Afrosoricida; family Tenrecidae; genus Tenrec; species Tenrec ecaudatus. The sequence goes on from NC_134532.1 coordinate 112,059,585, forward strand.
TTTGCTCCTTCAGAGAACTCAGGCAATGGGAAAAATCACCCATGGGATACAAATATTTCCATCAAGTGATATTTTCAAAGTATAAACTGGTGACTGTTGGCAACAGGTATGTTCGGCAAGTTACCCACAACTGAAAATAATCCACAAACACTGAGCTCTAAGAATATTAAAATAGACTGGAGCATCAGCAGCCTCAAAATTTTCACCACTCTGCTTGTCCCCAGGGCCCTGGATGACTGTGCACGAGGCACAAGTATTGCAAACAAATATTAGCAACTGGGCAAGCTCAAAAATATGCCATCTATGAATAATAAAGAGTATTAATTGTGTTTTGAGAGTCATAGCTGAGCTCTCCCTCTCTCCCTCTCTCCCTCCCTCCCTCTCTCCCTCCCTCCTTCCAGCCCTCCCTCTCTCCCTCCCTTTCCCTCCCTCTCCCTCTCTCTCTCCCTTTCTCTCTCTCCCTCTCCTTTTCCCTCTCTCCCTCCCTTCCTCCCCCTCTCTCCCCCTCACTCCCTCTCTCTTCCCCCTCTCTCCCCCTCTCTCCCTCCCCCTCTCCCTCTCTCCCTCCCCCTCTCCTTCCCCTTCCCTGTCTCTCTCCCTGTCCCTCTCCCTTCCTGCCCCTCCCTGCAAAAGAAAAAAAAAAAAGAGAGTCATAGCTGAAAGCCAAAGGTCAACTTCAGGTGAATTTTCATGCTGTCCTTGATGAGCCCTTGTCCATCGTCTTTCAGAAACTCTCCGTATGCTGGGCCTGCTCCTGTGTCTGAGCTCTGGAGTGCAAGAGCTGAGTCCAGGCCGAAAGTACTCATGTTTCCAGTCTGGCACCCAGCCCTCTCCTAAAATACTTCCTCTGACTTAAAGGCCTAGGACTGGGAAGTCCGTTTGCACTCTCTGGGCTATGCTAGAAGAGAAAAAATAAGACGGTGTGGCTCATTGTCAAGCTAGAGGCAGGACTGGTTACAGAAATATAGTCATCTAGGCCTGCTGCTGCTATCTACTGGCTTTTCTTGTATTCCAGTCGAAAAGGATCAGCTCCTACCAGGAAAAAGCAGATGTAAACCACACAATTCCATCATAGGGCAGTATGTACTACATATCCATAAAGTCCATAGAAAGTGAAATAGCAACATTGAAAATGGAGCAATCAGCTTCATTAGGACATCCCAAAGTCTTCATGATCCAGGAAATGTTGAAAGGAGGAAATTTGCCAGACAGAGAAGGGTAGAGGAAATGGCATGTGCACAAGTCCAAGCTCTAGAGGGAGACTCAATGAAAGGAAGCAGGGAGGGGTTCTTGTTGTTTTTGCTAGGAACCATCAAGTCGGTACCAACACATAGCAACACTGCGCTCAACAGAACAGTCCTGCACCATCCTCACAGTTGTTCGTATGCTTGAGCCCACTGCTACAACCACTGTGCCAATCCCTCTGAGGACCTTCCTCTCTTTTGATGCCCCTCTGCTTTACCAAGCATGATGTCCTTGTCCAGGGACTAGTCTCTCCTGGCAACCTGTGGAGAGTATGGGAGACAAACTCTCAACAACCCCTTTGCCTCTAGGAAGCACTCTGGCTGTTCTTCTTCAAGACAGATTTGTCCTTTTAGCGGTATTCCTCGCCAGCAGCACAATTCAGACACCTCAATTCTTCTTTGGTGTTTCTTATTCAATGTCCCAACTTTCATGCACATATGAGGCGATTAAAAATACCCTACCTTGGGGAAGGGGCACCTTAGACCTCAAAATAACCCCCTTGCTTTTCAACATTTTAAAGAGGTTTTATGTGGCAGATTTAGCTAATACAACTCATCTTTTTTAAAGACATTTTAATCATTTTATTGGGGGCTCATATAACTCTTATCACAATCCACACATACATCCATTGTGTCAAGCACATTTGTACATTTGTTGCCATCATCATTCTCAAAGCATTTGCTTTCTACTTGAACCCTTGGTATCAGCTCCTCATTTTTACCCCTCCCTCTCCATTCCCCACCTCCCTAATGAACTCTTGATAATTTATAAATTATTATTATTTTGTCATATCTTATACTGCTGTTTCTATGAGCAGTGATTGTGGATGCAAGCAAACTTTTCTCCATTTATCATGATGATACTTAATTGGTCCACTTATGAGGATTTTGGTCTCACTTGTACTGGGTTGTAATCCACATGAAAGGCTACAATCCTTTATCAGCAAATGCCTCAAGGCATACTCACTCTCAACCAGCAAGGCTGTATCATCTGCATATGAAAGATTGTTCATTAGCCAATCCTGTTGCCACATTCTTCTTCATAGAAGCCAGCTTCTCTGATGATTGGCTCAGCATGCAGATTAAATAAGTAGGGTGAGAGGATATAACTCTGATGCACACCTTCCCTGAGTTTAAGCTGTGCAGCATGCCCTTGTTCTGTTCTCATAACTTCCTCTTGATTCGTGTACAAGATCCACATGAGCACAATGCAGTGCTCTTCTCAAGGCTAACCATTGCCTGTTTTCATCCGCACAGCTGAATGCCTTGGTGTGGGGAATAAAACACAAGTAACATCTTTTTGGTGTTCTCTGCTTTCAGTCAAGATCCATCTGACATCAATAAGGAAAGGAGGGGATATAAGGATGTAAAATTGGTTGGTGGAGGCATACGACCTCCTTTAATTTTACAAGTTGGGAGAGAGATATGCACCAACATCATCAGCTCAGGCTGATGCCTATGAGGCAGAAGTAAGACATGCCTCCTCTCCCCAACCTTGTTTTGTTTTGTTGTTGATTTTTCACCAATTCTGACTTTAGTAGTCTGTTCCTCCCACAGAATTTTCTATTTCTCTCCTGGGTTTGATAATGCATGGAAAAGGGCACAAAGAACTCACAGACAATTCGCATGATTATGGGGTTGATGCAAGAAATGTGGAGTTATAATTCAGCATCAGGAAGGAATCAGGATAGAGTTCACCCATCAGAACTGCTTCTCAGGCCCACAGGCAGACTTTCCCTGCTCTTCTTTATCTCAGCCAACAAGTACCCAGGCCCATTCCCCACTAAAGACACCGAACTTTCTTGGCCTATGGGCCAAGAGCCCTGATACTTGACCTCATGAAGAGATCACCGAAGGTCTAAGTGCTACAGAAAAGTGTGGAGAAGAAACTAGATGGTGACTGGCTATCAGAAAGAATAGTGTTTGGAGTCTTAAAGGCTTGTCTTCAAACAAGCAGCCATATATGTGAGGTGTCAACTAAGTCCACATGGAAGTCACACCAGCCTGTGTGATCAAAGGATTGTAACTAATACAAGACAAATCTGAGGGAGGGAATGGCATCAGAGTTTTCCTTGTGAACACCTATTTTTGGAGAAGGCTATGAATGACAGTGGAAGCCCAAAATCCATGTGCAGGGTCCACACCTAGAATAAGCCTCCAGTGAATCCCCTGTGACCACAGTCAAGGGGTGTGAATAGCCTGGTTGTCAGACAGAGAGTACTGTAGAGACGATGATGGTAGACAAGGTTAGATGCAAATGTAACATCTTATTTGATCCCCCTTTTGACTCATTTAAATGTTTTATCAGTTAAAGAAATTGTGAAGGGGAATGTGTTAGTCCAGGTAGAATAGAGAAACAAATTCAGGGAGACTCAAATGTGTATAAGAGTTTTATATACAAGAGCAGTCGAATATTGAGAGAATATCCCAGTCCAGTCCAGATCAAGCCCATAAGTCCAATACCAATCTATAAAGTCCTCTTCAAACTCACGCAACATATGCAATGATGCTAAATGTAGGAAGACCACAGGGCAGTGGGTGGAAATTCTTGTGGATCCAGTGGTGGTGGAAGCATCCCAGAGCTAGCAGGAGTCTCCATGTGGCTCCTTCAGCTCCAGGGTTCTAGTGTAGCTCCATGTGTCTTGTCAGCAAGCATGCCTTGCAGGAAGTGAGCTTGGGTCCAGCCTCCAGCAAGCTATTATCTCCTTAGCGGCTCCAAATGAGGTCATCAAGCTGCAACCTGATTGACAGGGTAAACTCCACTCCTTCACTTACAATACGCAAACTGACAACGGATTATGTAACTACCACTGGGAAATACACATGGCTTTAGTGGACAATTAATCTCTCTGAACATAGACCAGGGATGTGAGTAGCCTTGCTATCTGTCATACAGAGTATATCATCATACAGAGTATATTATCATACAGTGTATTATCATACAGAGTGTATCATCACACAGAGTGTATCATCACACAGAGTGTATCGTCACAGAGTGTATCGTCATACAGAGTGTTATCATACAGAGTGTATCATCATACAGAGTGTATCGTCATACAGAGTGTATCATCATACAGAGTATATCGTCATACAGGGTGTATCGTCATACAGGGTGTATCGTCAAACAGGGTGTATCGTCATACAGAGTGTTATCATACAGAGTGTATCATCATACAGAGTGTATCGTCATACAGAGTGTATCATCATACAGAGTATATCGTCATACAGGGTGTATCGTCATACAGGGTGTATCATCATACAGGGTGTATCATCATACAGGGTGTATGATCATATCATACAGAGTGTATCATCATACAGAGTATGTCATCATACAGGGTGTATTGTGATACAGAGTGTATCATCATACAGAGTATTATCATACAGAGTGTATCAGCATACAGAGTGTATTATCATACAGAGTGTATTAGAAAATGGATTATGGCAGATGTAGCTAGGTTGAAACCTAACACCCTATCATTTAATCTCTCTTTTGACCCATTTTAAAGTTGTTCAAGTTTTTAATATTTTCTGCTTTCATTTTGATTGAGGTTTTTCTTTTTAATTTTATTGTTGTTAGCTTTTTTGTTTCATTGCTTTTCGTTTTTGTATGATTTTTGGTATATGAAATCCAGAATGGGAGAATCTATAGAGATATAGTAACTTGAGAGATACAGAAAGATTTCTCCCAAGTTGTCTCCCCCATATATGTGCCAAACCCAAGACGCTGCTTGCTACACATGCTAAAGGACTGTACACTAGGAAATCAAAGAAAGTAGGTCAGAGGTTATTCTCCTTAAGCCAGGGTATCAGCCTTCCAGAGCAACTGGATGGTATAATCTTACTCACCTTAAGTAGGGTCCACTCCCTTCTGATAGTGTTCCCTTGAAGGAGTGCCTGAAGGCAAGCCCAGGGCCACTCAAGGATGATGAAGGTTAGGCTACTATATTGAGTCTAGGGTCTGCCCATACTGCCTCATATGTACCCCTAATCCCTCCTTTTACTATTGTGTGTACACCCCTAGGTCATCCTCCCCGCCCCCTATTGTTTATATTGCCTATATTACAATCCCTTCCAATGATGTAGGTCATTATCTGTAATCAGAGGGCTTGCATGCCCCTAAGATATGTAAGATTTGGTTAGAAATAAAACCTCAAGCTCTCTCCTGCCCTCTCATCTCCCACCTCCACGTGTACCACCAAGAGGAGCTGAGGTGAGCATGCTACCATGAAATGTGTCTGACTTGTTTCTTTTATTTGCGCTCCTATCTCTCCTATTTCTCTATGACTTTACTATAATCTTTATATATCTTAACCATATAGTTGAGCCTACCGATCCCCATGATTCATTGTGGGGCGCTTGTTACCCCCACAGTAACTGGATTAATGGTTCCTTAGGGGTGTGGCAGGGGAGGTTAGGGGTAAATGGAGAGCTAATAACAAGGAATTCAAGAAAGAAGAAAATGTTCTAGAATTTACTGTGGTGGTGGTTGTACAATTCTTATCAATAAGACTGGACTATTGAATTGCATGATATGTGGATTGTATCCCAATAAAATGTTTTACAAAATTTAAAAGTTTAAATTTTAAAACAAGTCCAGAACAAAGAATGAGGCAAAAGGGTAAAAAATACACACACAAAAAGAAACCTGTGGCCACAGCACCTGCAATCCCCATGTTCCGCTGACGTGTGGCCGCCCTTCCTCTACCACTGCTGCTGAGCCTCTCTCACTGTCTCCAGTGCTACACCTCTCTGCCTACTTGGTCTACTTCATAGGAGGCTCCCAGTGCAGGGAACTTGGGACACCCCTCAAAAGACATACTCTGCACCCATCTCCTCTTTCTTGGTAGTGGTTAGCTTCTACTGTCTGTCTCTGAAATGACCCATTTTATGCCTGCTGGGATGGTAGAAGCAACTAGTCTCCTTACTGTGGTTCCATGAACCTTATTTGCATGGTACCACTCCCACAAGGGTGCCATAGGCTTTACATGCATCACTAGCTTGGTGGGCCACAACCACCACACTGGCACCCGATCGTCTGGCAGATGTTACAAGACCATGGGAAGGAAGGCCATATAAAAGTGATTGATTGCACCACAGAGAAGAGGGGGGATGGGATGAGGGAAATAGAGACAATCTCTAGAGAAATTTGGACATTTTGAGGGACCTGTGAAAAACTTTAAGGGAACAGGTTTCCATTATATTAAAATCTCTTTAAGGTCGCTGCAGAGAAAGTTCCTAAGGGGTACAAATGCTTAAGGAGCTTCACTGAATATCAGAAGGTTGGAGGTTCAAGTCTGCCCAGAAGCCCCTTCGAAGAAAGGTGTGGCAATCTATTTCTGCATAGTTAGCCACTGGATGCCATTCAAAGCACAGTTTTACTCTGGTACACATACCCAACCAGAAACAAACTCACTGCCACTGAGTCAATTCCGGCTCTTCTTGACCTGATAGGACAGGGTAAAACTCTGCTTAAGCGAGTAGAAAGTCTTATCTTTCTCTCACAGAGTGACTGGTGATTTGAACCTTCTAAACCCCTGTAGCAGCCCAAGTCGCCATTCGACCACCAGGCTCCTAAACTCACTGCCAACGAATTGATTCTGGCTCATAGCAACCCTTTAGTACAGGTAGAACTGCCCCTGTGGGTTTCCAATATTGTAATTCTTTATGGAAGTAGAACAATTCATCTTTCTCCTGAGGAGCGGCTGGTGGTTTTGAACTACTGACCTTTTAGTTAGCAACCCAAGGAACTTGGCAGCAATTGGATTAAGGTTGCTGCAGTATAGAGAACAATGAAGCGAGCCTGGAAACAAGGATATATATTAATTTACAATAAATGCTCTAATAACTTACCAGAAACAAAAGAAAAATTGTTCTCTTATCATTCTTGAATTCAGAATTCCAAAATGAGTCTTAAAACATTTTGCTGCTTGTCAGAAGTATACTCTTATTTTTAATACCCAAGCGTTGCTGACTGATCATGAGTTAACGTGTATTTGCACTTACCGTATATACTCGAGTATAAGCCAACCTGAATATCAGCCAAGGCACCTAATTGTACCACAAAAACTGCATTGAAAATGTGATCAAAAACTCGACTTTTACACGAGTATATACAGTATGTTAGTCTATGCTTTTTGTAAACCTGAAAGCAATATACGCCTTTCAAGGAGCTGGCTTCCTGGCATAGTTTTGCTTTCAAATACCTGGTCACCTACCACTGGTTCCTTCTGCAGGCTCCATGGGAGAACCTGCCCTTGTGTTCTTTCTTTCAGAGAAAGGATGAAATTCTGGAGCACTCTTGCTTCTTCTTGGGCTTTCTTGCCTCCATCCTTGCAATTACATCAGGCCCAGCTGGCTAACCTAGAATAATCTCCATATCTGCAATTATCGACTTCTTCAAAATCACTTCACCATATTCCTCAGTTTTGGAGATGAGATGTGCACATCTCTGAAGGGTTGTACTGGGTTGAATAGAAGCAAAACAAACAGATGCACTGCTCTCAAGTCAGTTCCAACTCACAGCCATCCTACAGGGCAGGGTAGAACGGCCCCTGTGGGTCTCCAAGACTGTAACTCTTTACAGGAGTAGAAAGCCTCGCCTTTCTCCCTCAGCATGACTGGTGGTTTCAAACTGCTGACTTCACTGTTAGCCCTCCAGTGAGTAACCAGTAAGGCACCAGGGCTTTCCGTGTGGCTAGAATGACAGCTTCCAAAAAGATCTGTCATTTGCATTTATGTGGTCAAAGGGGCTATGAAGTTAAGGGTTGAAATCATCGGGAAACATCCAGGTGGGGCTTCAATCCATTGGCAAATGTCTCACAAGAGATGAGAGAGGAGAAAGCACGCTAGGAGAAGAGAATGACTGGTTAACATGGAGGCAAAGGATGGACTGATGCTGCTGAAAACCAGCCAGCAGAAGCTTAACTAGGCAAGAAAGGAGTCTCCCCTTGCGCCTTCAGAGAGAGTGCAGCCTACTGTAAGATTCCGACCTCCACTACTGTCCAAAACCCCAAATCCAGAGGGAGTGGATTCTGTTGTCTTTAGCTATGAAGCTTGGGGCAATTTGCTACAGCAACCACTGGAAATGAATAATAGACAAGTCAGATGATGCCTAAATCATAATGGTTGAAAAGAAGGGTGCTGTCGGACGGAAGAATGTAATATTTCATTTTCTCTTCCGTAAAGCAGATCGTGATGCATATTACAGATATAGTGATTGCGCTGTTCAGTCACATCAAGTGGAATTGTACAGTGGCCACCACAATCAGTTTCCAGACATCCTTTTCAACCTGGACTCCTCGACGTCGTCTCCCTGTCCCCACCCCTCCTCTCCAAACCCTTATAGTACTTGCTGTCCCTGTAAGTTCATCAATCTGGGTTTTGAGAAGGTGACCTCCAGTGACATCACCTCTGAGATCACCCTAGTGACCGGAACAAACAAAAACCCAAACAAAGCAATGCACGCCAAACATCAGAAAAACTTGGAAACTGGATCAGATGCAACCTAGAAGTTCGTGCCAGCCTGCTCCACTCCCGGGTAGATACCCAGAGAGCTTATCTTATCTCTAGCACTACCCTTCAAGGGTCTTGAGGGGAGGGGTACCTGGTCCATATTTCCCCTTCTCCCAGGAGCAGCGCATCTCCTCCACTGTGCCGCAGAACACGGCCCCCATTCACTCTGCCTTCCTCCTAACAAATCTAGATGGTAATTTTTAAAAGAGTTGTGTTGGCACTTCCGCCACATGTCACACAATTCAACAATTCAGCCATACCAAGAAGAGCTGTGACATCTGTGTAATTCTTTTTCAAGTTTGGTAAAAAAAAATATACACAAGGAAGCATGCACCAGTGCAACAACTTCCACACGTATGACTCGGCGCCAGTGCTTACACTCTTCATGTTGTACAAACCAACCACATACCATACCATACGATTCAATGGTTCAAGCATATCAAAAATGGTACAATCATTACCCACAATCAGTTTTAAAGGACTTTTTCTACTTTGTATTTTAAAATTTTTTCTTCTTTCTATTTCTAAATGTTTAAATCGCCTTTGAAATGAGTTTTGTAATCATGATCAGATTCTAGTGCTCGCTTCCCCCTCCTGAATACATTGTTTGCTCCTCCAATCCCCTCCCCCTCCCTATCTCCCAACCTCCCACCCCTGCCTCCCCTGTAAACCCTTGCATCAGTTGCTTTTTTAATATATATAATTTTATTGGGGGCTCTTACAGCTCTTATAACAATCCATACATCCATTGTGTCAAGCACATTTGTACCTATGTTGCCACCGTCCCTTTCAAAAGATTTTCTTTCTACTTGAACCCTTGGTATCAGCTACTCATTTTTCCCCTCCCTCCCCCACCATCTCTCCCTCATGAACCCTTACTTTATAAATTATTATTTTCATTCCTTACACCAACCACTGTACATTTACCCACATTTCTGTCGTTTGGCCCTGTGTGTGTGGGGGGGGCGGTTATACGTTGATCATTGTGGTAGGTTTCTCCCTTCTCCCCCCACATTTCCCTAACCTCATGACATCGCTACTCCCATTACTGTTCTAGATTCTGTGTGTCAAAAGCTCTTGTCTGTACCAGTGTACTTGCCCTAATCTAGCTGGATTTGCAAGGTAGAATTGGGGTCATGATAGTGGAAGGGGTGAGGAGGAAGCATGAAAGAACTGGAGGGAAGTTGTCTGTTTCATCGGTGCTATGCTTCACCCTGGCTGACCCATCCCTTCCTGTGACCCTTCTGTGAAGGGATGCCCAATTATCGACATAGGGGTCTTGGGTCTCCACTCCTTGCCCCGCCTCGTTTGCATCAATATGATTGTTTGTTCTGGGACTTCTGATTGCATCAGTTCTTATCTCTAAGCATCAACCCCCCCCCCCCTGTGCATCACAAACTGGAAACCCAACAGAAACAATAAAAAAAACACAAGCGAAATAAAGTGTTAAGATTAAAATAATAATAATATGAAGATAAAAATACAAATAATGAGTAAGAAAGAAAAGACCACTATCAGGATTTAAAAGGCCGGGGAGAAATCTTTGTCATGGAACAAACAAGAAATAAAACTAGAACAATTTCAGGTTGGGGCAAGAGACAGGCCAACTAAATACCAAATTCAGTCCAGCATAGTCACGATTAAAAATGGTCTCTACCTGAGAGTAAAACCCTTCTAGACCCTTGCCTGTGGCTAGAGGAGATCTGCTAGAGGCTTATCTGACTAGATCCGCAGTAGATCAGTCTTGGGCTCCCACTGTCCTCCATCGCCTGCTACAGACCGGGCGCTCGCAGTCTGAGCTCTGATGCTTTTCCCTTCGTCATAAGGCAATGTTCCATCGTCACTTTCAGATCACACAAGCTGGTGTGCAAAGCTAGACTTCAATCACGCATTCTACACACAGGAACCTTGGTAGTGTTCTCATTTAAGCATTGCTTTGCTAACAAGGTTTGCATCTCAAGCCCACCTCTGGAGGAAGATGGGGCTATCTGTTCTCATAAAGATTTCCAGTCTTAGAAAGCCTATGTAGGGCCACTGTGAGTCAGAAGGGACTAGATGGCTGTGGCTTGGGTTTGGGTGTGCAACATACATGCACTGCTTCAGCCAGCCAGCACTCTCCATTGCGTGGGCCCAGTTCATGAGACCTGAGCCAGAGCTGGTCCCGGCAGCAGGAGTGCTAGAACAGACAGTGGCATGAGGGGGTGGATTTGGAGCTTCTCTAGACACTTGGTGAAAGGAGCCCAGGGAGTGTAGTAGGGTAAGCATTGGGCTACTCACAGCAAGGTCATTAGTTTGAAACCATCAGTCACTTCAAGTGAGAAAGATGAGGCTTTCTACTCCTGTAAAGGGTGCTCTGTCTTGTTTTTGTGCATATTACTATCTCTGCAGGTCTATCTAGATAAGCTAAACTGGATAAACAATCTGGAGGAGAAAACAACGGGACTGACAGTCCCAGGGAGATATGGGAGAGGGGCAGGTGGGGGAAAGGAACTGGTATTAACCAACCCAGGGACCAGGGAACAACAAGTGATCCAAAATCAGTGGTGAGGAGAGTGTAAGAGGCCTGGTAAGGCTTGATCAAGGGCAATGTAACCAAGAGGAATTACTGAATCCCAGATGAAGGCTGAACATGATACTGGGACAAGAGGAAAGTAAAGGAAATAGAGGAAAGAACTAGGAGGCAAAGAACACTTATAGAGGTCTAAAAACAAGCATGTACACATGTAAATATATTTATATATGAGGATGTGAAAATAGATCTATGTGCATATATTTATAGGTTTAATATAAAGGTAGCAGATGGACATTAGGTCTCCACTCAAGTACTCCCTCAATGCAAGATCACTTTGTTCTATTAAATTAACATTCCATGAAGCTCACCTTCCTGACATGATCGGTGAAGACAAATGGGAGCATAAGCAAATGTGGTGAAGAAAGCTGATGGTACCCAGCTATTAAAAGACATAGCATCTGGGGTCTTAAAGGCTTGAAAGTAAACATGTGGCTATCTAGCTGAGAAGCATCAAAGCCCACATTGAAGAAGGATACCTTTCTGTGTGACCATGAGGTGTCAAAGAGATTAGGTATCAGGCATCAAAGAACAAAAAATCCTCTGTTTCTTAAATGCTTCCTCCCCGCACCCACCCACTATGATTATCTCAATTCGACCTTACAAATCTTGCTAGACTAGAGGATGAACCCCTCAGGATGATACTGGGAGGGTGGAGAGAAGGTGGAGTAAAAAGGGGGAACCTATTATAAGGATCTCCATATAACCCCCTCCCTGGGGGACAGAAAACAGAAAAGTGGGTGAGGGGAGATGTCGAACAGTGTAAGATATGACACAATAATAATAATTCATAAATTATCAAGGGTTCATGAGGGAGGGGGGATCACAGGTAGGGCGGGGAAAAATGAGGAGCTGATACCAAGGGCTCAAGTAGAAAACAAATGTTTTGAGAATGATGAGGGCAACAAATGAACAAATGTGCTTGACACAATGTATGTATGTATGAATTGTGATAAATGTTGCATGAGCCCCAATAAAATTATTTTAAATAAATAAATAAAGATAGTGGAATTTCCTCACAAAGTTCTTAATTCAGGGAAAAACTGATTTTTAAAAAGGGGGTGGCAGTGGTTACAGTCTCTGAAGCCCAGAAGGGCAGGTCTGCCACATCCTGTAGGGTCCCTCTCAGTAGGAATGGACTTGGTGGTCGGGAGGATAGGTACTTGGTAGTCCCTGGTGGTTCAAATGGCTCAGCACTCTACTACAAAAGTTCATGATTCAAACCCACTCAGAAGTGCTCTGGAGACAGGCTTGACGATCTCCTTCCAAAAGTCACCATCTCACATTCCCACGCTCAACACAGCAGCATTGTTCCCAACAGCAAGAAGCTGGAGACAGCGCAAATGACCATCAAACGAAGAATGGAAACAAAAAGGTTGGTACACGCACAAAATGGAATACTCTGCATTGCTAAAAAACAGTGATGAGACCAGGAAACACCACATGACATAGACGGGCCTGGCGACATTACACTGAATGAGGTTGGTCGAACACAAAAAGGACAAATATTGTATGATTCCACTGCTACAGAGACAACCAAGACCAAGACGCGCATACCAAAGGGAACATACTTTGTAGGTTCCCAAGAAAGCAGTTCTTGAAGTTCTCAAGAAAGGGAAGGCAAGGGTGGGAACATGAAACAACGTACTAGAGGGCTGACAGTTATTGACGGGTGAAAGAGAGGATGGAGACATAAGAGGGAACAAAGTCATTGGGGTGCGTGGGGGTGGGATAGAATATGGGTGAGGGGTGTTCGAACTGTCTATCAGAGTTGATAGAAATATGACACCCCTCTCCCTGCTACTTCACAATAGAAACAGTCTTAGAAATCCCGAGGAATGCACCGGAAGTCCCATGTCTCAGCATCAACTCAATGGCACCCAAGAACAGCACCATGAACATAAAAATGAAACTTCATGGAGAGGAGCACACTGTTGAACTACTGAAAAGAAAAGTGGAGGGGGGCGGGGGGCGGGGTGGGGATGGTGGGGTGGAAACCTACCTCTGGACTTTCCAGTTAACCGAGCCAATAAATCTTTTTAATTCATTAAGCTAATTTGAACTGACTTCAGTTTTTGCTAAGGAGCACTCCCTGAGAGGTGTGTCCTTGCTCTTGTTGCAGGGTTGTTAATGAATAAAGGAAGTTGAACACCAACAAATCTTTCATCTCCAATCTCTTCTTAGTGTCAGTCAGAATTTTCTTTGGACTAGCAGTTTTAGTGTTGATCTCATCAAGATATCTGCTCTCTTTCTAGGCTTTGGTAGAAAATAGGAAAATATGGGGCGAACTACAAAGAGTTTGTGAAAAAATCCTGATATATTTTAACTCCATTTTTCCACAAGCTTTAAGATGGTAATGAGGTATGCTCAGAGAATACTAGAATGATAGAGCTCAAACAGAGATAGAAGTAAGAGAAAAGAGGGTTCTAGAAATAGAATTTTAAATTAATCTGCCTTTGGGAATGCAAATTCAAAAAATTAGAATTGATTTGTGTGGAATGTAATTAAAACTCTTTGATAGCATCAAATCTCAGAACCATGTTTCTGTGTCCAACTCAACTGGCTGGAATGGTTCTAGGCAAGGTCGCTCTGGATTTTCTACAGAAAACACTTGAGCAGCAGCAAACCAACCAGACTGCGGCCCACTAGGCCCTGGTCCTGGAGCAATGGTTGCAAGGCAGGTCCCTTTTATTCCCCCCTGTAGTTAAATCAGAATCCACATGACAGCAACTGGTTTATGTAAATGAAAGGACTGGCTTTGGGGGTCTGAAGAGGATTATGAGGTGGCAATGCGACTGCTAAACACTCCTTGATGTCTTTACTGGTTCAAAGCTGCCCCTTGATCCCTTTCCAAAAATCATTGAGGGTTGTTAAATTTTCAGTGTGGAAATGATCAAATAAGTTGCAGAACTGAAATGGAATCCAGGCCCCTGTATACTTTATGTTTAAAATACAGCTAGGAGAAAGGACATTAAAGAAGGCGGCTGTACGAGGCGGATTCTGCAAACTGTTTTACTCAGTGATCCCAATTGCTCCTCATATCACTGAATCACCCAACAGGGCAGAGAACTCAGCATTTTTTACCTCTCCAAGATAAGATAAGACTTGTAGCTCAAGTCACATGAATGGTGAACAAAGAAAGCCTTTATGAGATTGCTTCCCTCCAGATTTTGAACTTCTGTCTGGATTTGTCAATTCTTTACTGTTTCTTAGAAGAAATTTTCAGAAAAACCCATCTCTTTCTAGTTTAAAATTTGTACTAACCCTTAATATATACTAATCATTGCTTCTGAAGTCTTGGGTCCTCAGTATTTTATCAGCAAAGGCAAATTTTATAGCTCTAAATGTATCTAAGCTATAAATGTATGTAAGCCATAAACAGCCTTGACTTGTAGATTTTGTGTTTGTTGTTGGTTGCTATCCAGCTCACTCCACTCATGGTGACTGTATGAATCCCCAAACCAAACCCACTGTCATCAAGTCAATCCAGACTCACAGTGGGATTATAGGACAGCATAAAACTGCCCTGTTCTAGAGGAGAAATTTCAATATAACATTTCAAAGACATTTGATTGAAATTCAGATATAATTTGTAGAGACATGTTAAGTCTTAAACAGGGAAAAGGTAGGACAAAGACACATCATACCAATGAGGGAGATCATCAGCACAAGGCCGTAATGGTGCCTGAGAATTCACAGACACTCGGTCACATTCATGGAGAACAGAGGAAACCATCCCCAACTCATGAGTGGCAGCAGATCAAGTCATCACATTTGCAGGAGGGGCTATAAAAGTGGAAATGGAGGCATGATTGGAAAACGTAAGCTATTCTACATACGAAAGTGTCCAAGAGGGGTTATAGGCCTTCTGACCAAGATAGTAAGTGCATGACTCCTGATCACCCAAGCACCTCCCATCCTATCAATGGCACACCCGGACAAGTCGTTAAGTGCTAGGGTGCTCCTTCAATTGGCTAGAGCGGATAGTAATCTATTTCCAAACACATTCTTTCTGAGGGCAAGGTTACTCACTCTACAGTACTCACTGCCATTAAGTAGATTCTAACTCACATCGACCTTATACTAGGACAGAGTAGAGCTGCCTGTGGGTGTCAGAGACTGCAACCCATTGCAGGACTAGAAAGTCTTATCTTTCTTCTGCAGAGTAGCTGGTGGTTTCAAGCTGCTGACCTTGAGCTTAGCAGCCCAACATGTAACCCTCTACTCCACCGGGGCTCTAAGCTATGCACATTGCTGGTTAATGGCCAGAACAAATTCAGTGAAGGTTGAATCTATATAGAAATTTAAAAATGGGTTTAGGACTCCAACAATAAACAGTAACCTTCTGCAAATCCAGTGCTCAGGATTTAAATTCTCATACAGCTTCTAAGGTTGTAAATCATAATAGTAGTTAGACTGACCGGTTTTTCTCCCATGTAGCAACTGGTGGGTTCAAAGCGAACTTTTTCGTGAGCAATTGGCCAAAGTAAACACTATGCCCCCCAGGATTTCTGACCTTGTGTGAAATGGAACAAAAATGGTGGCCAGCTATCATTGGCCATCAGGATGTTTGAGTCCATTGTTATAGCTATTGTATACTGCCTTCCAGCCTAGGGGTTCATCTTCCACATCAGTGATGGAAAACACGACTGGCAAAAATTAACTCAACACACTTCAGACATGAACCATCTCGTTTATCAACAGCTCATAATTAGTCAGCAATTTTTAATGCTGTTAAGAAAAACAGATGGCCTCCTGGGAGAGCAGAGGACAAAAACAAAGTTGGAACCAGAGTTTACATCTTACAACTGGCTTCATTCCCTTAAATCTACATATTAATAATAATAACACTAGGAAAAAAACATAGGAGAATCTTGAAGTAAAGATGGCCTTTCCAAGAGTGTTACCAAATTCCCAAACCAAACAAGACTGAGAAATTCTCCCAGGTGAAAAAGCCATTTGCAAAAGCTCTATGAAAAAAAGGAAAATTTTAATCTATGAAAACAGGTATTTGGAGAATGAGTAATTCGCAAGCTGTAACTGCAACTATGTAGTCCATGTGCTCGTGATCCCAGGCATAGTAGTACACACACATAGCATGTGTCTGTGTGCGTCCCAAGGGCAACTCTCTCCCTGCCTTTCTCCAATCCTATCCAGTCTACATACTTACATTGTTAGGAAGTCGGCTCTCCTTTTCATTCTTGTTTATACTGAGAAAGCGGGGGTGGGAGGGGCTGCAGAGAAGAAAAAGTTCATGGGGGTGTGTATAATGAGGGTTGGGGGTCCAGTGGAAAATTCACTACCTTGATCTTGTGGAGAATCCCTAGCTCAGTCTAGTCCCAGCCCACGGCCACCTCACTCTTTCTGTGAATCTTTGGGTAAGGAGCCAGCATCCTAATCTCTGAATTGAGGAACTTTGAGAAGAAAAACAATGTGGAAACAGCAAAGGCTCCACGGGTTTGATGTTATTTCTATTGACACACACAATGGCACAGAGCTTGGACGTGTAAAAGAAGAAAACAAACGAGCAGCCACCTTACTTTAACCTTAAAGTGGTTTTCCAACCCAGAAGATCAGCGATTAACTGTGAAAGCCAAAGCCAGACTGCAGAAGTACTGATTTGTTGTTGTTGTTGTTTCTCACCAGACATTGCTCTGCAGTATTATAAATGTATCTTATCCAGCTGCAAAAGGGTAGCCAGTACCAAAGCCATTACCTCAGGATTTCATCTTAAAAAAAAAAATGCTTCCTTAATTTTAATTTCATGAAGTCTCATAGTTACAAATGGGCAAAGGACCAAATTTTCAAGAATAACTTTTTAATGCTAACCCAGTAACATTAATACTTGGACACCATGGAAATCTGTATGCATTATGCAAAAATTATTTAAGCTTTGGTTAAAGATCCAAGCCATTCACCGCCTCCCTCTCTTCAGCTATTTTTATGCAAGGAGACTCACATTTCCCCAATTTAGAACTTGACTTTCAAATCGCAGAATACACATAGTATCAGGGTACTTGCCCTAACACATCATCACGGGTCCGGTAGGCGCAATTGTACAGCGATAGTGAGTGAAGATTATAGTAAAGTCATAAAGAGCGTGAGAGATAGAAATAATGGAGTCAGATACATTTCATGGTAGCATGCTCACCTCAGCCCTGCTTGGTGGTCTACGTGGAGAGAGGGGGAGGGGAAGGAGGACAAGGGGAAAGGGAACAGGGGAGTGAGAATGGGAGAGGAGAGGGGGAACCGAAGAGAGGCCAAGGGAGGAGCCGAGAGAGAGATCTTTATTGCTAACCCAGGCCTATCTATCTTAGGTGGCGAGTGCAAGCCCACTAATTACAGGTAAAGACATACGTCACGGGAAGGGGTTGCACTATGGGTTATACAGCATTGAGAGGGGGACAATCTAGGGTACACACGCAATAGGAAGAGGAGGGATTGGGGGTATACATGTGGCAAGATGGGCACATCCTAGATACAGGATAGCAGCCTAACTTTGGATGTCACAGAGCCGGTTTGACTTGTTCCCTGGCACCAATATCAGGAGGGTGTGAACTTCACCTACAGGAACCAAATCCATGACTGCAGGCTTCTAGAGAAGTAAGCCCATTGTCCTTAACAGCTGGGCCTATAATTGCCTTCAGGGAGGATGTCTGTAAGCATCTGACCTCCCCCCATATGTGAGCAAAAATCCCCTGTTTGGTAAGACTTTGGGGGAGACAAAGCTGGGGGAAAGTCTCTTTATAATCCCATAAAATAGTACACTGTTGTTTGGAGCTAATTCAAAGGTTTTTCTTTTTCTTTTGTTTTATTAAATACTCTTATTGGGGGCTCTTACATCTCTTATCACAATCCATACATGCATCCATTGTGTCAAGCACATTTGTACTTATGCTGCAATGATCATTTTCAAAGCATTTTCTTTTTACTTGAGCCCTTGCTATCAGCTCCTCATTTTTGCCCCTCGCTACCCTGCCTGCTCTCCCTCATGAACCCGTGATAAGTTAAAAATTATTATTTTCATATGTTACACCGTCCTCTGTCACCCTTCACCCACTCTTCTGTTGTTCGTCCCCCTGGGAAGGGGTTATATGTCGACCCTGTGATCCATTCCCCCTCTCTCCCCACCTTCCCCTTATCCTCCTGATTTCGCTATTCTTATTGTTGGCCCTGAGGGGTTTATCTCTCCTGGATTCCCTGTGTTGTAGCAGTGTATATCCTCTGGTCTAGTCGGATTTGTAAGGTAGAATTGGGATCATGATAGTGGGGCAGGGGGAGGAAGCATTTAAGAACTAGAAGAAAGTTGTATGCTTCATCATTGCTACACTGCACTGTGACTGGCTCATCTTCTTCTCCAGACCCTTCTGTAAGGGGACATCCAGTTGTATACAGATGGGCTTTGGGTCCCCACTCCGCACTCCCTCTCCTTCACAATGATATGATTTTTTGTTCTTTGATGCCTGATACCTGATCCCATCAACACCTCATGATCCCACAGGCTGGTGTGCTTCTTCCATGTGGGCTTTGTTGCTTCTGAGCTAGATGGCCGCTTGTTTACCTTCAAACCTTTAAGACCCCAGATGCTATATCTTTTGATAGTTGGGCTCCATCAGCTTTCTTCGCTACATTTGCTTATGCTCCCATTTGTCTTCAGCGATGGTGCTGGGAAGGTGAGCATCATGGAATGCCAGTTTAATAGAATAAAGTGTTCTTGCATTGAGGGAGTACTTGAGTGGAGGCTCAATGTCCATCTGCTACCTTATTACTAAGCCTATAAATATATGCACATAGATCTATTTCCCCATTGTCACATATAAATATATTTACACATGTACATGCCTGTATTTAGACCTCTATAAATGCCCTTTGCCTCCTAATTCTGTCCTCTATTTCCTTTTATTTTCTTCTTGTCCCACCACCATGCTCAGCCTTCATCTGGGATTCAGTAATTCCTCTTGGTTACATTGCCCTTGATCAAGCCTTACCAGGCCTCTTACACTCTCCTCACCACTGATTTTGGATCACTTGTTGTTCCCTGGTCCCTGGGTTGGTTAATAACACTTCCTTTCCCCCACCTGCCCCTCTCCCATGTCTCCCTGGGACTGTCAGTCCCGTTGTTTTCTCCTCCAAATTGTTTATCCAGTTTAGCTTATCTAGATAGACCTACAGAGGTAGTAAAATGCACAAAAACAAGACAGAGCACCCTTTACAGGATTAGAAAGCCTCATCTTTCTCACTTGAAGTGACTGATGGTTTCAAACTAATGACCTTGCTGTGAGTAGCCCAATGCTTACCCTACTACACTCCCTGGGCTCCTTTCACCAAGTGTCTAGAGAAGCTCCAAATCCACCCCCTCATGCCACTGTCTGTTCTAGCACTCCTGCTGCCTGGACCAGCTCTGGCTCAGGTCTCATGAACTGGGCCCACGCAATGGAGAGTGCTGGCTGGCTGAAGCAGTGCATGTATGTTGCACACCCAAACCCAAGCCACAGCCATCTAGTCCCTTCTGACTCACAGTGGCCCTATATAGGCTTTCTAAGACTGGAAATCTTTATGAGAACAGATAGCCTCATCTTCCTCCAGAGGTGGGCTTGAGATGCAAACCTTGTTAGCAAAGCAATGCTTAAATGAGAACACTACCAAGGTTCCTGTGTGTAGAATGCGTGATTGAAGTCTAGCTTTGCACACCAGCTTGTGTGATCTGAAAGTGACGATGGAACATTGCATTATGACGAAGGGAAAAGCATCAGAGCTCAGACTGCGAGCGCCCGGTCTGTAGCAGGCGATGGAGGACAGTGGGGGCATGGAGAGACATTAATAAGTGCAATAACAAGGCCAAGCCAAACTGAACAACAAAGGAAGTCAAAACCAACGAAACAACAACTACAGAAAACAAAATAACAACAACAAAAAGAAAGCTACTGACAAAAATAGAAAAGCCTATAGCTAGTTCAAGGTCTGTTTGTTGGCCTTTACACGTGTTTTCCAGGCGAGTCTGATGGGGTGCCACACTCTGTCTCCAATGTCTATTTTTGGTATTCCCTGGGCATTTCATCACTTTGCTCCTCTTGATGCTTCAAAGATTTATTTTTAACAATTGTACCTATTTTGCTTATTGTCACCTGTTTTTAGAGACCAAACGTACTCCCATCATGCATCTAGAATGAGCAAAAGAAGCCTTATATTTTAATTTCATTGTGTTTTGATTATTTTTAGCTGACATACGTTCACCCATTCATGCCTTAGTAGAATCGCTGACTGTGCCAGGGCTCTGCGATTCTGGGGGAAATATTGGGAGGCAGCCATCCTCAGCTTTCTAATGTAGGGGGCCAAGACTGGGTGGACTTGCTGAAATGAGTTTTGTGGGGGGGAAAAAACAGCTTCTGTGAGTGTCAGTGGAAGCAGGCTGAGGTGTGAAGAAGGAAGTCCCGATGGGCGGAGCCATCTGGGAAGAGTTGGGGGTGGGTGGGCGGGAACAGGCTCACTGCCGTGGAACCCATTCAAACTCACAATGACCCTGTAGGACAAGGCGGACCTACTTCTGCGGGTTTCTGAAATTGTAACTCTTAATGGTAATAAAAAGCCTCCTCTTTCCCTTCAGGGGTGGCTAGTGGGTTCAAACTGCTGGCCTGTAGGTTAGCAGCCCAACAAGGAGTCACTATGCCACCAAGGCTCCATGGAAAGAGTAAAGAGGCCCTGTCTTGTCTTCTTCTGCCTGCCAGTAACCAAATTGGGGGTGGAGGGAGGTGGGTAGGGGATGATCTCAGAGCAAGCGAAAGTAGAAGCACTCCTGGGTAAAATGGGATTTAAATTTAACAGGTGTTCAAAACCAATTTAGTGTGAAAGATCATGAAAGTGGGCATCGGTGTTATGGCTGGCTGGAACTGTGAAAAAAGGTTAACTAAAGAACAGGTTACTGATTCACTTTCTGCCTGCTCCTGCTGTCTAGGGTTGAGTTCATAGTTAAAGCAGACAAGGCATATATTGTCTTTTGGCAGAAAAACAAACCATGTAGCAAGGAAGGAAGCTGGCTGGTAAGTTCTAATGACTTGTCTCCCTCCTACAGGATGTCTGCAATCCCTGCTCCTCTGAGAAGACTTCATACTAAAAGAGATTTGATAGAAAGGTTCAAATCTGTCTCCTGAGTTACCTTATTATTTTATTCCCCATAGTCGACTCTCAATATCAAGAAGGAAAAGAATTCAGGTCGAACACCCCTGAACGCAAGATTCTAGAGAAGAAATCCGACCCAAAGAGGAAAGACGCAGAACAGACATTCAGATTCTCACAGAACCCAAAATTGCTGTGTCCATAAAGGTTGGATGAACCTCCGTAACTATTTCCCTTGAAATTATATTTCAACCTTAAACCAAAAATATTCTATGAAGTCTTCAAAATAAACTATAATTTTGTTTAACTAGTAATCGTGAAGAATATTTGCCTTGAAAACAGGACACCCCCTTACAGAAGGGTCGCGTGGAGGAGTTGAGCCAGTTAGGGTGCAGTGTAGCAACAATGAAACATGCAACTTTCCTCTAGTTCCTAAATGCTTCCTCCCCACTCCACCCCACTATCACGATCCCAATTCTACCTGACAAATCTGGCTAGACCAGAGGATGTACCTTGGTACAGATAAGTACTGGAAACACAGGGAATCCAGGACAGATGATCCCATCAGGAACAGCAGTGAGAGTAGCAATACTGGGAGGGTGGTGGGGGGGGTGGTGGAAAGGGGGAAACCGATCACAAGGATCTACATATAACCTTTTCCCTGGGGGACAGACAAAAGAAAAGTGGGTGAAGGGAGACGTCGGAGAGTGTAAGATATGACAAAATAATAATTGATAAATTATCAAGGGTTCATGAGGGAGGGGAGAGGGGAGGGAGGGGGGAGATGAGGAGCTGATGCCAGGGGCTTAGGTGGAGAGCAAATGTTTTGAGAATGATGAGGGCAATGAATGTACAAAGGTGCTTTACACAATGGATGGATGGATGGATGGATGGATTGTGGTAAGAGTTGTACTAGCCCCCAATAAAATGATTTTTTAAAAGAATATTTGCCTTGAAAAATACTGAAAATGTTTATTTGGGATCAAACTGATGACAGAAACTCAAAAGATTAGATGAGAAAGACTCAGAGGGCAGCGAGCCTCTGTTGACGGGAAAGAGACGTTCAGCAAAGGACAGTGGGAATAGCTGCACAGCTTGGAAAAGGCCATCTAAGGACACTGAGGTGTGCAGGCAGAACATGGCGAGTCAGCGTGTGCCCTGCTATGTGTGCTCCCAACAATATTCTCCGCAACAAAACTTCAAAAAGGAGCTCGGGACTATTTGAGAGATGTACTCCATTGAGTAGAGTTCCTCTAAAATTATGTGCTAACACGGTTTGGAAATTGGGGGTTTCTTTTGTTATACCAATATAGTCAACCTACCCTAGGGTGTGTCCCATACCTCACCGCTTTACAGTTATAAAAAGACAAAAATAGCACCCATATAGGAAAGGATGTCAAACCACACCAGTGAGTGCTAAGGATACTGGCAGATACCAAGAACCATGAGAGAGGTTTGCAGAAGTGATTGATATGACCGTGGCCTTGACTTGAACCTTTAGTCCCAGAGTGTGGGAAAATAAATTTCTGTCCTCTGAAGCCACCACGGTAGCACTTCAGTTGCGGCAGCCCTACGAAACTGAGAGAGGAGTCAAAGGAATCTTGGCTAAAACACAGTAGCGCTTCTCCTGTAAAGATACGACCAACCCTCATGCAGTCCCGGGACTCTGTAAAATGTCCTGAGATATGTAAGGAGAGACACCGAGTCTGCAGATGTTCACATTGTAACTGAGTTTACAGATGCTGTACATGAAGCCGGAGTACACACACACACACACGTGTTTAGTCCTAATCCTTCTTGTTACATAAGAAGAAAGCAAGACCTAGGAAGGTTAAATGACATACTCACAGTCCCATAGTCCTCCTCCGAAGTTGACATCTTTTATTGGGGCTGCCATGTCTATAAGCTACTTACATTCCCCCTTCTTTACAATGTCCTTGTGTACAGAGTTGTGGTGGTTAGTGTTATGTGTCAACTTGGCCAGGCTAGGATTCTCGGTGGTTTGGCAGATGCTGGACTGGTTGCTCCTCCATGATGTAATACAATGTAATCATTTTTCATGGTGTGATAAACCAGTCAGTGAAGGGGGGGATTTCTTTGGGGAATATGGCCTGCCTGCAGTATATAAAAGAATGTCTGGCAAAGTTCAGCTACCTAAGACATGTGGAACAACAACAATGGCAAAGTCTGTGTCCCCGCCTTGGTAACAGACAGCCCCTCTGCTGTCTTGCTTGCCTCAGAACCCCAAGCTTTTATCCCCCTGGCACATAACTGATCAGCTTTGGGGTGTCCGTCACCTACTTTGTTTAGCCCGGCTCTCACCCCGCAAGGTGTCCCCACTCTTTTGTCTTGGGTTGAATTTCCCAGGAACAGACACCGGTACAGACATTTGATGCAAGCAGTTCATGTCAATCTTCATGGGTAAAAAGTGGGGAAATGAGGTAGGTAAGGGGAAAGCACGCGATTGCTGAGCTAGTTACCATTCTGTACAAGAGACACCCCACCTTGCTGAGGAAGTTGGGGGTGGGGGGGCAATATCAAATATACCTCAGAGTTTTTCACCCCCATCATGGGTGGAAGCATTAATTCATCAGCACTGCCGAGTCTGCTGCTTGAATACAGCAAGCTTTCAGGCAGAGGAACACTTTTAGCATTTACAGGAATTGGTAAGGGCCAAGGAAACATGAGCAGGGTGCACAGTATCTGTTACCACTTACATGTCCCAAGCAGGCTTTGGTTCATTGTTATATAAGTTTGATGTAGTCCAATATGAAATAAAGTTAAAATACAAATAATTCAAATAGGAGGACCCCCAAATCCTGTAGTCAGCAGAGGCAAACTCCAGCTTGCCATGTTTGTCCGGCACCGCCCCTGTGAACCTGCCATCACGGAGCAGAATGAAGTTAATTCCACGGGACTTTGCCCGGGAGCCGCTGTCTTCTTGAGCTAGTCATATGTGCACAAACTCGTGGTGTTTGTTTGCAAGGAGGAGGCTATTTTCAAGTGCATTTCAAGTTTTAATGAAGTATCTCTTTCCTTCCAAGAGTGTCAATCCAGCTTCGAGGAATTTCACAGGACAGAGGTAATTTTCCCTCTGTTATAACATTTGCTGATGGCATAACAAGGATTTTAGGACTAATCCATCCTGGTTAATCTTGCTTTTGTGTCTAATTTTTTTTAATCCTTCCCAACCCTTTAGTTAGAAAGCTACACTCAAATATATAGATATAGTAAAGCTTTAAGGCCTTTCATATTTAAGTATTTGATCCATTTAGATTTGACTTTTAAATATGGGTTTCTGTCTTTTGTTGTTTTCTATATGATAGCTAGAGGCTGTCAAGTTGGATCTGATACATAAAAACCCTTGTGCTAGTCAGGGTACTTTAGAGAAACAAATCCACAGAAACTCATGTATGAGAGAGAGTTTTATATAAAGGGTAAGTGCGCATCAAGAAAATATCCCAACCCAGAGCTGACCAAGTCCACAAGTTCAACATTAACCTATATATCTGACACCAATCCACAAAGTCCTCCTCCATCTCACAAAACACACACTATGTTGCTGACTGTAGGAGGAAAGCCGAGTCAGTGAATGTATAAGCATCTCAGCGCTAGCAGGGTTCTCCACATAGCTTCTCCAGCACCCAGGGCTGCATCAAGGTAGGTCCATGTGGCTTCTCCTTGGGCATGTCTTACAGGAAATGAGCCTTGCCAGCTGAAGCAGGAAACTGGCTAAGGTAGTTTCACCCTGGTCAGACGTTCGGAAAGCAAGAGACCCAAGAACTAGAAAGGCTAGGCTCTCTGAGCCATTTCTCTCTCCACCCTTCAATTAACCCAACATGTGTTTATTGAACAGGTTGGCACCAGAAACTAACTACCTCAACCCTCTTTACAACAAAATGAAACACTTCCCAGGCCTGTTCCAGCCTCACAAATGTTGTCATGTTTGAATACGTTGTTTGTTGCAGCCACTGGATCAGTCTATCTCATCAACAGGCTTCCTCTTTTTCACTGACCCTCTACTTTACCAAGCATGATGTCCTTGTCCAGGGACTGCTCCTTCCTGATAACATGTCCAAAATACTAGAGATGAAGTCTTACCTGCCTTTCTTTTCAGTTATATTCTGGCTGTACTTCCAAAATATTTGGTCATTGAGTTAGTTAAAAGTTTATTGTGCCAGCCTGGCCAATAAACACGTGGGGTTAATTGAAGGGTTGAGAGAAAAATGGCTCAGAGAGCCTCGCCTTTCTAGTTCTCGGGTCTCCTGCTTTCTGATGGTCGGATCAGGGTGCAGCTGCCTTAGCCAGTTCCCTGCTCTGGCTGGCAAGGCTGACTTCCTGCAAGACATCCCTGAGGAGAAACCTCATGGACCTACCCCAATGCAGTCCTGGGTGCTGGAGCAGCCATGTGGAAACCCCTGCCAGTGCTGAGATGCTTAACATGTTACTGATTTGGCTTTCCTCCTGCAGTCAGCAACATAGTGTGTGTTTTGTGAGATGGAGGAGGACTTTGTGGATTGGTGTCGCACATATGGATTAATGTTGGACTTGTGGGCTTGGGCAGCACTGGATTGGGATGTTTTCTTGATGCGCACTTCACCTTTATATAAAACCCTCTCTTATAGATATGAGTTTCTGTGGATTTGTTTCTCTAAAGCACCCAGACGAACACAGCCATTCTAATAGTCCATGGTTAATTCAATAGTCTTCACTGGGTTAGGCCAGGTCGACTAGAGAAACAAATTCAGTGACTCTCAGATAAGCGTAAGAAAGGGCTTTATATCAAAAAGTAATTGTATGTTGAGAAAACATCCCAGCCCGGTCTAACTCAAGTCCGTAAGTCCTCTATGAGTCCATTAGTCCACAAATCCCTCTTCAGACTCATGCAGCCACATGCAATGACGCAGAATGCAGGAAGATCGCAGGCCAGTGGCTGCAAAGTCCTGTAGATTCAGTGGGGGTGAAAACATCACAGGGCTCTGGCAACATCAAGAGCGTGGCTCATGAACAGGAAGGTGAAAGCAGAGAGGGTGGCCTGCCTCCAGGGAGCCATTCATCTCTGTGACATCTCCAAATGAAGCCATCGAGCTGCAACCTGATTGACAGGCTACACTCCTCTATATCTTCTTACAAAAAAACCTACCTAACTGTCACATCCACCTACACCATACTTCAAAGGCATTCGTTCTCTTTTGGCTTTCCATATTCATTGTCCAGCTTTTGAGTTTATATGAGGTGATTTAAAATATCGTGCCTTAGGTCATTGGTCTTTAGTGGAAAACTTGCCCGATGTAATAGTAATACATTGTTTAATTTCTTAAGCGGTGCTTCTATAGGCATCGATTGTGGATCCAACTAAGTGAAATCCTTGACAACTTTATTGTTTTCTGTTTATCATGAGGTTGCTTTTGGGTTCAATTCTGAGGTTTTTGTTTTCTTCATGCTGAAGTATAACCCATGTTTGATTGAGTATGCAAAGGCACTGAGTCATGTAGACTATAAAGAATTATGGATAACATTGTAAAGAATGGAGATTTTAGAACTTTGCACTGTGCTCAGCCATAGACGAAGAGGCGGTGTTTCAAACAGAGCAGAGTTTAAAATCAAGACATTTATGCATCAGCGTTGAATACTTTCATTGTACCTATTCGATCTGTAGGCTAGCCAAAATGCAAGAAGCGGGACTCCCTGAAGAACAGGCCATCAAGATTGGAGGAATACCCACTAATGGTCTGCAATATCCAGATGACACAGCAGGCTGAAAGGGGAGAGGGCACGCAGCACAGCCAGGACAGATCAAAGACTGCAGCTTGCAGTGTGATTTTCTTCCCTCATTGCCCCACCAACATTTCTATTGCCCCACCAACATTTCTATTGCCCCACCAACATTTCTATTGCCCCACCAACATTTCTATTGCCCCACCAACATTTCTATTGGCCCACCAACATTTCTATTGCCCCACCAACATTTCTATTGGCCCACCAACATTTCTATTGCCCCACCAACATTTCTATTGCCCAACATTTCTATTGGCCCACCAACATTTATGGAATAGATAATTATTTCTCCACTGGTCTACAGAGTCGCCCTGTCACATATCAAGTGCTCATCTGAGTCTGAGTCTATGCCAGGCTCTAATTTGTTCTCTTGGTTATTTGCCTGGCCTGAGGCAACCTCACACCATCTTCATCAGTACACATTCACATCTTTACATTTGGTAACACAGGCTCTCCTACCTTGCTGTTTCTCTTCTAGACCAGCTCATCTACTAGACTCCACTAGCTAAAATAATTGCTGGTGTTGCTGAATCTGTAGATCCATTTGGGGCAATTTGATGTACATTCAGTATGACTCCACTTACATAAAGGCAAGAGGGAAGAACAAGTCATCTATACCATTCAAGAATGATTCGATCTCAAGCATAACAAAGAGCTGATGATCATAAAAGTCAATGTGATAGTTAGGTTTAAGCTAGACACAAACAGTTCATGATTGGTAAATACGTCTTTGTTTGATTTTATGATCTGATTTCAGCCATGTGGGTGTCTACCTTATCATTAGTTATTAAAATGTATGTTCATGTTTTATTTGCTTTCTTAGGTGTATTTCAAATAATTGTTTTCCAAATCTGACTGCCTCTTGCTGGCCATGGGACCTTTGTGACATGAGCCTCTTGCTCACTCATCCTCAGTTTGCTCTTCTGTAAAATGGAGCGAATGCCTGCAAACTAGACTTATCGTCTCTTACAACACGGCACACACATATAGTAAGTTCAGAGCCACGCTTTGCAGACAGCACACGCTAGGACAGATGGGAGGGGGTTTTGTTGTTGTTGTTTTTAACGCTGATTTCCTTTCCCTTCCCTGGCCATTTCCAGTAGAATCAGCACCAGTAGTGAGAGGGCATTCTCTACAAGGATTAAGTGTTCAGGGGTCCCTGTCTGCAGCCTTGGGTTTACCTCTGTTCTGGGCAAAAGGAATGCTGGCCAGGCAGTGCTGTTACCTCCTGCTCATTGGTGTGCTGGTTTCATCACCTTGGGTGTAGGACAAAGTGAAGCTCGCTCAATATTGCTTATCTCTGAACCAGCCCTCTGCCCGACCCACCAATTGGCCACCGGCTTTCTTCCCACCCCCTCTGCTCTGTCCTTGGCTTTAGAGAATGTGAACCCGAAGCCTTTGACCCCTGCTGGCAAACATTGCCAGAAAGTAGCACATGGCGGTCAAGTTATAAAAAGAATTCATCTTTTAATTGACAACCATAAAAGTAATCCCAGAAATTAACTATGTTATATACACTTTATAGCTCTTATATGATAAAGACCAAGACTGATCCTGCAATAATAAAAATGAAAACAATCACAGCTAAAAATATTTTTCAGTGATTACTAAATGTGGCAAGCATTTTGTTAAGGACTTCAGGGGTCTTATTTTATTTAATCTTCACATGATAATAAATATTATTTTTAGCCTCCATAGGCACTCTGGTGGCAGAGTGGTAACCAGTTAGGTTGTGAACTTCATTGTTAATAGTTCGAAGTCGCCAACGGCTCCTCTGGAGAAACATGGGGCGCTCTACTATGATAAAGAGTTCCCGCCTGGGAAATGCACAGGGGCAGTTCAACCTTGTCCAATAGGGTCTCTGTGAGTTGGCATCCACTCAATGGCAGTGAGGCTTTTTTTTTGGTTTTTTGTTTTAGATTGGCCTCTATTTCTCACATTAAGGAAAGTGGATCTTAAACTATGACTTGTCTGACTCCCGCAAACTGGTCAATTGTAGAGATGATTACTGTTCACTTAAATGTGGGTAATGACAGCTTACAAACTGAATTAGTGAGTGGCCACGCACACTCACCCATACAGACTGGCTCACATGCCATGTCTTCTTTCTGTGAGGATGGTGGTCACAACATCGGATGCTCTGTGTCACTTATCTATAGTTAAGGATCACTCATACCAGAGCGCTGACAATAACCATGATAACCCCCAGCGCATATGGGCTCTGGGAGCACTCATTTATTGTGATAAAAATGGAAAGGTGGAGGAGAAGCACACACTGTAGAACCTCTTACCACAAGTGCATTTGCAACTCTTTATGGGAGTGGAAAACTTCATCTTTCTCCTGAGGTGAGGCTAGTGGTTTCAAACCACTGACCTTGTGGTTAGCAGCCCAATGTGCAACCACTATGCCAGCAGAACTTGCTATAAGCAACACAAACATGGTTCTATTAATGCCTACTGACCGGTGGACATTGGACCTCCACTCAAGTACTCCCTCAATGCAAGAACTCTTTGTTCTATTGAACTGGCATTCCATGATGCTCACCTTCCTGACACCATCACTGAAGACAAAGCAGGTGCATAAGCAAATGTGGCAAAGAAAGCTGATGGTGCCTGACCATCAAAAGGTATAGCATCTGGGGTCTTAAAGGCTTGAAGGTAAACAAGTAGCCATCTAGTTGAGAAGCAACAAAGACCACATGGAAGAAGCACACCAGCCTGTGCGATCACGAGGTGTCTAAGGGATCAGGTATGAGGCATCAAAGAACAAAAATCGTTTCATTGTGAATGAGGGGGAATGCAGAGTGGGGACCCAAAGCCCATCTGTAGGCAACTGGACATCCCCTTACAGAAGGGTCACGGGGAGGAGACGAGCCAATCAGAATGCAGTGCAACAACGATGAAACATACAACTTTCCTCTAGATCTTTAATGATTCCGACACCCCCCCCACACACACACACACTATCATGATCCCAATTCTACCTTACAAATCTGGCTAGACCAGAGGATGTACAGATAGGAACTGGAAACACAGGGAATCCAGGACATATGAATCCCTCACGACCAGTGGTGAGAGTGGCGATACCAGGAAGGTGGAGGGAAGGTGGGGTATAAAGGTCGAATCGATCACAAGGATCTATATATACCCCATCCCTGGGGGAAGGACAACAAAAAAGTTGGTGAAGAGAGACGTTGGACAGTGTAAGATATGACAAAATAATTATAAATTATCAAGGGTTCATGAGGGAGGCAGGTGTGGGAAGGGAGTGGGAAAAATGAGGAGCTGATACCAAGGGCTCAAGTAGAAAGCACATGTTTTGAGAATGATGATGGCAACAAATGTACAAATGTACTTGACACAATGGATGGATGGATTGTGATAAGCATTATACGAGCCCCCCCAAAATGGTTTTTTTTTTTTTAATGCCTACTGACTCATCTGGAGTGAATCTTTCACAAGTGAAACTCTTCATTCAAACTCAAATCAGACCAAACCAACTCGCTGCCCTGTAGTGGATTTCGGCTGAACCTGATCCTATAAGTCAGAGGAGAACTGCCCCTTTGGTGTTCAAAGACTGAAAATCTCCTCTTTCTCTTGTGGAGGGACTGCTGTGTTTGGACCACTGACCTTGCAGTTAGCACTTCAATACGTAGCCCACTACAGCACTATACCATCAGGGTTCCTTAAACTCTTCACTAGCTATTAGTAAATAACCACAAATAAATTCATATTTACCTTGCTCACCAAATACTTGGTTACAGTCAGGGATTATAGGTGTCAAAGGGGGTTTGATGAGGTAGGAAGGTACTGTGGGGTTGGGAGAGAGACAGAAGCCATACTGAGAAGCTGAACATTTCATGTAGTGAAGAAGACCATGAACTTGTTCACAATAAATCAGTAAAACGCACGAGTAGGCCCATGGTTACCTTGCTTATTGGGTATCCTGACTCTGTGAGGGAGCAATACGTGCAATGTATATGCCCAGAGCTGTAGAGAAAGCGGAAAGACAGAGAAAGAGTAGTGAGATAGTTGTTCTTAAAAAGAGCATGAACATGAGATTAAGCATGTCAAAGAGCACACTGCAACTTCTGTTGAAATCACAGGGTTTATGGAAAGACCAGCGCAACCCTGGATCCAGTAGCCCCTTGTAAGGACTCCATAAAGTACTGCCGCCAAGGGGAACTTCCACAGAGCTTCCATACAGAGGACCCAAGAAATGATCGGAAGAAAGGTCGGGGGTGGGGGTGGGGGGAGCCTTAACCCACCCCATAGATTCTGCTCCTGCTTTCTGTATATGGTAGCTATGGGTTTGAATGGACTCCAGGATGGGGGGTTAGGTTCTTGTTTTTCTGCTATCACCGTCCGAGGCCAAGACTTCATGGTCACATGTGCTCATTCTTACAGCCAATAAAACTGATACTCCTACAGGCCCCTTTTAAACCCGCTGAGGAAGTATAATAAATCACTACTCTGTTAGCATGACACGGTCACAAACTCTTCTCCAGAAAATAAAACAAAAATCAACTAGAGGTGTTGGCACTATCCTCAGTATGAGGAAAAGGTAGTAAGCAAAGAGTAAGTAGATGAGAGGCACATTGGAATTAAACATGAGGTTCTGTTCCTGGCATGAAGATTTTTAAAAATATCCTATTCCCCAAGTGAGTCTATTGTGCAACTGAGGTTGAAGATTTCTGATACGGGGCAGCCGTTCCCATACGTGGTTGGTGTACTATGCTGAATAATGCTCCCTGTGTTAGGTTGGGTTGTCTAGAGAAACAAATACGGTGACATTTATCTATAACGAGCTTTGGATCAAGAAATAATTATCCACCAAGAAGGCATTGCACAGGCCAATTCAAGCCCTTAAGTGCAGGGCCAGTTCCTAAGTCCTTCTTCAGACTCATATAGGTGCAGGCTGGTGACCCAGTAAGGTAAAGCAGAAAGCAGGAAGCTCACAGACCGGTAGTTGAAGAGTCAAGTGGATCCAAGGTGGGTGAAAACATACAGGGTGTCAACAGCTGCCAGGGTCAGGTAGCCCATATGAGGACGCCCTGGAGACAGGCAGAATTCCAGCAAGCAGGAAGGCAGAGGAGCAAAGAGGGAGGAAAGTTTCTAATTTCTTCTTCTAAGAAGATCACACCTCCAAGGAGGCATGAGACTGTGACCTGATTGACAGGTTGTACTCCACGCCTACATGAAAAAAAAATGAAATTGACATAAAATAATTTAAGAGTATGTTTTCCCTAGAACAGCAGAATATGACCTTATTTTGGGAAAAGTACCTAGCAGAAGTACGCAGTAAGTAGGATGGGGTCATACCGGAGTAAGGTAAATTGGTAATCCAGTGTGACTGGTGTCCTGAGAAGAGGCTTGGACATAGACGCAGAGGGAAAAT
Organism: Tenrec ecaudatus; assembly: GCF_050624435.1. NCBI lineage: Eukaryota > Metazoa > Chordata > Mammalia > Afrosoricida > Tenrecidae > Tenrec > Tenrec ecaudatus. The sequence continues at coordinate 112,092,199 of NC_134532.1, forward strand.
GGCCATGGTATGAAGATGGGAGGCAAAGGCTGAAGCTATGCTGCTATAAACCCAAGGGTTACCAAAAGCCGGGAAAGGCAAAGAACTTCAGGGAGAGTGTGGCCCGATTTTGAAATCATTCACTTAGTGTACTTCTTTCTGGCTGCCCTCTCACTCAACTCACTGCCATCAAGTCCATTCTGACTCATAGTATCCCTGTGGGGCAGAGTAGAACTGCCTCTGTGGGTGTCTCGGACTGTAGCCCTTTACAGGAGTAGAAAGCCTCATCTTTCTCCCATGGAGTGGCTGAGGATTTGCACTGCCAACTGTCAATGCATAACCCATTATGCCACTAGGGCTCCCCTAGAGAAGCAAAAGTTTCTGAAGCTCTAAAAGAGAAGGAAGATAGCCAAATAACCCAAAGTAACCTGGCTCCTGGGCCTTTGCATGTTTATCATGATCCTGCAGGAGATTTTAATATTCACCAGATTTTGAGAATCAGGGCTGGAAGGAAAAGCACTGCTGGCAGGAGGCCAGGCAGGTTTGAGAAGGTGAAGGTGAGGCTGACTCACTTCATCGTCCACAGCATCTAGTTTAAAGTTATTATCCACTGGGTGCCTGAATCTCCGCTTTACGTTGACTATCTCCATTCCTCCTGGAATTCTTTCTCTTTCTTTTCATTCAAGCCGAGGAAGCTAAAATTCAGGGGGTCACTCAGGACAGGGTGTGATTAGAGCTTAAACTCTTAGCACTACGGTTTCAGGAGACTGGTGGTATAGTAGGTTTAGTGTTCAGTGGCTAACCCCAAGGTCAGCAGTTCAGACCAACCAGTCACTCCTCGGGGGAAAGATCAGGCTTTCTACTCCCATAAAGAGTTAGTCTTGGAAACCCACAAGGGCAGTTCTACCCTGTTTTATAGGGTCGCTAAGAGTCAGTCAACTTGATGGCCAATGAGTTTGATTTGGGTGTGGTTTTGTGGTTACAGTGAAAATCCAAGATCCGTTTTGAGTCTCCTCATCTATGAATTCCTTCTGACCATTAATGTGAACAGCTTTCCCTTGGGCAGAGTACATTACAAAGTAGATTACTACCACTCCCGCTCCACCCAGAGAAGCGTAGCCTAGCTAGACATACCCAGGGTCTCATGATCATGAGTTCCATTCTGCCGACCTTGATTGGAGGGTACTGGACCAATCTTGTAAGTTTGTCTGTCTAGTGTAATGCATTTGTCCAATCGTGGTTCTGTTCCTGCTTCTGCAGTCCCACCTGCAATTGTGGTGTCTTGATCTGCCACAAATCAAGTGTTTGTGAGAATTTCCTCTGCCCTCCCATGGCCAATCGCAAGCTGCAGGCTCTCTGTCAACCTTTGGAGGCCCCTGTGACCTTGTGTTGATGACCTTCATCTGTATGAATGATCTATCTTTGTCTTCAGCCTCTCTTTGTCCTCTCTGAGACTTCATAGTCTGTTGATTCTTCTCGAGATTCAGGGGCTCTTTTGTGCCCTGAAACAGAGGCAATGGTGGTGGAGTGTTGGGATTCTCATTCCAGAGAACCGGACCGACTCCCAACCAGCACACCTCGTGTACAGCCACCACTCATGTGGGTGGAAAGTGTGGGCTGCTTGGATGCCGAACAGCTTTCAGCGTCCCTTCCAGACTAGCATGAACTAGAACTTCTAGAACTCAGCCAATGAAAGCCCAGCCACCACACACACTGACTCCACCGCAGCTGACTACAACTCCACAGAAGCACAGCCCACTGCGGAGCGTCAGGGTTGTGATGTCCCTTCTCAGAAACCACTGTGCTTCAGCATCAAGGATGCTTGCTGAACATGCCCCCATTGGCTCTATCCCACAAAGATCAAATAGGTCTAGGCTAGCTCAATTGTCTCTCCAATACTCCAGGTTAGCTGATGGAGGTAGTTCTCACACAAAGCGTTTTTCTGCTAGTACAGTTTCCCTCACATATTGCCCTGTATGTAGGAGACATGCAAGAAACAGTGACCAGAGGGAGGGAGGCAAAGAGGGAGGGAGGACTTGGTCTTGGCTGTAGTCATGATTAGACTGACTGCAGCAAACTAGTTAAGACTACTAAGGGATACACATCACGTCCCTGTATTGTGTGCCTACTTTCACTTCTGTTTGATTGATGTCGATGACTAAAATGAGGAGTCTTGAAGGTCTGAAACTTAGAGACCAAGAAGAGGCAAAGCCAACAGCTGGAAAGTAGGCAGGGTGGATCCATTCTTCTGCGCAGCCCCCACTGGGGGGGGTCTTTATCAGCAACAGAAGCATCCAGCTCCAAAGGCTGGTCTCTTAAAGGTACTTTGTTTTTCACACAACTATTCATTTTGACACCCACGAATGCAAACAACACACATATAATGGCACAGGGTCAGCCTGCAATCCATTTGGCTTTTCAGATCTGCTTCAAAAATAACACCTTCTAGCCAGCAGGAACTCTATTCTTAAAGCAAAGTGACAACAACAATGCAGATTTGGAGAGCAACTGAGTCTTCCTGCGGGAGAGAACACAATGATTTAGGTATTGTCAACCCCCTAAAATTTCTGTATCCAAAAAAAATTAATTTCCAGGCCCCAGTGGCACACCATATTTTATGCAACCACACTTGTGGCCAATGAAGGATTCTGGACAGTCCCATAGTGCCTGTTCACTGCCAAGGGCTGAACTATATTGTAATATTGACAAAGGGCCAAGCCACATTACAACATCTCTTCCTGCTTTGCCCTCCTCCCCAATTCTCCGCTGCTTAAACCACTAGCATAAATCGCCTCACTGTCAATCGCAGGGAAAACAACTGAGCAAGCTTTCAGAGTTCCGCCTTCAGAAAACCGTTCTCCCTACAGCCACTGTCGTCTGGACACCACCGCTAGCCTGGGATGGAATTTCAGTCTGCGTCTGTGGAAGCCACGGACAAGCACATGAATGAAAACGTGAAAGAATAAATGAGCCCCAGTACAGGCAGGAAATCCATGTAATCAGAACAAAAAGGGAAGGTAGGGGATGACTCAGAAATACTGTCGGAGTTACTCGATAAGGGATTAAGTGAAAGAAGAAAAGATTATTGTTTGGAATACTGATCTAGAAGAAGCAATTCTACTTAAAAAAATTAACTGTCATTGTGGCAGTTAGATTTTATGCCAACTTGAACCTGCGTGAAAATGTAGGGGTGAATTCCATCCTATCAGTCAGACCACAGGCTGATGATGCCTCCGTGGGGGTGTGACTTCTTTACAAGAAAGACAGTGAGAACTTCTCTCTGTGTGTCCCGTTGCCTTCTCTCCTCTCTAGGACAGTGTCTGCCTCCAACGGCAACCCAAAGTGGGTCACTGGACTAGAGAGTTGTTGGTGCCCTGGCATGTCCCCTCCAACCTTGCAGCCATGTGATTCTGCCCCCGTTGGCGACCCCGGGTTCAGCTAGGTGAGCCTTGAGAGAGCTCCTCCTATCAGACCCAGGGACTGGAGTTGGCCTGGGCTGGGATGTTTTCTTGGTATAAGATTACTTCTTAATATAACAGTTCTTTCTTATACATATATGAATATCATTGGTTTTGTATGTCTAGACAACCCAACCTGACACAGTCATGTTTCTAAAATTTGCCAAATAATAAGAATCACCTGGGTTTTTTTTTTTATTAAAAGTACAAGTCCCCAGGCTGCTGACATGAGATTATATTTCAGCAAGGTCTGGAAATCTGTACTTGCAAAATTTCTAAACACCCTAGGGACAAGGTGTTAAGAATTTGCTATTTTTCTTCAATTTAGCAGTGTTTGGCTGCTTTGTTCATACACTCATTCATTCAACAAGCATATACTGAGTTTTCTACTATATGCTAGCAACAGAGTTAGGCGTTAGGCATCAAGCATGAACCAGAAAGTCAAGGTCTCTATGCATTTGCCTATTCTAGATATTTTCTATACATGAGATCCTTTTCTGATTCCCTGATTTTACTCGGCAGAGTATTTTTAAGGTGCATCCATGTTGTGGCTCATATCAAGACTTCATTTCTCTTTCTAGCTGAGCAGTTTTTTATTGTGTGTAAATACCTCACTTTGTTTTTCCCCTCATTTTGTGATGTTAATTTAGGTTGTTTTCACCTGCTGGGATTGTGAATCGTGCTCTCACTAAGTTGCCATTGTTAGGTGCCATCGAGTTGCTTTGGACATGGAGATCCAATGTACAACAGAGCAAAGCGCCGCCCAGTTCTACGCCATCTTCTTAGTTGCTGTCACAGTTGCTGTTAGATTTCAGCCCTTTGTTGCAGCCACTGTGTCCATCTTGTTGAGAGTTTTCCTCTTTTTTACGGACCCTCTAGTTTACCAAGTATGACTGGTCCTTCCTGATTACATGTCCAAAGTAGATGAGAGGAATTCTTGCCATCTTTGGCTTTAATTGTACACCTGAAAAATCTCGCATTGCTACATGCTCTGTGGGGACATAGTGGGTAATGCACTGGGCTGTGAACTTCAAAATCAGCAGTTCAGACTCACCAGCTGCTCCTCTAGAGAAAGATGCAGTGTGCTACTCCCATAAAGATTTATAATCCCAGAAATGCACAAAGGAAATTCTACTCTGTTCCATAGGGTCACTGTGAGTCTGAATCAACTCGGCACAGTGAGTTTTGTGTGAATGTTTATCTTTGTTGTCATTGTTCGTGACCATTGATTGAACCTGGCAGCTCCACTTGTGCAGAGCAGACTTCATGAGGTTTTCAAAGTTGTGACCTTTCAGAAGCACATCGCCAGGCCTTCCTTCCAAGGAGACCCTGCGTAAGCTCAAACACCCAAGCTTTAGGTTAGCAGTCTAGTTTGAGTGCTACTCAGGGACTCCTATATGCATCCTAACAACAACAACAAGAATTAAGATCTGAGCGCAAAAACAAGACCCACAAGGTCCCTGCTCTCCCCTAATCCTAGGAGAGATTTGAAACTCATTCATTTTCTCCTGTTAGAACAAGATTATCAGCTCGTAAGCATCTGAGACCAACCCAAACAAAGCATCTTTAAGATGTTTCTGATCTACAGGGACAAGACATGCAGAGAGAAACCTCCCTAATCAGGATTAAAATTCCAAGTGGAAGAGGATGTTCGGATTTATGCTGATGCATATTAGTATTGCCAACACTCTGGGTGAGGAGGCCCAAGAAGGTAAGCATGGGCGCAATTTGCTGTGTCACATCAGTGACAGCAGCTAACAGTGGAGCCAGACCTAATGCTCTTGTCTGATGTGGTAGTTACATAATTTCATGTCAACTTGAAGACACATAAAAGTGAAGGGGTGGAGTTTAGCTTGTTAATAAGATCACACAGCCCGATGACCTCACTTGGAGGTGAACCAAAATATAGAGCTCTCTGAAGACTGGTCTCTTCTCTCTCCTCTTCTCTCCTCTCCTCTCCTGTCCCCTCCCCTCTCTTCTCCTTTCCTCCCTTCTCTCTCCCTCTCTCTCTTTCCTCTCTCTCTCTGGCCTTCACCTTCCTGTTGACTGGCCATGGTTGCTGCCAGAGGTCTGCAATGTTATCCCACCATTGGATCCATACGCCTTTGCACGCACTTGCGTGTGACCTTCCTGCACGTGGCTGCATGTTTCTGAAGAGGGACTGATGGACTAGGGTTGGACTTATGGCCTTGAGTTGGCGTGGGCTTGGATGTTTTCTTGCTCTAGTACTTCTTGATGCAAAGCTTTCTTACACATATGTGAGGGTCATTGGATTTGTTTGTCAACTGGCCTACTACACTTCAGGCAAGTGGTGTGTCTATCCATGGAGCCTTTGGGGTTTGACCGAACGGTTTCCAGAAAACAGGCGTAATTACTGAAGTGGATGACAAGCTTTCGTTGCTTTCCGAAGAGCATTTTCTGGGAAAGCCTTCTCAGGGAGGTAGTGAAGAGCCTGTCCCTGGGAGCTTTTCCGCCTTCAGGTTCTTGTCCCTGAGATCATTGTGAGAATAATAAATGCATATAAAATAGTAGCAGAAATTCCCAAACAATCAACCAATAATCAGTCAATCACCACTCATGCTATTTCTTAAGGAGTGCTGGTGGCTCTTCAGGTTAGGCACGAGGCTGTGAACCGCAAGGTTAGTGGTTCATACCAAGATGAGGCTGTTGCTCCTGTAAAGATTTACCCTCTCACAAGCCCCATATCAAGGGTCCCTTTAGAGCTGGTTATGCATTTGGCTTTACTAACTGCAAGGTCAGCAGTTTGAACCCCCCAGCAGGTCTGTGGTGAGTGAGGCGGAGTTCTGCTCCTATACAGATAGACAGCCCAAGAAACGCACAGGGGCTGGTCTACCCTACTTACAGGCTTCCTGTAAGCCAACTCAATGGCAAGGGGTGAGTATGAGTTGGAATCAGCTTGATTGCCATGGGTTTGATTTTTGTAGGGAAGAGTTTTTTATTCTTTTTGTACATGGCCAAAAGAGGGTAGCAACATTTCTGTGTCTATTGCAGTTGTTAGGGGTCATTGAGTCAGTTCGGACCCAAAGCAACTGTATGCACAAGAGAAACTCCACACAGTCCTGTTCCATCTTCACCAGTGCTCCCATGCATGAGCCCACTGTTGAAGCTACTGTGTCAATTCATCTCCTGGAGAGCCTTCCTCCTTTTTGCTGCTCCTCCACTTTATCAAACACGATGCCTTTCTCCAGGGACTGGCCTCTCCTGACATGTCCACAGTATGTAAGACTACCGTATATACTCGTGTATAAGCTGAGTTTTTCAGCACAAAAAAATGTGCTGAAAAACTGGGGTTCGGCTTATACACGGGTCAGTGGCATGAATGGATGTCATCTGGTCAAGCCCGACTAACAAAAGGAGGAAATCTCATGAAGCCTGACATAGAGTTAATAGCAAAGTGGGTTAGAGATGCATGGGAAGACATTCCAGAAGACATGGTGTGACGTGCTTTCCAGAAATGTAGTATTAGTAATGCTATGGATGGCAGTGAAGACTGTGCTTTGTATGAAAATGACAGCAGTGATGGTGATGATGGCGATCTCAGTGAGGACAGTGTCTATGATGACCTCACACCAGCTGAAGCTCTGCATTGGGATACGGATAATGATGAGGAATCTGGTTTTGAAGGATTTTAACTCTTTACATTTTAGCTTGATTGCTGATTGAGCTCAGGGAATAGTACTCTTAAGGTATCATTGTTGATACCTTTTTGTTTTTGTTGAACCTATTTTCCACTTACTGTGCTGGTTTATTAATGTTAAATGACTTGCCTTTTTATTTATGTTTTTTACTTAAAATAAATATTTAAATACATTATCCCACTGATGTCTCAATTTGTAGTAATTTTATTTTCATTTGTTTTGATTATTGAAACTCACCAATAGCTTCTGCATTTTCCACCCTAGTCTTACACTCGAGTCAATCAGTTTTTCTGGTTTCCCAGGTAATAATTAGGTACCTCGGCTTATACTCAGGCCAGCTTGTAATCAAGTATATATGGTAAGTCTTTCCATCCTTGTTTCTAAGAATCACCCTGGCCATACTTCTTCCAAGACAGGTGGATTTGTCCTTTTAGCAGTCCCTGGTGTTTTAATATTGTTCACCAGCACAATTGAAACACATCCATTTTTCTTGGGTGTCCTTTATTCCATGTCCAACTTTCATATGCATATGAAGCAATTCAAATACCATGGATGGGATCGGGTGCACTTCAGTCTTCCAAGGAACCCACTTGCTCTTCAATACTCTAAAGCCGTCTTGTGCAGCAGATTTACCTAACACAACACATCTTTCGGTCTCTCGACTGCTGCTACCATGAGCATTGATTGTGGATCCAAACAAGACAAAAGCCCTGACAACTTCAGCCCCCTCTCCTTTCACCATAATGGTACCTGTTGGTCCAGTTGCGAGGACTTCTGATTCTTTCCATTGCTCTGTAATCCAGACTGAGGGCCACAATCCCTGTTCATGGGCAAGCGCTTCAAGTCCTCTTCCCTTTCAGCAAGCAAGCTTGTGTCATCGACGTACTGCATGTTGTTGATAAGCCTTTCTCCCATCCTGGTGCCACGTTCTTCGTGTAATCCAGCTTCTCTGATGAGTTGTTCAGCATACAGATGGAAGCACTTCAGGGATTCAATTAACATTTTAAACTATGATTTTAAACTCCGCAGTATTCCCCGGTTCCATTTGCACAACTGTGCCTTGATCCGTGTGTCAGTTCCACATGAGCACAATGAAGCGCTCTGGAATTCCCACTCTCCTCAAAGTTATCCACAGCTGTGATGACCTTCACAGTGGAATTCCTTGGCACAGTCAATGAAATGCAAGCAAACATTTTTCCGCTATTCTCTGCTTTCAGCCAAGCTCCATCTGTCTGCTGTCCTCCTGCACACTCTCTGCTAGGCTTGTGGCTGTCCTCCTGCACACTCTCTGCTAGGCTTGTGGCTGTCCTCGTGGCACGCTCTCTGCTAGGCTCGTGGCTGTCCTCGTGGCACGCTCTCTGCTAGGCTCGTGGCTGTCCTCGTGGCACGCTCTCTGCTAGGCTCGTGGCTGTCCTTGTGGCACGCTCTCTGCTAGGCTCGTGGCTGTCCTCATGGCACGCTCTCTGCTAGGCTCGTGACTGTCCTTGTGGCACACTCTCTGCTAGGCTCATGGCTGTCCTTGTGGCACGCTCTCTGCTAGGCTCAGGGCTGTCCTCGTGGCACGCTCTCTGCTAGGCTTGTGGCTGTCCTCGTGGCACGCTCTCAGCCAGGAGGACTTGTTTTCCCCCATGCCCTCCACATTTGCTGCATTTCTTCTAGATACAATAGATTCATAAAAGCCTTCCTCCCTCGAGAGTGTGAATGTGAACACCTCGTGAGGCTAACAGCATCAAGAAGGACCCCCAGAAAGGACCCAGCTGCTTCCAAGGATGCGACTTGAGCCTTTCATCCCTGCCAGTAAGGATTGTTTGGTGTGCAAGCTGTAGGGTGCGCTGTTGGTGTAGGGCATATGCATTGGACGGTGAAGAGCAAGGTCCGCACTTTGAAACCAGCAGCCGCTCAAAGACGGGCTTTCCATCTCTTCTCAGCCACTCACAGTGGCTGTTCTCCCTCGTCCTGCAGGGCCACTCTCAAGGACTCAATGGCAGAGAGGAGCAAGTGAGTAAATATTTACTGCTGTTCATTTGTTTTGGTGCTGGGAGTCCATTCAGACTCACAGTGGCCCTCTTACCGCAGAAGGAGACACTGGCCAGACCTGCACCATCCTCACAACGGTTTTGTGTGCACCTCTGGTTGCAGCCACTGTGTCCAACCATCCTGTCCAGTCTTCTTGTTTCATGTTGCCCCTCTACTTTACCAAGCATGGTGTACTTTCCCAAGGACTGGTCTGCTGACAACATGTCCAAAGTGTGTGAGACAATCTCCCAAAGTCTCACCATCCTTGCTTCTACGGAGCACTCTGGCTGTATTTCTTCCAAGACAGATGTGTTTGTTCGTTTGGCACTCCATGATACTTCCCACTACGAGGGGTCAAAGAGGAAATCATAGACATTGCTGGTTTTCGAGCTAAGGAGGGAATGGCCGGAGGGCTGAGGATGTTGGTGCATCGTGGGACTTTGGGGAAACCCTGACTTCCTTGCGTGAAAGAAGCACCTAAGGAGTCGGAACCCAGATGAAAGCAATGGGGCGCCGAGCAAAGGAAGAAAGGGAATCTAGGTGACTGAAGAGAGGGCAGAACACTTCAATTAGGACCTTAAGTACTTTGAATAGTGCCCACGCCTCGCCCTGGCCTTGACCCCACCAAGTCATTGATTCCCTGGCTCATGCATTCAACAGATATGCTGTGGAGCTGCTCCCCATGAACGAAAATCAAACAAGCCTTACCCAAGAGTCCATTCGGATTCATAGCAACCCTGTTGGACAGAGAAGCTGTGCCCTGTGGGTTTCTGAGACTCTAACTGGGAGTAGAGAGCTTCATCTTCCTCCCAGGGCAACTGGTGGTTTTGAACTGCTGCCAATTGTTCAGTAGCAAACGGATGCTTTGCCTTTGGGCCGCCAGGGCCGCTCTGCTGTCCATAGCAGGTATATTGGAAGTTCCTTGACTCGATGCCATGTGACTCTACTTACCAAGTGACTGTGGGCAGGCTGCTGTACCTCTCCGCCTCCATTGGCTAACAATCTAATAAGGATGAGAGGCTCTGGTACTTAACAAATGGTCATTTAAGTACATAACTGCTCGCTGAAAGGCTGGTGAGTTAAACCCACCCAGAGGTGCCTCGGAAGTGATGATCTGTTCCCAAATGTCACAGCCTTCAGAACCCTTCAGAGGAGCGATTCTCAACCTGTGGGTCGTGACCCCTTTCTGGTTCGATCGACCCTTTCACAGGGGTCGCCGGATTCATAATAGTAGCAAAATGGCAGGTATGAAGTAGCAATGAAAATCATTTTATGGTTGGGGGGGTCACCACAACATGAGGAACTGCGTTAAAGGGTCACAGCATTAGGAACGTTGAGAACCACTGCTTCAGAGAATATTCTACTCTGCACAGCTGGGTCCCCTTGAGTTAGGATGGACTGGATGGCCAGGAGCACCACCCATCTGAGAACCATGTCAGCGCTGACCCCCCCCCCCCCCAGACAGGAGAGGGAGATTAGGTTAGCACCTGAAATGCTTAGAAGACTGCCTAGCAACATGTAAACATTCATCAACTCTTACAGTTGCTGATGAGTATTAGCTCAGGGTCACTTGGGTGCCAACCCAGGAATACTAAGAGGAGAGTCTTAATTCTTTCTCTCACCCCACACAACCAACACTCGTTCAAGATCACATGGTTCTTACTCCCCTTGGATTCACCAGACATCCCATCTTCAGAGCTTTCCCAGTCCCGGATGGACCTCTCGGGTAAGCTTTGTACTGCTAATGGCAAGGTGGTTGGTTTAAATCCCCCCACGATTACAGAGGCTGTCTGCTCCAGTAAAGACTTACAGCCTCAAACCCCCATGTAGGGTCCCCATGAACCAAAATCAAGTCTGTGGCGGTGGGTTTATCTGTGTAGACCTAACTTACGATCCTCAGGTTTCTCATTTGAGCAACTTCAGAATACCTACTTGTGTTCAGAGTATCCTTTTATTTTCTCACTGTGTCTCTCTTAATTTCATCTCTATAGGATCTAATGTCCATTGTAATGGCTACAACCTACCAACAAAATTTATGATGAAAGGGTTGATTAAGGAAACTAACAAATGGTCATGCCATTGAGAAATACGCAGGGTGGTTGTTTATCAGAACGTGTTACAAAGTTCTTTCAGGTCTGCCAACAGCCCAGGGCAGCACACCTCTCCACTGTAAACCTCAGCCAGAAGCAATTCTCCGTAAGCTCCACAGGTCAGCAAACCCAGCTCCCTGAATTAAGTGTCCAGGGACACCCCACTCTGCAAGCCAGCCTCCTGCACGCACTCCACTCACCTTGCTCGGTGGGCTGAGAAGTCCAGCACTCTGTTCCGTGCTCTGGCTTGCTGCTGCTCTTCTGATGTTATAGCCATCTTCCCAATCCAGGCGGTCCACTGCACAGAGATCCCCCACACACAGGACATGCTCGCTCTTGCTGGTAATGAGATTCCCCTCCTGCTTCTCAGGGGGTTAATTTATTGGCATTCCAATAAATCCTGTTTCCAATTACTCACAGGTGAATCCTACCAGGATCTTCCCTCGTCTTCTTCCCAGACCCATGCAGGAAAAGATCGTTTGTTGGCAGTTAGAGGATCTGGCTTGAAGAACCCCAAGAAAAACCCCCAAACCCTCAGTGCCCTCGAGTCCATGCTGACTCAGTGAGCCCCTTGGGTTTCAGAGACTGTGACACTTCTGGGAGAAGAATGCGCAGTCTTTGTCCCGCGGAGCTGCTGGTGGTTTCAGACAGCTGCCATGTGGATCGGAGCCCAACACGACCACAACACCATAAAGGCTACTTTGGCTCAAAAGCCACATTAAATACTGGGTGCCCCTGCACTTACTTCTTGTCCCCAATACAATAAAGGCCCCTTGCTTCTCCAACACCTAACATTGGAGACAGTGCAAAGGTCGGAGTGGACCATCCTCGCTACATTAGATGCTCTTTCCCCTGCACGCTCATCATTGCAGCTCCTTTGGCTGTTTTTGAGATCTGGGATTCAACATTTAAATGGCTGGGTTCTCTTAAGGTGATTAATAGAGTTTCATTCATTCTTATGGTCCCAAACTGATGACTTTCAGAGGACTCAACACAAGATTCACTTATATTGGGGCTATGTCTACAGTTTTCTTAAAAATCTCCCTGTTTCCATTTACCCGCCATAGAGAATGGAAATCTCATCAAATTCCTGCTGGCCTCACAAGGGTATTATAAAGGTTAATGAGGCAATTTCCCAGCAGTTCTTTGAGTGCTGAGAGTATATGAATATTATTATTGCAAGATTATTGAGGACTTCCAGTGCTTATAAAATAGCAGACATTTCCCTCCGGCCATGAGATAAGAAGCCTTAATGTAAAACTTTCAGATTTCAGCAAAGTCGGTATCTTTCACTTTGAGAGTTTTGCTAAGCATTTTAATAATGATTAGAAGAAACTTTAAATGTTTGATAAAAATTATAATGTATATGAATAAGTACAAAAATATACATATGCCCTTATGTATATATGCATGTCAGTATAAATATCTATATTTGCATACCATACCAGTGATTTTATATGTGACTAAAAATAAAAATTCTTCTAACAAAACCTTCTGAAAGGATAAATATTAAAGACCTGAGAAATAACCATTTACTCATCTACCACCCCTACATCTACTTTGTACATGATATCAGGACGGACGAGTCCCTGAAGAAAGCATACTTGGTAATGTAAAGGGTCACTGAAAGAGAGGAACTCCCTCAATGGAATGGACTGACCCAGTGACTCCTTCAAGGGCCTCAGACACAGTGTTGCATCGTCTTGTCCACTGGGACTCTATGAGACAGAACCAACTCAACAGCACCCAACAACACCAACAAATCAGCAAAGAAACTGATAGACCTCAGACTTCCAGGACAATGAGCAATTGCCTTTTAGAAGAAATACAGCTAGAATGCTTCTTAGAAGGGGGGAGATGAAACTTTGGCTGGCTGGCTTTGGACACATCGTCAGAAGGGACAGCTCTCTAGAGAAGGCCATCACGGTGGGTCATGGTAGAAGGGAAATGTGTGGATCATCACAAGAGCAAAGGAAGGGACTCCAGCATCGCAACAATCATGAAGCTGGCACAGGATGGGGCCGGGCTTTCTGTGGTTAGCCATGAGATGGCTGTGGGGTGAAACTGACTCAACAGCAGCACCACCTCCCTCAGTCAGATACACCGTATACAACACCCCTGCTCAATGTCATCCCTTCTATGTTTGTATCTCTTCACTGACAACTTGTTTAATTTTTGGAACTTCCTATCACGTCGAAGAGGAGCCCTGGCGGCATAGGAGTTACACTTGGGCTGCTATCCGAAAGGCCAGCAGGTCGAAACCACCAGCCTCTCCAAGGGAGAAAGATGGGGCTTTTAGTCCCAGAAACCCTTAAGGGCAGTTCTACCCTGGCCCTTAGGGTCACTATGAGTTGGTATCAACTCAGTGGCACTGAGAGAATTTTTTTTTTCAAAGCACACATAAACTTCCTCCTTTTGTTAGGAAATGGCTGTCTTGTACGTTCTCCTCACTCCTTCAAGCTCTAACCCATCCTTTGTCCTTACTCAGTCGACAGCGTTGCTTCCTGCTTTGCTGAGAAAATTGGAGCAAAAAGAAGGGAATGACCACAAGCTCCCATCACCATATAATCATGCCTTATATCCCCGTCTCTGGATGGATGCTAAACTGCACTCCCTGCTAACGCCAGCCTTTCACCTTTTGAAGGACATTGAATGGCATTCTCTTCTCTGCCACTTCCAATATCTATTTTTCTCTCTATGAATTATTCTCAATAAGATAGATTCATTTTGTGAATTTACCCATCAATTTGCTCTCACTTATCCTTCCAGATAATACTCCTTGTTCTCTTCCTTGTTTCAGCAACATTCCTTTTAAATGTTGCTCACAACTCACTGATAAAATCTCTCTGCCTTGCTCCGACCCCTGTTGTTCTCAACAATGTGAGTTTGTTTGTTTGTGGTCTTCCAATGCCTGTTACCTCACCCTGTCGACACCTCGTGATCACACAGGCTGGTGTGTTTCTTCCATGTGGGCTTTGTTGCTTCTGAGCTAGATGGCTGCTTGTTTACCTTCAAGCCTGTAAGACCCCAGATGCTATATCTTTTGATAGCCGGGCACCATCAGCTTTCTTTGCCACATTTGCTTATGCACCCATTATGTCTTGAGTGATTTTGCCAAAACATAACCACTACCACCACCCAACCCCACCCCAGGGGGATGAACAACAGAAACCATGGTGGAAGGGTGACAGCAGTTGGTATAAGATATGAAAATAATTAATTACAATTTATCATGGGGTCACGAGGGTGGGCGGGCTGGAGAGGAGCTGATACCAAGAGCTCGATAGAAAGTAAATGTTTAGAAAATAATGATGGCAGCATATGTACAAATATGCTTCATACAACTGATGTATGGATTGTTATAAGAGCTATAAGAGCCCCCAATAAAATGATCTTTTAATTAAAATATATATCTACCCTATCCCATCACTTTCAAGTGTTTGCCTCCACTGTTTTCCTGAAACTGTTCTCAAAGTCCCCAGTGATCTCCACATTGTGACATGTAGTGATCATTTCTCAGGCCTCCTCTGACTTGACACATGACACAGGTCTCATTCATTTCTCCTTGAAATACTTCTTCACTTGACTTCCTGAATATCTCACTGGCCTATGTTTCTTGCTCCCTCTCCAGCTCTTTATTCTCGGTCTCCCTTATTTGCTGAGGAAGATCAAAGATTGCAGCCTTCAGTATGGATTATAACTCAATGTAAAGAAAACAAACCTCACAACTGGACCAATATGTAACATCAAGATAAGCAGAGAAAAGATTGGAGTTGTCAAGGATTTCATCTTACTTGGATCCACAATCAATGCTCATAGCAGCCCAGGGATCAGTCTCTTGCGTTAGGTAAATTAGCTGCATAAGACCTCTTCAAAGTGTTGAAAAGCAGGGATGTTACATTGAAACTAAGTTACACCGTGACCCAATACATGGTATTTTCAATTGCCTTGTTTGCATGTTGGATATGACTGAAGAAGAAATGAGGCATCTGAATTATGATGAGCCAATGATATTGAAAGTACCACAGACTGTCAAAAGGAGAAAACAAACTGTCTCAGAAGAAGTACAATCAAAATTCTCCTTGTAAGCAAGAACGGTGAGACTTTGTCTCATGGACTTTGAACATGTTATCCGGGAAGACCTTGGATAAGAACATCATGCTTGGTCAAGTGGAGGGGCAGCAAAGGAGAGAAAGTCCCTTAGCAAGATGGATTGACACAGTGGCTGCAATAATCGGATCAAGCATAAGAACAATTTTTGAGGATGGCTCAGGACGGGGCAGTGTTTCATTCTGTTATATACAGGCACACTATGAGATGGAAGCAACTCAATGGCACCTAGCAATAGCAACTAATTCTATAATCAAAATTTATCATTTAGAGCCTTATCATCACTGCCCCTACCCTAATCTTAGTTATTATCATTTCATGCCTGTATTGTTGCAATTAGTCTCCTAACTAGGGTCTTTATTCTTGCATAACATTTTTACCATAGCAGTCAAAATCATCCTGTTAAAATATAAGTCAAATAGAGTCATTCTTTTGCACAAAACCCTCTAATCTCATCACATATGAAGTTAAAGTCAAAGTTGCCCCTAGGTCCTACAAGACTTGAGTCAAGGTTTAAGATTGCCAAGAAAGACACAACTTAGACAGAGACATTGAGTAGAATAGCATTGTACTCTCATAAAGAACTGATGGAGCAAGATCAGCCACAATTTTGGATATGAGTCCTCCATGGCCAGTGAGCCCCTCCCTGGGCCAATACAGAGCTGGCATTCTGCACACACTCACTCAGGTTCCAGTTGCCACATCCCTTTCCCTACACACTGGGTACAGATGTAAGAGCAAGGTTGGCCAGGTTCAATATGACATGCACACCTAAGCAGAAAAAAGAGATCTCCACTAGGCTCACAATAGGGAAGGAGTGTCCCAGATAAAGTAGAGGAAGAAACCAGAACAGAGAGAGGCTCCATTTCCAGCTTCCATTATCAGGCAATGGCCTTTGCCCAAGAATTTTTAATTATGTAGCCCAAGTCGCAGATGGTCAGTCTATATGGCAGAGACCCTGTGATAGGTAGGTTTATTATGCCAACCTGGCCAATAGGAACATGTGGTTTTAATAAGGTCACAGTTTGATTGGAGGGCAAAGAGATAAATAACTTGGCAAGGCCCGCTCCTCTCTCTCTTGCTTTCTGGTGATCAGATCAGTGTGCAGCTGCTTTAGCTAGTTCTCCATCTCAACTTGTGAGCTACACTACCTGTGACACAGCCAACCCATGGATTGTGTCACTAGAGTTTGAGGTTCCTTCCAGAGCTGCTTCGCCACGCTGCTGGTGTATACATCGGGCCTGCTTCACTAAGCTCCTGAGCAGATGACCATTGGTGACCTGCTCTGCTGTTTGCTGCCTGTGGCTGGACTGCCTGCATTGCTCTTGGGAAGACTCAGTGGTCTGCTTCCTTGACCTTGTTGGACCCAGTAGCCCTAGTGAGTTGAAGGACTTCTAGTACATTAACTGTTCCACAGAAGGGAGTTGAAGTGAGCCCTCTGTACTTCTCTGTGGACTAATTAGCTGTTATATTCTTTTGTGCTGTATATATAATCATAAGTTTCCTGGTTTTGTTTCTCTAGAGAACACAGACCCTATGTGATCTGACCCAGTGTTATCACTCTAGGCTCTTCTATCCTATTATTTACCCCAATTATAGTGAACTCCCGCCAAACTGATCTCCTTGCTCATCCTTGAATTCATTAGGCCCACTCTGGCCTTTGCACCTGATCCTCCTTCTACTCCCTCTCTCTAACTGACTTCATAGCTAGCTCTTTCATCTCTCTCATTTCCTAACTCAAAAGTTACCTTCTCAGAGAGGCCTTCATTAGCCTGCCTATCAAAACATTACAAATCTACCTGACATCCTCAGTTGCCATTCCCTCTTTCTGCCTTCGTTCATAATTAGCATTTCTCATATGTTGTTGTTGTTGTTAGGTGCTATCTAGTTGACTAGTGGTCCTGTCTAACAGAATGAAATGCTGCCAATACTCCTCAAAATTGCTCTTATGTTTGAATCCATTGATGCAGCCACTGTGTCAATCCATCTAATCGAAGGTCTTCCTCTTTTTCACAGAACCTCTTCTTTAGCGAGCATGATGTCCTTTTCCAGAGACTGGTCTCTCCTGATAAAACATGTCCAGAGTTTGTGAGACTAAATCCCTCCCTCCTTGCCTCTAAGGAGCACTCTGGTGGTACTCCTCAGACAGATTTGTCTGTTCTTTTGGCAGTCGTGATACCTTCAGTGTTCTTCTCCAGCATCATAACTCAAATGCATCGATTCTTCTCCTGTATTTCTTATTCAATATCCAACATTCACATGTATGTGAGGTGATGGGAAAGACCATGGCTTGGGTCAGGTGGACCTTAGCCCTTTAAGTAGCATCCTTGCTTTCCAACCCTATATAAAAAAGTCTTGTGTAGCAGATTTACCCAGTGCAGTGATTGGGTTTATTACATATTTCTTTTCTGTAGGCTAGGTTCAGTCAGCCACTCGGGATCTATGTGCCCTATAGGTTTCTGTTCCTGATGAATTACCTGGTTGCATAGCGCTCGCCCCAAACTCACAGCCATCATGTGCTGACAGCGCCCTGCCCTACAGAAGGTTAGTGCGCCAATAGAGAGGACAAGTTTTCCAACAGGAAGAATTTGTCAAAAGGCTCACTATTAGTTAGTCAGCAGAGGCTAAAAGGATTTTTGTCCCTTTTCAACATTCTGCTAGGCTATCAGGTCTTAATCTTATTGGCTTGGCCTCTTAGGTTTGTTCTCAAATTAAACTGCTAAGGACTTCTATCCAGACTTAATCAAACCCTTAAGGAGCTGGCTGTGTTAGGGTTTGCCTGCTTCCGTTGTTTGGTTCTCTGGGGCAGCCTGAGCATAAACTTCTAAGTAAGACAGCATTCGTCATTCAGCAAACATTTATGGAGCTCCAAGCACACTATGATGGAAACATAAATAAATGAGACTCTGTCCTTGCCTTTGACGAGATCAAAGTCTAGAGGGGATGGGACTAATGTAGACTAATTCCGCACAATGTCCCAAGCCCAGTGAGCAGAGAACAATCCCGTCTGTCCTAAGAAATGAGTTTTGAGAATGAGAAAGTGTTTGCTGAAAAAGGAAAGTGCATTATATTCAGAAAAAAGACATGAGATTCTCCCCACCCAAGACAGCACAAAAGAGGAGTCACCTTCTGTTGGTCTTGACGCTCAAGAGGAATTCCAAGATCTAGTTATAACTAACATATTCATTTATATAAAATGTTATAATTTTCTTATGTTATCAATGCTCATGAATTCCCTGAGGCAGTCAGTAGGCTGAATGAAGTACTGTAGGTTCAAGTAATAGGAGGTGCCTCTTTGGTACGTCTTCCATCTGGGTCTCTCAGAGTATTAAACTAGTAACTGTGAAGACCAGCTTTGCCTAAACGTAAGCCTCTCCACTCACACAGAAGCCAGGGCTCTGAGCAAGTAACTGCCCTCGCTGTGCACAGTGAGAGTAGGTCACCTTGTCTCTAAACAGGGCCTGATTTGAGAGTACATGCAGGGAGTGTCTCAGTTCTTACAAATTCTTTCCTTTGTATTCCAAGCTAGTTTTACTCCTCCTCGAGATGGAACTTGGCAATACCAATCTTCCCCAGTCCCCATCCCCCTTGGCTGTGGTCGTGGCAGACGGCCTGTGGTACAAAGGGCCAAGTGAAGGGAGATCTGACCCTGACCATTGTTCTACATCCTCTGTGGGAGCCGGCTCCAATCCCAACTATGTGGACAGACACCACCCCCTCCTTCCTACAGAAGAACTCAATTCAGGGGACAGCACTGAAACTACAGCTCAGGGAGAGGGACATGTCTGATCAGAACACACAGGAGCAAATGAAGGGGGAGGGAGAGAGAGTGGAGCATATCCTGGCCCACCAAGCCCTGAGGACAATATCCCTGCTCAGAGAGGACCATCAGACTGGCCTCACTACGAGACATGACATCCCTCACTGACCCATAGCATTACGGGGGACAAAACTGGAGACACAGTGCAGGAATTGTGCCCAATCTGACCCCACCACACAGAGGCAAGGCACTGAAGGCATGTAACAGAACAGCAAGGGGAGCAGAGCAGTGAAGTCCCCAGGGAACACCAAAAATAGACTGTGGGGCCAGTGCATGGCACTTCATCAGACCCAACTGGAAAATACTCCTAAAGGTCAACCAACAGACCAGGAACTGTTTATAGGCTTTTCTTTCTTTCTTTCTTTTTGGTCATTTTTTGTTGTTGTTGCTGTTTTGTTTTCTTTTGTTGCTTTGTTTTGCTCTGTCTTGTTTTTGTGCATATTATTGTCTCTGCAAGTCTATATAGATAAGATAGGCGGGGTAAACAATCTGGAGGAGAAAATAACAGGACTGATGGTTCTGGGGGACATGGGAAAGGGAGAGGCAAGGGAAAGGAAGTGTGTGTTGACAAACCCTGGGACAAGCAAACAACAAAGGATATGGGGTTGATTGTGAGGAGGGTGTAGGAGGCCTGGTAGGGACTGATCAAGGGCAATGTAACCAAGAGGAATTACTGAAACCCAAATGAAGACCAAACATGATAATGGGACAAGAGGAAAGTCAAAGGTAATAGAGAAAAGAACTAGGAGGCATTTACAGATATCTAAATACAGGCATGTACATATGAGGAAGTGATACCAAGGGCTCAAGTAGAAAAAAAATGTTTTGAAAATGATGATGACAACAAATGTACAAATGTGCTTGACACAATGGATGTGGGGGGGGGGAGCGCAGGTTGAGAGAGAGAGAGAGAGAGAGAGAGAGAGAGAGAGAGAGAGAGAAAGCTCTGCAAGGAACTGGAGGGCTGTGAATCAAACCCCAAACTAGATCTTGGCTGGGATGTTAACATGGATCACATCTCAACATTAGAGTCTTTGAACCAGACTCTCTAGAATTTGTTCTGATCTAGAAAAACTAAAAACATTGGAAGGCACGGCATGGTCTCTGCTCAGCACTTTGCCCACCTGTCCGCAGCTCTATGGGATTGATTGTATATGAGCGGCACTGAAATAGCCAGTCTTACACCTGTAGTCTTTAAATAAATCTGAGCTCCTCCTGAGCTCAGTCATGGGTCTGACAGATCCCTTGGGCCTAGATTAGAGGGAGCTTAACAATACTTAATGCGAACTGAGCAACTTACCTGCATTAATTCATTTGATCTCAATATCCTCTCCACTATCCTTCATAAACATGTCACCTGAAACTGTATATTTACTTGTTTGGAATGTGTTTCCCCATCTAGAATATAATCTGTATAAGGGTAAGGGTTTTATGGCGTTCGCTTTCACAGCCCAGCATCTGGAAAAACACGTGACCATTAGTAGCCCTTGTTAAATATTTGCTTGAGGAACCAATTTAATTCTCCATCAGTGCATGAGGGGACGTGTTGTCGGCTGTCAGATCCCACTCTGCCTGGCCCTCCGCCGTGCTCACAACTGTCCCTGTGCTGGGCGTGAGATAGGAGCTCTTGTCCCCGTGATTCTCAGCCCTCACTTCGGATAAGGAAAGGGAGGTCCAGAGGGTGAAGTCAATTGCCCACAGACCTTGTGCTCTACTGCCTTTTGGCATATGGCCTAGGAACTCTGGGAAGGAAGTTCTCCTTTAAGCCCGTTGTGATTTTAATCAGACTCAGTCTTGGTCAAAAAAGAAAGCAGGAATAAATGTTCCCTTTGACACCCATGGTCACCAGCAGCAATAACCCCCTGAAGCGATAACCACTGTAGGTTTGCTCTATTGGGGTGGCTTGCAAGTTGCTACAGGGCGAGAAGCTTTGTGGACTAGGTTTTGTTGTCGACTTGGCTGGACCAGGATTCCCAGTGCTGCAGACCCAGCAGTAGAGTTGGTGTTCAGCCTTTTCGGGTTCCTCTGTCTGCCAATCAAAGGGTTGGACCAGGTGTTTGGCGGGGGCAGAGGCTGTGGAGTCCCGTGGTCCCAGACACCAGAGGAACTTGCTGTGACAACCTACATGCATTACTCAATCTCTGGCTGCCTTGGAGAAGAGGAACTTACACCAGAGGAGATCATGACCTTTCAGATGGGGACATGTGTCCAAGCTGAGTCAGTGGAAGAACCAGTTGTTTGTCCTGGACTACCTCTGAGAAGTGATTGACGTGTGTGCCAATCCTTTATTTGATCAAGGCAGTTTTTAGTGGCACTGCCAGGCTAAGCATACCTCCTATCTTGAGATATCTGTTACATAGAAGTGCTCAAGTACAATGTAAGCCCCACCCAACAATCGAATGTGGCTGTTTTTCTAGTACAGGAGTCCTGGACCTATTAGACTGCTAACATGAAGGTCAGTAGTTCAAAACCACCAGTTGCTCATTGGGAGAAAGACCAGTCTTTCTACTCCTGCAAAAGTTACCAGTCTTGGAAATTCACGAGGGTCAGTTCTAGCCTGTCCTATTGCGTGGCTAGAAGTCGGCACTGACTCGATGGCAGTGAGTTTGGATTTTGGTTTGGTTTCTCTATTTCTTTACATTTTATTTTTATTGTTGTTGGCCACACCCACAGCAAAACATCCCCAATGCCGCCGTTTCTACACGTTCCATTTAGTGACAGTGATTTCCCTCCACAAGCTGTGCCATCATTCTCACACCCCCTCTCTGAGCTGTTCCTCCCCCAGTCACAGAGCCACTGCCTCCAAGATCTATCAGATCGTGAGTGACAATTTGATCCTACACAAGTATTTCTTATAAGAACTTGCTGCTCAAAGCAGACATTTTTAACTAGATAAACCAAACTATTGTTCAGTTTTTAAGATGATTTCAGGGGATAGTTTGGGTTTTAAGTTGGAAAGATTTTTCTCACAGCAATAGTTTCAAGGATTTATCCAACATGCTTGGCTCCAGGAAGGCTGCAATTCAGGAGAAATTGACATATTGTTCTATATCTATCCCCCCATCCTTTGATTTGGGAATCTTCTGTAGAATCTTGGATCAAACTACTCAGTAATGGGAGCTGGACATCATCCACTTCTTCTTTTGCTTTTTTGATCATTTTATTGGGGGGCTCTTACAAATCTTATGACAATCTATCATTCAGTTTTATTAAGCACACTTGTGCGTATGCTGCCATCAACATTTCCAAAACATTTTTTTCTACTTGAGCCCTTGGTATCAGCTCCTCTCTTATCCCCAGCTCCTCTTTTACCTTCCCACCCTCAAGAATCCTTGATCAACTATATATTATTATTATTGTTGTTATTTCCTGTCTTACACCATCCATTGTCTCCCTTCACCCACATTTCTGTTATTCCTCCCTCTGGTGAGGGCGGGAGAGGAGATATATCCAACCTTGTGATGGGTTCCCCTTTTTTCCCCCTTCCCTGCCCCTAACCTCACCATCCCCCTACCCTCATGATATCGACACCCCCACTACTGTTCCTGAGGGGTTTATCTGTCCTGTATTCCATGTGTCAAGGGTCTGGTCTAGCTGGATGTGTAAGGTAGAACTGGGTCTTGTTAGTGGAGGAGTGAGAGGGGGCAGGAATCCTTCAGGAACTAGAGGAATGATGTGTGCTTGGTCAGTGCTATACTGTACCCTGGTTGAATCATCCCTTCCTCATAACCCTTCTGTCGGGCGGGGGGGCGGGGAGGAGTCCAGTTGTCTATAGCTGGGCTTTAGGTTTCCACCCCAACCCCCCACTTTTGCATTGATATCATTGTTTGTTTTCGGTCTTTTGATCCCTGAACATGATCCTGTGGAGACCTCTAGTGTGCTTCTTCCATGTGGGCTTATTTGTTTCCCTGGTAGACATCATCTACTTCTGATCTCCGGGCAAATCTGACCGCTGTTCATAAAGGCATTTAGACACACATTCCATATCCTTCTCCTTTTCCTGACTTCTTCCTCTTCTGTTGCTTCAGGTAAATGGACAACAATTGCAATGCCTTGGATGGCTGCTCACAGTTTACTACTAACTGATGTTAGAAAACCATAGGAGAACTTTGAGAGATGCAATGAGAAAGCAGATTTAGAAACATCTGAGTTTTTCAACACACTGTTTTCCAATGTCCCTTAGTGTGCGTTGTTTCATTGGGAGCCATAGAGTCGCCTTTGACTCAGCAGTTGTACACACAACTGAGAAGAAAACTGCGTGGTCCTGCACGGTCACTGCTACTAGGTGTCCCAGCCACTGTGTCCATCTGTCTCATTGCGCGTCTCCCTCTTTCTTTCTGACGCTCTACCAAGCTCAGTGTCCTCCTCCAGGGACGGGTCTCCCCTGATGACATGTGAGACACCCTTTGTACCGCAGGAAAACAAGACACCACAGATGTTCCTCTTCTTATAGGAAGGTCAGTAAAAAAACTACTGTAACCAAACCCTAGAAACCTTTATAAAACAAAAATATAACCATGTGAGCTATTGTTTCTGGCTCTGTCTTCCATCCAGATCGATATACTTCTGAAAGCACTATTTCGTCTCTCTGATTCTCCCCAGAAGAATTCCGTGCTGTTCAGTTCATTCCACACCAAGCTGGAAATGCCGGCAACCTGAGAGACTCAGATTGTGTTCCTTTTGAATGTGCTTTGAGTGCTGGGGGAAAACAGATGTCTGAAGGGGCAAGAGTAGGCATGTCGGGCGGAAGGGGACAGCTTTCTCAGTGAAGTCCTCTTGGGGACAGCCCTTGCTCCCCTGGAGAAGGAGCAGACGATTGTGCCGGAGAAAGAATTCCTTCACACAGCTCTCCTAGCCTTGTCCTCAGCATTTCTTCCCACAAAACCCTGCCATTGTCCAGACACCCATCACCTTCTTAGCTGACCTCTCTGCCTTGAATGTAACTGGCACGATGCATCCCCTCAGAAGGCTCTACTTTAATTAAACCTTTTTAAGGGGCCATAATGAGACCAAGACTAATGGAAAAGTTCCTGTGGGAACTGACTATAGCCATTCACTGACTGCAGACATTTGTTTAAACAAGCTTGTTTCGATTGAGTCAGTGCGTGTATGAATGGTAACCTTGTAACATGTTGGGGTTTCAAAGGCTTCTGTATCCTACTTATGATCACAAAAGCACCAGGTACCCTTCCCAGTTCCTGGGTTCCCGGGAGAGCTTTGAGGGACACAGAAGATGAGATGTGTCAGCAACTTCACAAAGTAACCACGGACTCCAAAGGGCATGAACTCCAGGGCCTCAGGCCAGGCCGTGCAGAGCTGCGAGAGACCTCCGAAGCCCTTTGAGAGGATTTCCCACGGGGAGACCTGTCTTCTCAGTGAAGTATCAGGTGTTCCTCTGAGACCTTGGTGGCGGCGGTTGGGTCGGACTGAGAACAAGGTCGGGTGATAGAGCAGGAACGTCCCATGGGGACTTCAGGTTGTGGCCTGTAGGGGGGATTCCTCAGCTCCACTTCACCACCAGGAAAGTGCTCAACCACTAGGCTGCCAAGCTCCTCTTAAAGCCGTGAAACCCCTTGCCAACAAAGCAATTCCCACTCTTATCGATTTATTTAGTCAATACTTTTATTGGGGGCTCTTACATCTCATCGCAATCCATGCATCCATTCATTGTGTCAAGCACATTTGTACATACGCTGCCATCATTTTCAAAGCATTTTCTTTCTACTTGAGCCCTTGGTATCAGCTCCTTATTTCCCCCCCTCCCTCATGAACCCTTGATAAGTTATAGATTGTTATTTTCATAGCTTACATTGTTCTTTGTAGCCCTTTACCCACTTTTCTGTAGTTTGTCCCCCTGGGATGGGGTTATATGTTGATCCTTGTGACTGATTCCTCCTTTCTCCCCCAACCTTCCTCTTATCCTCCTGGTATCTCTATTCTCATTGTTGGCCCTGGTATCTCTATTCTCATGGTTGGTTTATCTATCCTGGATTCCCTGTATTGTGGGCTCTTATCTGTAACATCGTGCATGTTCTGGCCTAATCTCATTTGTAAAGTAGAATTGATGTCATGATAGGGGGGTGAAGGAAGCATTAAAGAACTAGAGGAAAGTTGTATGTTTCATCAGTGCTATATTACACCCTGACTGGCTCATCTCTTCCTTCGGACCCTTCTGTGAAAGGATGTCCAATTGTCTACAGATGGGCTTTGGGTCTCTACTCCATGCCACGCTCCCATTCACATTGGGTATGATTTTGTTCTGGGTCTTAGATGCCTGATACCTGATCCCATCAACATCTCATGATCACACAGGCTGGTGTATTTCTTACATGTGGGCTTTGTTGCTTCTCGGCTAGATGGCCACTTGTTTACCTTCAAGCCATTAAGCTCCCAAATGCTATATCTTTTTATAGCCGGGCACCATCGGCTTTCTTCATCTCATTTGTTTATACACCCATTTTGTCTTTAGTGATTGTGTTGCATAGATGAGCATCACAGAATGCCAGATTGTTAGAACAAAGTGTTCTTGTGTTGAGGGAGTACATGTGTTGATGCCCAGTGTCTACCTGCCACCTTAATTCTTAACATACAGATATAAGTACATAGATCCTATTATATATAAATATATTTACTTATGTACATACCTGTATTTAGACCGCTATCAATGTCCATTGCCTCCTGGTTCTTTCCTCTATTTCCTTTTAATTTCCCCTTGTCCCACCATCATGTTTGGCCTTCATTTGGGTTTAGGAATTCCTTGCTGCTACATTGCCCTTAATTAAGCCCCACTAGGAATCTTATGCCCTTACCTCCGTTGACTTTAGTTCACTCGTTGTTCCCTTGCCCCTGGGATGTTTCCCAACCCCTTCCTTTCTCCCACCCAGAATCATCGGTCCCATTCTTTTCATCTCCAAATTGTTTATCCCATCTATCTGATCTACATAAACATGGAGGGACATTAATAAGTGCAAACACCAGGCAAAGCCAAACAAACAACAAAGAAAGTCAAAACCAACAAAACAATAAGAAGAAAGACACTGACAAAAATGGAAAAGCCCATAAATCAGTGATTCTCAACCTTCCTAATGCCGTAACCCTTTAATACAGTTGTGGTGACCCCCAAACCATAAAATTATTTTCATTGCTACTTCATAACTGTCATGAATGGGGTGACCCCTGTGAAAGGGTCGTTTGACCACCAAAGGGGTCACGACCCACAGGTTGAGAACCATTGCTAGGTCTGTTTGTTGGCCTTTACAAGTGTTTTCCAGTCGAGTCCGATGGGATGCCATGCTCTGTCTCCAAAGTCTATTTTTGGTATTCCCTGAGGATTTCATCACTTTGCTCCCCTTGCTGCTTTGTTGCATGCCCTTAGTGTTTCACCCCAGTGTAATGGGGTCAGATTGGGCACAATTCCCACACTGTGTCTCCAGAGTTGTCCCCCATAGCACAATGGTTCAGTCAGGGATGCCATGTCTCGTGATGGGGCCAGCCCTATGGTCATCTCTGTGCATTGTGTGCTATGAACAGTAATATTGGGGTCTTGGTGGGCCAGGATGTGTTCCCTTCCCTCTTCATCCCTCTTTGTTTCTCCTGTGTGCTCTAATCAGATGTGCCCCTCTCCCCAAGCTGAAGCTCCAGTGCTGTCCTCTGAAGTGCATTCTTTGGGGGTGGGGTGGGGAGGTGTCCACATAGTTGGGATTTGGGCCGGCCCCACAGACCGCTCTATTGGTTTCCAGGTACATGCCAGTATGTTGTATTCACGTCTTGGCCCATCAGGTTGAAGCCTTCTCTTGCTCTCTCTCTCCTGTGGTGATATAAACAATATCCTTCCCTTGGGAAAGTTAGTGTTCTGCTGCCCCCTTACCCATCTTTTTTGTCTCTCTTTCTTTCCCCCTCCTATTTAGTTGGCTGCCAAATGTATCCCTGGATGGAGTTTGGCCCCTGCCATAGTACCTGGACCTCACCCCAGGAGCAATTCCCACTCTTGGCAGCTCTATAGGGTAGAGTAGATCTGTCCCCATGGAGCTTATAATGTTTACTGGCAGAGGCCTGGTGGTACGCTGGCTGTAGTACTTGGCTACTAATTCAAAAGGTGATGTTTCAAATTCTTCAGCCACTCCGCAGGGAAAAGTGGTGGCAGTTTGCTCCCATAAAGTTATAGAGCAGTGGTTCTCAACCTGTGGGTTGCAACCCCTCTGGGAGTCAAATGACCTTTTCACAGGGGTTGCCCAAATCACAACAGTAGCAAAATTATAGTTATGAAGTAGCAACGAAAATAATATTTGGGAAAGTCTCAGTAGTCTTTATTTATACAAATCTGAAGCAGTCCTGTGCTTGGGCCAATGTCTGGCACATAGTAGGTGCTCAATAAATGCTCCTTAGAATTCACGCTCCCAAGGACTGAACAGATCCTTGAATGAAACTCCTTAACATCAGTCCTTTTCAGTGATCAAAAAACCATCTGCTGGTCAAATGGAATTCGTCTGCTGTCCTGCAGATAGTGATAAAAAAACAAAAACTCATGGGGCAGGAAATTTAAAAAGATAAAAACAAGACCAGTTCTGAAAGGATATTAGAGATCATCATTTTAGCAATAAAGAAACTTAGAGATTTACTAACACGTTTCTGCCTAGTCCAGAAGAAAGGAAGGAAATCCAATCATTGCCCCAAATTGTGGTTCAAGTGTCGAAAGTGTGAAACATGGTAACGGTAGGACAAGACGTGAGTATGGTGTTGTTATTCCACGTACACTTGAGAAACAAATCTAGGGAGACACAAGTGTGTGTAAGGGAGAACTTTATGTCAAAGGGTAATTTTATATTAAGAAAAACATCCCAGCCCAGTCCAGATCAAGTCCCTAAGGCTGCTATTAGCCCATGTTCAATACCAGTCTGTAAAGTCCTCTTCAGGCTCATGGAACACATACAATGACGCCAAATGCAGGAAGATCACAGGCCAGTGGGTGGGAAGTCTTGTGGATCCACTGGCAGTGGAAGCATCTCAACACCAGCAGGGGTCTCCATGGGGTTCCTCCAGCTCTGGGGCTCTAGTGTGGCCCCATGTGTCTTGTCAGCAGGAAGCAGCAGAGAATCTGTGTGTATCTGGCCGCCAGTGAGCTATCTCCATGGTGCCTCCAAATGAGATCATCACATTGCGACCTGTTTGATGGCTAAACTCTACCCCTTCGCTAGTTGACAGGAGATTCTGTAAGTGCCACTGGAGTTGACTAAAGTATTCTACATATTAAAGATTCTTCCTGGATTAAAATTTCTCTCTGTTATTCCTGGGGAAGAGGGTGATACATGGTGTTGGAAGTTCACTGTTTCTTGTTGGAAGGATGTCCTTCTCTGGGCTTAATGCCCCGTATTCACAAAGCATGAGTAATGATGTTCAGTAGGATAAAAAGTCGCTTTTCTGAAGTATAAATTGCTGGTCCATAGTAGGAACTCCAAGATTCTCTGAGGAAGATGAGATACTGTGGTTGTTTCTATGATTAAAATTGTGAGATAACAATAAATTTCCTACAAACCTAACAACACGATTGTCAAGGGAATTGAGGTATGTGAAAGTTACTTGTGCACTGAAAAATTGTAACTGTACAATTATAATTGTAATTATATATTGAAAAAATATATAATACAACTGATAGCTTTGCGTAAAATGCAAAGATTAAGTGATGTGCCAAAGATTGCTCTCTTAATCATTGATTTGGCAACAGTATCTTCTAAAACAACTCCATGGAGACATTCGCATTTCCTAGACAAACCATGTTTGAAAACACGTTTTCGTTTGCAGCATGGAGAGACTGTGCTGGGCGCTCTACTTCCTCTGAACCCACCTCAAACAATGAGTGATGTCTTCCTTGCTTCATCTCTTTTCTTGGAATTTGTTGTAGATGGCTGGAGGAAGTTGGTTGACACTCTGCGTTCTGCCTAGAAACCGCCCCAGCCAGTCCCAGGAGGTCATTAAGAGCCCTGTCATTTCCTTGTTACCTCAGGAGACACTGTCGGCAAACTGTGCCGCTACATAGGGCTCTTTCCTTCAGAGTTGAATGCCCTTTTCCTCATCAACAGTGCAAGGGGCATTCTCACTGTCACTGATAGTCTCACTGGGACCCTGACAGCTGGAATTCTTGTCTCCATAAAACTATTTTAATCCTCCATGAAAGTTTGGTGTGAATGCCTCTTCTAGTTACCCATTGACATAGCAAAAAAAAAAAAAAAAATCCCAAAACTTAGTGATTAAAGCAAACTATTGATACTTATTAACTCATATCTTCTAAGGTTATGTCCAACCCAAGGTGTATTTTCAATGTCTTCATACGCATGTGAAAGTCGGACCTTGAATGAGGAAGACCAGAGAAGAATCTACGTATTTGAATTGTGGTGCTGGAGAAGAATATTGAAAGCAATGTGAACTGCTAAAGGAAAGACTGACTATGGCGGACAGTGGGAGCCCAGAGCCATCTGCAGAGAAGATCCCCTCTAGGCACAGGCGAGGGTCTCAAACAGCTTTACTACCAGAGAATATTGTAAACTTGATTATGGTGGATCGAACCCCAGTATGAAATGATATTTGGTCAGTTGACCTCCCTCTTGACTCAACCTGAATGTGCTCTAGGCTCAAATATTTCTTGTTTGTTCCATAACAGAACTTTCTTCTCTGGCCTGGCAGTCTTTTCTTTCTTGCTCTTTATTTTTATGTTTATCTGTATGATATTTTCTTCTGGCCCTCTTTACAAACTGTCTGCTGGGTTTCCCACTTGTGAGGCACAGAAGGAGTAGATGCACAGAGACTGACTGACGCGGTGGTTATCAGGGCCTGGGGGTGGGATGGGGGAAGGTGAGGGGATTTGGGGAGCAAACAATGAATGCAGGAGAGGGAAGGGAGCATTAGAATTGATAGTGATGATGTATATACAACTCTTTTAAAAAGCAATTTAATACAGAAGTGTATTATATGTGAATATATGAAGAAAACTACCAACAAAACAAAAAACTTAACCAATGGTTATACCATGGGTGAAGAAGAAGGACCTGTTGCTTAGGGAGCATTGCGTTTATATTATTGGTGTTGGAATAATTTGGGAAAGGATATCAGTGATGGTTGTACAACATGGGGTATAATCAACAGCACTCAATTATACATGTAGAAGTTGTTAAATTGGAGAATTTTTATTGTGGACATTTTTTCCACAATTACAAAAACTGATTGTACCACTTTTCTTGATATGATTGAATTACTGGATTGTATGACATGTTGATGAAGTGCCAATGAAACTGTTTTTAAAAAGAGTTGAAAAAAATGATAGAAAGTATTTGTGGTGAATTCTCACCTGCAAATAGTTGAGTTCACTATATGAACATGAGACTTTGAGGCCAACAAATAATTACAAGGTATCACTACACAATGACAAAAACTTCAATGGAAAGATGAGACAATCAAATGCTACAAAATTGAGACAAGTCCCGGGGAAGAAGTATGATCACATTGGAAATGATCACATTGGAAAACACAACACACAGCTTTAAGTTACTGGTCAAGCACTAAGCCCAAAGCAAGCAAAGCTAATTGTGTTATTTAAATAGTGATACACATGTGCCAGATGTATCTTTATATTTTAAAACGCTAAAATAATGAGCACAAACACTGTCAAAGAGAGTCAGGGATATGAGTCCAAAGACAGACTCAACAGTATCGGTAATATTTTCATTCTGACATTGCACTACGAGCTCATAGAACATTCATTTTATTAAAGGGACTTCAAAAATTCAAGGGAAAATTCCATGATCTCTTAATTCCATTTCCCCCCAAATGTCTTGAAGTGCCCTTTACAGTATTTGTTTTGTGTATTGTATCACACATTCTCTTGAACCTATTAATTATTAATAAAACATTAATATTAAAAAATAACTAACTTTACAGGGGTAACAAAGGAAAGTAAATCTCAAAAACATACACAATTTTATTAAATTAATTATTGGCACTCTTTTCCACAGTACAGAACTTAAAAAAAAAATCTACCATCATCTTCTTTCCACCTGATAGAGTTCCTAAGCTGTCAATAGATATGATAAAAAGACCCCTGAGTTTTTTAAAGATCATTTGGGGATGGGGTCTCTTACAGCTATTATAACAATCTATACATCAATTGTATCAAGCATATTTGTACATATGTTGCCATCATCATTTTCTAAACATTTATTTTCTATTTGAGCCCTTGGTAGCTCCACTTTTTTTCCCTCCTTCCATGACCCTTCCACCCTCATGAACCCTTGATAAATTATAAATTACTGTTTTCATGTCTTATACAGACTGCTGTCTCCCTTCACCCACATTTCTGCTGTTCATCCCCACGGGGGGTGGGGGTGGGGTTATGCATAAATCATTCCAATCGGTTCTCCCTTCTTCCCCTTATCCCCCCACTTTCTCCCTGCCCTCCTAGTAACCCTACTCCCATTTCTGTTCCTAAGGGGTTTACTGGGCCTGGATTCCGTGTTATGAGCTCTTCCCTGTACCACTGTGCGTGCTCCAGTCTAGGCAGGACTAGAGTCAAGATAGTAGGGGTGGGGGTGGGTGGGTGAGGAAGCCTCAAAGACATAGAGGAATATTGTGTGTTTCATCGGTGCTATACTGCACCTCGGTTGACTCAATCCTTTCATGTAACCCTTCTGTGAGGGGATGTCCTATTGTCTACAAATGGGTTTGGGGTCTGTGCTCCGACCCCCTCGTTCTTAACATTATGTTTTTGTTTTTGTCTTGGGTCTTCTGATGCATGTTACCTGATCCCATCAAGACCTCATGATCATCCAGGCTGTTGTGTTTTCCGTGTGGGCTTGTTGCTTCTCTACTAGATGGCCGCTTGTTTATACCCCAGACACTATGTTTTCTAACAGTCAGGTACAATCAGCTTTCTTCACCACATTTGCTTATGCACCCATTTAAAAAAAAACCCTGATGATGCAGTGGTGAAAACATTCGGTTGCTGACGAGATGATTAATAGTTTGAAAGATGGGGCTGTCCACATCTGTCAAGATTTAGTCTCAGAAAACCATGGGGAGGTTCTACTCTGTGCTCTAGGATCACCATGAGCCGAAATTGGCTTGATGGCAATGGGCATGAATAGCGGTGGTTCCTGAATGCCCTGAAATAACAAATCTGTGGTGTGTGCAAGAGAGAGAGAGAGAGAGAGAGAGAGAGAGAGAGAGAGAGAGAGAGAGAGAGAGAAGGTTACAGAGTGAAAAAAAGAGTTCATTCTTTTGGCAAGAGTGTCTGGATATGGCACATTTCTTAGTGTGTGATCTTGGTTACTCTGTCATTTGGTTCTAACGTTTATAAAGTAAGAATAGCATGTCTGCCTCTCAGTGTTGTGGTACAGATGAAGTGAGACACACAGTTTCCATAAATTTGATTAAATGCACAGTCTGTCATGACCCATAGATAAAGCATCATCCTTAAGAGAAGACACACTGTCCCTTGAATCTACATATTTGGTTCACATTTACCTGTCGCTGCTGGCCTCTGGCATGATCTCACTGTCTATTTCAAAGTGAAAACACAGTGCTACATTGTGAGTATTAAGTAGAGCTCACACTTCTGAAGACAAAAAAAAACACTGGCTTGGAGGAAAAAAAGTACATTAAAATACAACATTCATAACACATACAACCAAGTACATACAGTCACTTAATTTTTGATGAAGGACTAAAACACATTAACTTGGGGAAAGAGAGCCTTTTCAATAAATTGTATTGGAACAACTGCATCTTCACCATCAAAGGAATGAACCAGGACCCATGCCTCACACCATATACTTCAATTCTAATAAATCCCAGTGAAAGGGGATGGTAATATCTACCAGACTGGATTGTTGTAAGAGTTAGAAATATTATTTATCTTGGCATGGTACCTTCCCTGGCCAACTCAGCTTGCGCTTCCTTTATATGACACGACAAAATCTGGAAGGTGACTGGGACCCTAAAAACATCCAACAAGTCCAATCCTCTGCCATCAAGTCCATTCTGACTTAAAGCAACCCTGTAGGACCAAGTAGAGCTGCTCCTTATGGTTTCTGCAAACTTCATGGGAGCAAACAATGCCATCTTTCTCCCAACTGGGGGGTTTGAATCTCAGAACTTGCAGTTAACAACTCAGCTCTCATCCAACAGTGCCACCAGGGTTCCTGCTTGGGACCCGAAAGGATTAAATGAGTTAACAGATGTAAACACACTTGTAAACATGGGAGCCTGTTATTAAGCACGTGTAAAAGGTGATGTGAAAAGATACAGGACAGGATTTGCTGTGTGGGGTTCCAATTTCTAGACATGGTCCCATCATCTCTACTGGATAAGAGAGTGCAGACGTCACTAGGGCCTCTGAACTACAGCTGTTCCGATGTGAGTCTGTTAAGTCCTATTGTTCTGTTAACCTGGTCAGCTTGTGAGTGCTCTGTGTTTACATTGGCACCTGCACTCTGCTGTCCAGAGAACACTCTTGCTGCGAGGCTGAGCAATTGCCAACATAAGCACTTAATGGCACGTGTGAAGGTTCATCCTCGACAGGAGGCATCCGAAGGACTGGAGTTTGTGAAGAGGAGATGCCATTCATTAACCAAAGGCAGCTCCTTGGCCTTCGTTTAAGGGGTGGCGTCATGCTGCTCAAAAACCTACTTCCACCCTGCAATGGATACAACATAAATCATAAAAACACGACCTAAATGGACATAAAAATAAAAGCAGACATTCCATGCTTCAGCTGTATTTATCACACATGCCTGCGAGTGCACATTTTCCACCCCTCCTAGCCTCAAAGGAGAACATAGAATCGTGCATCAAGTGAACGATGCCATGGAAAGGAAGATATATAGCTCGGGCGGCGCTCACATTTATGGAGCACCTAACATGTTCCAGAGGCTGCGCATCACCGCGCTTAGTTCTCGGAACAATACTAGGAGGTAGGTGTTGTGGTCTCTGTTTTATTTCCTAAGCGAAACACACAGCTCAGAGCCTCGAAGTAGCTTGCCCAAGGTGGCAGGCACTGCTGGTAACTGGCAGAGCGGGGATGTGAATCCAATTCACCACTCTCCTAATCACTCAAATCACTGGAGAGTTGTGGGTAACCGTTGTCGAAACAAAGGCACTAAGCTGCGAGTCGAAGACCGATTTCTCTGGAGCCCTGGAAGCTAGTTGAACCCCTAAAGCTGTGGCCCTAAATAGCCTTGCAACATTAAACCATAAAGAAAAAGTATCTATAGAAATCTTCACAAAGCCCACTTGCAATGGTTTGACAAATAGAGTGTCTGTCTTGAGCAGCGTTCTGTTTAAGACCCAGCTGTATGGGATCGGAGGGACAACAGTGTCTGGAATGAGCAGCTAGGCAATTCAGGGGCAGAGTTTATGTTAATGGAGAGGGACGGTTAGCAAAAGGAGAGTGAGTATGGCCGCCCAATTCGAAGCATGCAACCAATGTCAGTGAATTGTATGTGTAGAAACTTGCACTGATCCACGTCCTGCTGTGTATGTTCTCAAAAAACAAAACAAAACCTAGCTATGAAAAATAGGGGGCCGCCAGAAAGGCCCCTCTGATCTGAGTCTGAGCACTGCAAAGCAATGGGCATTCTTCCAGAAACCTTCTTGTGCAAAGAACATCAGGCAACCCAGCAGGCAGTGCGAGACAACGCGTAAGAAAGGAACGGATCTCCGTGTTTCTGAGTCTCAGAGAGACTGGACATTGGTCAGTTAGAAAGAGGAGGCACAGGAGAGAGTTTTCGTATTTGAAAGGCCCGCTGTCCTGATGTAGTATAGTCAGATAGAGTCTGCATAGACCCCATGGGCAGTACGGAAACCTATGGACTAAAACCCACACATTGAAAATAGCCCTCTAAAAGAGAGAGCTGAAGTGGGCTGGGTGGCCTTGTGTCTGAGGAGTTTGCCATGATGGCGGCACAATGGAAGGGAGAGGGTAATTCTTCCCGATCCTTAGGCTATGTCAGGAGAGGGGCCCCAGACCTGCGCCATGCCTTCGTTGTGATAGATCCGAAAGTTTGAAAGCCACTGGCCTGTGTAGTGCTGTCCAACAGAAATATGGGTGCCGGGTGCCCCCTTTCATTTGTCATTGAAAATCCTCTAGTAGCCATGCCTTAAAAGTTAAAGAAACAGGCGAATATTTTACTTAACCCAATATGCTCCACGTTATCATCTCACCATGTCATCCCTGAGATATTTTAAGGTCTTCAGAATTCAGAGTGTACTTTACACTTAGAGCACATGTCAATTTAGACTGGCACTGTTTCACATGCTCAATAACCACGCAGGGCTCGGAGCTATCGTAAGGGCAGCTGTAAGCAGAACTCACGTGGCTGGACTTTGGAGATGGCAAACATCAGTATGGTAATACACTGGATTCTAAGTGCTGAAGCAATGATTTTTTTAATAAACAGAACATAACCCAGCAAACTAAAGAAATGGCATTGTGCAAACAAAGATTATTTGAGCAAATCGACCGTGGTTGTTCGG
Organism: Tenrec ecaudatus; assembly: GCF_050624435.1. NCBI lineage: Eukaryota > Metazoa > Chordata > Mammalia > Afrosoricida > Tenrecidae > Tenrec > Tenrec ecaudatus. The sequence goes on from NC_134532.1 coordinate 112,127,849, forward strand.
TGTCCCTGAGTTGGCTCCGACTCATGGGGACCTTGGGAATGAGAGAATGAAACAGCCTGGTGCTGCACCATCCTCCAAAGTGTTGCAGTCCAGCCCAAAAAGGGTCTGGCTCTTTTTTTTCCTAAGATGAAAAAATATACAAAAGTAGTAACATCTTCTTTCAATATATATTAAAAAGCCTGACTGCTAACCACAAGGTCAGCAGTTCAAAACCACCAGCTGTGGTGCGGGAGAAAGACTTAGCTCTCCCTGTCCATAGTTACAGCCTTGGAAACCCACAGGGCAGTTTGACCCTATCCTGCTGTGAGCCCAAATCAACTCGACAACTTGACGGCAGGGAGTGTGTTTGTTTGTTCTGGTCAGTACATATTCATCCTTCTACTACAAAGGTCTGCGACACAAGTCAACAACTCAACCTTACTTTGTGAATGTATTTCCCCAAACAGAACAATATGGATCCAATTTGGCTAACTAGTCCTTTCCCCAAAATATGTAACCTTGGAATTTGTGATTGAATCAAGGGCATTTCCTCTCAAGAATGAAGTCGCCAGGTGTTAAAGGTCAAACTAGGTTGCAGGCCTGGCTCCTCTCACCACGGGCGAGAGAAAGCCTGCAGCAGATCCAAAGTAAACCGCATAGCCCTGACGGAGTCCACTCCAGAATCGGGAGGCTCCTCCGGCCCAGCGGGTCCCTGTCTTGAGGAGCATCCTGTCTTTGCTTAAGTTAACCTGAGAGTTTCTCTCACTTGCAATTAAGTCTCAATTCATAATAAGCAAACACAGAAGGAAAAGGGGGAAGATCTTTGCACTTAAAAAGTTGAAAATTAGTAAACAATGGTTTAAAAACACTTAAAAACTCAAAAAATCACCACCATCGAGTCGATTGACTCACAGTAACCCTAAGGACAATCGAATTGCTTCTGTGGGTTTCTGAGACCGTAACTATCTATGGGAATAGAAGGCCTCCTCTTTCTCCTGTGGGGTGGCTGGTGGTTTTGAACTACTGACCTTGCAGCTAGCAGCCCAAAGCACACAACCAAAAAATGACAGCCTCCCTCTCTCCCACACAGGAGTCCTGGTGGCATAATGGATACATGCATTGCGCTGCAAGGTCAGTATTTCGAAACCACCAACCATCAGCCGATCACTGGGGCTTTCCCCTCCTGTAAAGATCGACTCTCAGAAACCCACGAAGCAGTTCTCCCGTCCTAAAAGGTGGCGATGGCAGAGCTGCTTGTCTGTTGGGCTATCTCACAGAGACTTTAGAGGGCGGAGCAGAGCTGCCCCTGTAGGTTTCCAAGGTTGTAAACCTTCAAGGACGCAGAAAACCTCATCTTTCTCCCTTAGATCAGCTACTGGGTTCAAACTGCTGACTTTACGGTTAGCAGTTCAACACATAACCCACTAACCATATATATGAGCCAGTGGTTTGGGTTTTGGAGGTTTAGTCCTAACGCAAGCCAGTTTCATGCAGTAAGTTCCTGGACAACAAGGTCTGCCTCCCAAAGTCAGACAACTCACACTTACCCTTTAATGTTATATAAATTTGCCCTCGCTTTGAAGCCACCCAGCCCACCACTCGCTGCCATGGAGTTGATTCCAACTCGCAGCACCCGGTATGTCAGAGCAGAAGGGCCCGTTGGGTTGGGTTGCTGAGGCTGTCAATCTTGGTGGGAGCAGAAAGCCTCTTCCGCCTCCAGGTGATTGACTGGCTAGTGGGTTCAAACCATGACTTTGCCCTTAGCAGCCTGAGTAGCTTTTAAACCAACGAAAGGGCTTTTAACCTTCCACTGTACTAAACCCACTGCCATCCCAACTTAGCGCCCAACGTGCACTAACTCACTGCCCTGCCTGAAAAGGCAAGCACAAACCCTTCGTCATCGAGTTGATGCTGATTCGCAGTGGGGGGTGGGAGTGGGGCGCAGGACAGAGGAGAACCGCTCCCTACGAGTTCCAAGGCTGCCAGTGTTTCGGGGAGCAGAGAGCCTCATCTTTCTCCCAATGAGTGGTGGGAGGGCTTGAACGACTGACATTGCAATTAGCAGTCCACCGCCTCATCCACTGTGCCAACCGGGCTCCATCTGAACAGACAGTACAAGCACTTATTTGTTGTGTGGAGCTCAGGTTAAATAAAAGCTGTGAGCACGTGCCCTGGCTACGAATTAGCCCTAACAACACACTTGGGGGCAAATCTGGTTTATGACCCACAGATTGTCTGTACTCCTGTGCAAGCTCATTGCCAATGAGCGCCCCAATTCCGACTCACAGCGACCCTACAGGACAGCGTAGGACTTCCCCGGTGGGTTTCGGAGACTGTTGCTCTCTACCGGGATAGAATGTCCCATCTTTCTCCCCGAGAAGCGTCTGGTGTTTTTGAACTGTTGACCCTGCGGTTAGCAGCCCAATGCCGAACCACGGTACAGGTTCTCCTGGATTATTGTTGTTAGGTGACATCAGGTCATACTGATCCAATGCACAACAGAACACAACACTGCTCAGTCCTGCCCCATCTCACAATTATTCTGCTTGAGCCCACAGTTGCAGCGACGGCATGCGACGGCATCAATCCGTCTAGTGGCGGGCCCCTCTTTGTCTCGTTACTTGCATGCATCCACTTAATTATAAGCTGCACTGGGAAAGGGATGTTTTTCCACACCTCACTGACATAGCCCAGCGCCCGGGACATGTCTCCTTCGAGACAGGCTAAAGTTTCTCACTGGGAAACAGCAGCACATAATGAACAACTGGTCTACTACACAGAGGCGCTGGTTCTGCTTCAAGCACTCTAGTGAGGAAGCCCTTACTCATTAGCTCAGTGGTTCTCAACCTTCCTAAGACAGGTCCTCAGGTGGTGGTGACCCAACCAAAGAATTATTTTTGTTGCTACTTCATCACTTTAATTTTGCAACTGTTATGAATCGGGCGACCCCTGTGAAAGGGTCGTTCAAGCCCCAAAGGGGCCGTGACCCACAGGTTGAGAACCTCTGCATTAGCACAATGTGCAAACATTATTTTCCTTCTGGCTTTATACTTCAGCCCTGGTGACATAGTGGATTACAAGTGGGGTTGTGATGTGCAAGTTCAAAACCACTAGCAGCTCACTCCTTGGGAGAAAAAGGGGTCTTTCTATTCCCATAAAGAGTTACAGGCTCAGAAACTCACAGGGGCAGCTCTACCATGTCCCACAGAATCACAATAAGCATAGACTCAATGAGTGGGATTTTAGTTTATTTTTACACTTCAGGAAGGCACCATTTAAGTGACCTCACACCTTCCAAAACAAATAAACTAACAAGTCACGGTACAATCGAAATTCTTTAAGATCCATGATAGCCTCTCATTCCCAAAAGCACAAAACTGAACGCACTGTCAACTGAGTTGATAGCAACTCCTAACGATCCTATAATACAGAATACGTTGCCCTACTCTGTGAGTTTCCAAGGCTGTCAATCTTTTGTGTGTAAGAAAGAACTTTATATACAAGAGCAATTGAATATTGACAAAACATTCCAGTCCAGTCCAGATCAAGTCCGTAAGTCTGATATTAGCCCATATCAATAGCAATCTATAAAGTCCTTCAGACTCACAAAACACATGCAATGACACCGAACGCAGGAAGATCATGGCCAGTAGGTGCAAAGCCTTGTGGATCCAGTGGTGGTAGAAGCATCTCAACCCATGCAGGGGTTTCCATGTGCCTTCTCCAGCTCCCAGGGCATGGGATATATCAGCTTAGTACCATGTGCCTTGTCCGTAGACTGTCTCTCAGGGAGTCAGTATGTCTTCTGCCTCCAGCAAAGTATTTATCTCCTTAGCTGTCGATCTTTATTGAAGACTCATCTTTCTCCCAAGGAGAAGCTGGTGCCTTTGAACTGCTGCTCTTGTGGTAAGCAGCCCCAAGAGGATGTAGTGAACAAGCATGTATAGCTCAGCTGCCCCTTTAAGGGCTCACTGCCCAGCTACTAGGGATGTGGCTGAGTTGTTGGCGTTGGCTAGGATCCCATCGATCTCGAGGTGGCCCTACGCGTGGACTGAAGGTGGCACTGGCTCATGAGCATAGCCATTTCCACCAACACAGTACTCCTAGGACAAGTAGTTTCTACTTTGGAACACCTCAGCAGACATGCTACCAACAGTAATGTTGGCAGCTCTGTTAGGGCCCAATGGCTTCCCCAGCCCACTCTGCATCCTTCCTTTTCCTAGTAAACCATTTTATACTAACTATATGCTAGCATCTGCTTCTTGGATGGCATTGACCAAACTCACTGCCATCAGGCCCATTCTGACTCTCGTCAACTCTACAAGACAGGCTGAACCCTATGGGTTACTCTTCTGCTGCTTCCTCCTGCGGAGCTGGTGGTTTCAAACATCTGAACTTGTGGTTAGCAGCCCAGCTCAGCACCCTGACTCATGACAAAAAGCAGAGAGGAGCTGGTTTCCTTCCAAGCTGGAGTACTGACTCTCCTTCATCTATATTACTGCTGTTAATCAGCCAGCATCGGATTTTGCTCCCACGGTGACATTTTGTATTTGGCACTGTCCCCCAAGGCATTAAATCCCAGGACAGGCGTCAGCGAGACACTGGTTTTGTATTTCTTCATACTTTGCTCTTTTACCATAAAATAACTTAAACATAAAGATGCACTTACTTATTTTGGAGCCCAAGGAGCTGAGGACCAGTGTCAGAAGACACCAGGATCAGCTGACACAGTTCACAAAGACAACCTCCACCATGCTGATTTGGTCAGGAAGTGAGGCTCTCTAGACTTTCAAGACTTGGTCGTCATGAACAGCCACCGAAGGTGCCAATCCTGTCTCTCCACCCCGGGAAGCCAGGGCTGATGAAAACAGAACGGCAATGGAAGCCACGAACCCAGTGGACTCATGGAGCACACAAACATCCCTCGCAACAGCCCGGGGCCCAGGAGAACTGGATGGTGCCTGGCTGCCACTATCCTCTGCTCTGAAAGGGATTGCCTTCAAAGGTCCTGGAAGAATTGGGGGGAAAAAAAAAACCCTCAAAATGATCAACTCACTAACTGGCTAGGTAGAAGAGAAGGGTGGGATCCTTGGGATCATGGCCGTCGCCCTTCAGGTCTGAAACGGAACTCACTGTGTGGGAGCATCATCAACCGTTGAAGACCAAAGGGCTGCACTCCCCGAGGAGCAGTTTCAGAGGTGAGGAGAGAACGAATGGACATAAACACAGGGAGGGAGACGAGGGGATGGTAATGCATAAGGTGAAACAAAATGTGTAAGAATAGTGGAATGAAAATCTCTATCAGAAGGCGCTTTCCATTAGAAAACCTCCCAATTGCGCCATCTGGTGGTTAGTTTGCAGCAACTGCCCACTACACAATCACCAGCTTAGGAAGAACAGAATTTTGGAGGCCCTGACCCTTGTGTAACTAGTTTGACACGTTTTAAAACTCTGGCAAAATAAAAGAGTAATCAATGTGAAGCCAGGGCTTTTAAAAAGGCAAATGGAGCTTTGGAGTACAGCAAGCCTTTCCCTACACCTCCCCTCATTCACATACAGAAAAACTGCCCTGCTGACAGTTGAATCAGTTGCAGCTCAGCCACCCTCTGGACAGAGCAGAACTGCCCCTTTGGGTTCCCGGGACTTTATGTCTTTCCAGAAGACGACACCCTCATCTATCTTCTGTGGAGCAATAAGGGAATTTGAACCGACAACTTTGCGGGCAGGAGCCCAGGGTGTACATCGCCCACTGAACCAGGGCTATTACTCAAATAGGGCAGACTATTTATTTCTTCACTGACCTTTTTCCTCGGTACTCAACACGTTATCAACATGTTTGCATCCGTGGATGTGGAATCTGTGACCTCCCCACAAGAACGTAAGTGGAGGCAGAGCCTTCGTTCTGCTGTTGTTGACTGCTAGAGGCTCGGTGCTCTTCCACCACTGGCACTGGTGCAATCCCTACGTCTTCTCTTCTTACTTGATGAATGATTGCATCTAGAGTCTTAGAATCTGGGGAAAACTCCCCTGAATGAAAAATGTCCTGTCAACCTCAAATTCTGAAGAATGAATTGAGTCACGAGAGAAGCAAAGCTTCTGTCCAGTGAGAGAATGGGAAGACATTGCTAGGAAAAATGGCAAGTACAGACTGGCCTGCCTGTCTTCACATCTGTCCAATCTTTCCCCTGCTACTAAAAAGCCATGCCAGGAGGACATTGGCATCTAACACAATGCTCTTTCCCACTCATGACAGAGAAACGAGGGCATTCAGGCAGTTTGTGGAAAATTGTCTATTAGGTTTCAATTTTTGATGATTACACTTACGGATGGACATGGAGGGATGAGGTCTTGCTACTTACTGCAGAGCTGGATGTTCTGAGACCGAGCTATCACCAGTAGCTAATTTTTAAAAAAAACAAACAAAAAGTCACACAGTGGGACCAAATAATTATGGACCAAAATGCTAATACTCGTTAGCAGTTAAAAAATAAATCTAAAAAAGTGTTAATTAGAAAAATCATTTATTTCTGTTCCTTCCATACATCTGACTGTTCAGGAAGCAGTCCTTCACACATGCCTGGACTACCAGCGCCCCCTGTTGAAAAGCCAAGCACCCCAAGGAGCAATGGCCGGTTGTCCAGGTCTCGGTGTGCAGAGCCTGCTTCCCGGTTGAACAGTGTTTGAGAAGCAGAGCATCTTCTATCAATGCTAAGGGGCTTTAAAAATCAATCACTTTATTCAGCATTCTAGTTGGAGAAATAGAGTATATTTTCTTTAAGAAATGAAACTCTAAAGAGAAAATGCCATTAAACATTGGTGGTGCGTCAGTCTCAGTCAGCAGAGAGGAAGGGTTAGAACACTGAGATGGGCTTGTCTCCGACAGTCCCGAGAGGAAATTGCAGCCCACTCTCCTGGGACTGCTCTCGTTCTCCTCTCTCTGCTGCTGCTCATCCTTTCCTCATCGGGGATCGGCACACACACCCTTGACAACTTCATTCACGGGGCCAAATCCAGCTTCCACCGAGTTCTCCTTCAAACGTCCTCTACCCCATCAGGTAGCCCCTGTAGTAATAAAATATATACACACAAAACGTGAAAAAGAAGCAAGCTTTCAAAGTCCAAACATCTCAGGAAAAATTAGAAATATGCAAAACACATCTGCGCGAATCTTCATTTTGGTTCTCATTTAAAATCTTGCCTTCCCTGCCCCAATAAGACCCTTCTGCATACAGTCTGTAAATATAACCCAGTATGTCAATCAACACAGAATGAGAAAAAGAAGAGAACAGCGTATGAAAGCTGAAGAGTAAGAACCAATTTCCTATGGACTCTCGCTACAGTAAAAAGACTGCAAAACTTGCTATGGATAGAAGCTACTTTGGAACTTCTAAATAATTTGGATAGTACCAGAAGAGAAGGTGGGAGAATTTGGTGCTATTTACATCTGGAAGGTGAAGCCACACCTGGGAGGTGTGTCCTGCAGCTCACAAGAAACGTGTTGGAGCATGTGACCTTGCGTCTGAATTCCCTTAAGAAACATCTAGAAACACAGCCAGAAAAGTTCCTGAGAGGCAAGGATGGCAAGACTTTGGACCTGTTGCCAGGAGAGACCAGTCCCTGGAGAAGGGCATCATGCTAGGTAAAGTGGAGGGGCAGTGAGAGAGGAAGCCGTTTGACACGATGGATCGATACGGTGGCTGCAACAATGGGCTGAAGCATGAAAACAATTGTGAGGATGGCGCAGAACGAGCAGCGTTTTGTGCTGCTGTGCACTGGGTGGCTATGAATCAGACCCAACTGGAGGGCACCGAACAAGTGGGGCTGTGGGTCAGGTGATGGACCACTGACTGCAGAGTGAGTGAGAGGTCCAAGCCTCGTCACTCCAAAGTCGTGAGGGATGAAAAGCCCCTCACATGGCTGAGAGCGACTACAGTGCCCGGCACGCAGTGGGCATATTTGCTTTCCTTCTGCAGCCTCTGTACTCACTTGCCTCCCTACACAGTTCACATCTATGTCCAGCCAACCCACAGCCTTTCCTTCTGCTGCGTCAGCCTGACCCAGCCAAACTCCTGTCAAGTGGAGGTCAGCTCATACGGGTACTGCAGGACAGAGCCTACTGCTTTAGTAGGTTTCCGAGGCAGTGAATCTGTACAGAATCAGACTGCCACAGCTTTCTCTCCCTTGCCGGGGCAGGTAGGTTTCAACTGCCGACCTCAGGATTAGCAGCCAGCACTGTGTCAACATGGCTACTATAACTGACAACCTGGACACACTCTCACAAACAGGCCAGTGAAATGCTTGCCATTTCATAGGATGGATCCTTTAAGGTCTATGTCTTCAGGCAGGGAGAAGGGAGTGAGTTCACGACTTTAAGAAATTATCCAACACCTGCATCTTTCAGTAGCAATTACCCAACAGCTAGCTTACACTAAAACACAGGCACCGCCAAGAACCCTTCAGGGAGAGTCTTTATGCTCTGCATATACTGACACGTGATTATGAGCTTTAGACACTGAACTCGTCATACAGCTCCGTGTTATGACATTCCTCCTTGAAACCAGCATGTGACCTTTGTAGGCCAAATCCATGCAGTGTAGCCTCTGTGTAGGGAGAAAAGACAAGTCAAACTGACACAACTCTGTGCAAAGTTGCCAAATTTAAGACAGAAATTCAGGGACACAAAGAAATATTATAATCAGATGAAAACACCATGTGGGAAGAAAAACTAAATACATGTCTTGGTAGAGGATAAACCTAACCCTACTAAAGTGTATTTAGCATGGTGTCTCCTGGAATCATTTAGCCCCATTTAATAGCCCATAACTTTTTATCATTTTAATTAGCATATTTAGGACTGTGAGAATTTTTCACAAGTACAATGACAGGTAATTAAAATAGAAATGAATCAAGAATTCATAAGAGGACTGGGAACAGTAGAAGCCACCAATGATGGCCCTGCCACTTAATCTTTAAGATACTCATTCTTCAATAAGCGTTGCGTGCTTTCTACGCAGAAGGGAAGCGCCTGTGCTAGATGAGGAGTCTGGTGGTACAGTAGTTATGGGTTTGGCTGCTAGCCACAGGTCAGACCTTTGAAACCACCATTGGCTCCTTGGGAGAAAGATGGAGCTTTCTACTCCTGCAAGGACATGTAGTCTCAGAAACTCACTGGGGCAGTTCTACCCTGTCATATAGGGTCGCTATGAGTTGGCATTGACACATGTAAAATGGCAGTGAGTTTGGCTGGTGCTTGTTTGGCACGGATTCCTAACTTTCTCAAAATAAGAGGGCATGCATCATCATATTTAATTTTGAACAGGTGGTTAAACAAATATTTTCCCCATTTCCCAAGGGGGCAGTTAAGCATCTGGCTCAACAGGCCAGGAAGGACCAGCGCTGGCACTTCCTTCCCTGGGCCCACACACGGAAACCAACTCTTCTTTCCGAAACAGCCATGGTCTGTTTGCTTCCTTTAGAAATGGCGGCCAGCACCCAACCTGAAACACAGAACTGTAAGGACTCTGCTTATCTTTACAGTAAAAATAACAAAAATAAGAGGGATTATCAAGCTTGAGAGCTAGTAAAACACCTTCCTGTTTAATCTTGGTTGTAAGTCTCTGGGGCATATTATTAGCTTCACTTAACCTCCCTGGCGGTGTAATTATGTCAGTAATTTTGTACCCAAAGTGGTACGTTGTTTTGCATAAATTTTGTTGTATTATAGTGTAGGCCTGTAATTCTTAAGCAATGACTCATTTTACTTCTCTAGTAGACATTCCAGGTATGAGGCAGTCAGATCGCTCTGTGATCACAGCGGAGGATACCACTAGACCGGGGAGCAGAGAAGGGACTTCTCTGCAGTGTAATCCTGAGTGAGGCTCGGGTTACTGCTTCTGACAGTTCACATTTACCCCGAGCCACACTCACGATTACCTCCAGGGAGGTTCATAGGTGTGAAATCCGGGGTCAAGAGAGTTCAGGGAGCAAAGCCATTTCAGTGCTAAGAAGGAGCAACCCAATGCTGCGTATTAGCTCCCGAAGCTTCATTCCTTCTGCTACACATTGTCCTCGGCAGCTGTACAAGTGTCCTCTTATAAAAAATTCTCTTACTTGCTAAAAAAGAACCCTGGGTACTAGAATCTACCAACCAAACCACCCAGATTATTCTCAGAACCTAGACTTCTGATAAGGATTAATTGTCAGATGAATAATTTCCAAGCTGGAAGCAAATGAAACTAAAAACCAACTGCCATGGAATCAATGTCACCTTAGTGCAGCCCTTGTGCAGGGTTTACAAGACAGGAAACCTTTATGGGAGCAGAAAGCCTCATCCTTTTCCCTCAGAGCAGCTGGTGGGTTGGAACTGCTGACCTTGAGGTAGCAGCTCAATGCCTAACCCACATCATCACCACGGATCCTTAGGAAGTAAATGAAGGAGACCCTCCAACACCTGAAACGACAGTTATGAGGCCAGGCCATGAGGCTCTCTCAGAGCCAGACCTGATTTAAAATGCTTATCTGTTTCCTCAAATCACACAAGGTAAGAACCTTCAAGTGAAAAAGGGAAAGATGGAATGACAAGGAACAAAGGGACATGGGACATCGAGGACAGAAACAGCAAAAATCCTTAGACGTGTCACACATTAGTACGAATGGAAGGTACTTAACAGCAGCCTAACAAAATGTAAAATGTCAAGAGGGTAGAAAAATAATAAATGCGTACCAAACCAAGCTCACTGCCCTCCAGTCCGCTCCGAAGCAGTGAGCCTGTGGGACAGGGTGGAGCAGGCCCTGTGAGTTTCCCAGGCTGTAACTCTTTATGGGAGTAGGACGCTGCGTCTTTCTCCTGAGGGGTGACTGGTGGTTTCGAACTGCTAACCCTGTGGCTAGCAGCTCAATGTGTAACCAGTGCGCCACCAGGGCTCCTTTAACATTACTGTGCACAGCAAATAATTGGTGTTAAACAGCAAATTGTTGCTAAATACAGATGTTGAATGATTATGGTAACAACAAAACTTAAATCCTTTGATTCTTACTGTTTTGCGTTTCATTTCTCTTCTCCCTTAAGGGAGCTTCATTTCTCAACTGATCCTGTGATCTTAGGATTTACCCAGGGGCTCCCCAACCTTTCTCATCAGGCTTAATAAGCACTCCGCTGTTTATTGCGTTCACGTGCTGAAATGGCAGCTTTTGGCAGTCTGAATAAAGCAGGCCTGTGTACGCACTGGGCTGCTAACCAAAAGGTACGCAGTTTGAAACCACCAGCAGCTTTTCGGGGAGAAAGACTGGGCTTTCTACTCCTTTAAACAGTTATACTCTCAGAAACCCACAGTCGTTGTGAGTCTGCATTGATTTGATGGCAATGAGTTGGTTTTGGTTTCTACTCCCGTAAAGAGTTACAGTGTCCAAAACCCACAAGAGCGAGTCTGCCCTGTCCTACAGGGTTGCCATGAGTCAGAACTGGCTTGATGGTGGTGAGAACGTGAGATTACTTTTAAGAACAAAAATTGTGCTTTTCAAGTGTATTGCCATATGTGCAGGAGCCCTGGTTTCGTAGTGGCTCACATATACTACATAGGAGAAAGATGAAGCTGTCTGCTCCTATAGATAGATTTACCACCTCAGAAACCTAAAAGCAGCTCTCTTCCGGCCCAAACGGGCACCAGTAGCCAAAATCAACTCGATGGCCGAGTTCTGGAGACAAATGTGCACAGCTAAGAAGTTCATTTTGTTAGTATCCACATTTCTTCAAAAGAGCAGGTCATCAGGTAAAGTCGTGTTTTAATCAGCAAAATGTGATCGATCACTAGACGCAAGAGCATCAGGAAGCAGTACTATCACTGTTTTCTCCTTTATAGCAGCACCTCTTGCTCAAGGTTATTTCAGACTTTGTGGGGGGAAAAAACTAGCTTCTAGGGAACGAACGTCAAGGTTCATCTTTCAGCATAACCAAATCACATCGACTTTGACTCAAGAGTGTCCCTGTAGGACAGAGCAGAACTGCTCCACAGGGTTTCTGCAGCTCTCTACAGGAGCTGATTGTCTCGTCGCCCAGGAGTGGCCGGTGATTTTGAACCTCTGACCCCATATTTAACCCACTGCACCATCCGTCAGCATGGCCAGACCTTATCACACATACTAAGAGCTTATTTGATTTTGGGAAAAAAAACAACAGAAAACAATGCTGACTGGTATTTCAAAATGCCCTTTTTGTTCTATTGCTTATGCATCAGATAGCTGGGATGTCATAGGAAATAGACGCTAAGGAATAAGGACATATCCTTTCCTTGCTGGTGGTCATGAATAGAAGTGAATTTTGTCACACCAGTAGGGCCAGACCTGGCTCATCATCTCCTTCAGGGACTTCAAATATTCCAGTACAGGTCATACTCATGTTTCCCTGTCTGACCTAAAAATAGCCCCGGCCTCTTCCCACTCCACATTGAAGGAAGGTTCTGGCATGAAGAGTTGGGGTGTGAAAACGTATCAAAGAGAGAATCATTTCCTGTTAAAAATTCAAATCCCCATTTAGCTAAATGCTAAGTTACAGAAAGTAGCAAGTCCATTTGCAGATAACTGTTCTATGTTCTGCTTTGATTACACCTGAACATGATCTACACGTATAAGCTTTAGCTAAATCTTAAACTATTTCTGAAAGCCAGCGAGAATACCGTATTTCCTACTCCCAAGCTCAGACTTCGTCACCAATCTTGGATACTGCCCCACGGAAGGAGAACAGGAAGATAAATGTAGATAAATATTGGGGTAGGATAGAAACAATCTAGAGAATTAAACCTCCCTGAAGCCATTTCGTAATAAACAATATTGAACTCTGACCATCCTAAAAGTCAAATGCCTGATTTAACATGCTCCTATCCTCTAACTCACAGCAACGCCACAAGTTAGGGCCGTCCCACAGGGTGTGCCTGCCTGACAGCCTTGTGAGTGCAAACCGCTGGGCTTTGTTTCAAGGTGCTCCTGGGCAGGTTCAAACTTCCAACCATGGCCATCACGTCCCACCCCCACATCCCAACCCTTCCAACTCATAGCAATATAAAGGGTTTCTGAGGCTGAAATCCTTATGGGGGCTGAGAGCTTCGTCTTTTTCCTGTAAGCGAATCGGTTTGAACCACTGACCTCGCCGTTAGCTGTTCAAGAGTTTCCCAACAGCACCATCACCACCAAGACTCTAAAAAGACAAAGTGTCCCTGGTCGTATTGAAGTGGGTCAGATGAGCTGCTCAGTGGAGGATCTGACAATAAGTTAGCGTGGGTGCAACATTTGGCAGAAAGACAACAAAGCTGGTTCTGTGGGCTGAGCATGCCCACGTGTGTTTGGATAAACACCTCCAGTGGGTTCCTTCTGCTTTGATCATTCATGTCATATAGACTCTGTAGCCACTAGGACTCTCTTCCTTTCCTATCCTGCTGTGGACATTGCAGTCCTTCCTTACCAGCCTCTATTATTTCCAATACGGACAGGAACAAGAACAGCAAAAAACACAAGGTTGGGATATGAGGGAGTGACACAGCCACACAGTCAGCTGACAGAGAACACTCTGCTCTGGCTCCCTGGTCTGCTGGACAAGTCCTTCTGAACCTTGCCCAGAAGCCTGCCCAAGGCACCCCAGAGCTGTTTCAGGCAATGCGCAGGTTAAGCCAAACACATACATCCCTGTAATCCCTTCTAGGCACCTACGATAAATGGCCGAATAACTGAGATGTGAAGTTTAAGCTTGTCCCTAAAAAGTGAAGTCAGCTGTTCAGCGGCGTCAGTCGAGTCCGTTTCAGCTCACAGCGATCCTATGACCAACAGAACGAAACACTGCCGGGTCCGGCTCCATCCTCACAACCGCTTACGCTGGAACCCCCTGCTGCCGCCACTGTGTCCACGCACCTCAGTGAGGGCCTTCCTCCGGCCCCGCTGACCTTTCCCATGACCATTCAGGATGACCTTCTTCAAGAACTGGTTTCCCTTGATGGCATGCGCCGAGTTGGGTGAAATCTCACCATGTGCGTGTCGAAGGAGCAATCTGGCTGTACTTTTTCCAAGATAGATGTGTTTGTCCTTCTGGCAGTCCACGGTAGGTTTGACATTCTTCACCAAGACCATAATTCAAAGGCACCAGGTTCCTCTTATGCATTATCCAGCTTACCAGTGCAGATGAGGTGACTGTAAATGCCACGACTTGCGTCAGGCGCACCTTAGGAACTTCACTAAAGCAAAGATACCACCTGGAAGACTGAGTGCACTAAGTGACATCTTGGTGAAATTAATAAGCGCTCCTCTTTGTATGGGCATTTTTGTCCAATGTGCACATAGGTACTAGTGCATCCATGGGTAACATTTGCATATGGAAATTTGGTTGCACTGGTTCCCATCTCAAAACATGACCCTAATCCGATTTTAAAGTTGCTTTAAAATCCCATTTATTCTTCTTCTAAAGAGATCCTAAATTTTCTGAATCTAGTAGAAAAACAATCAAATCCCTATCTCATCTTTTGAGAGGCAGAAATGCTCACCTTCTATCCTGAGACTTAATGGGTTTTCATGAGACAGCTATTATAGTCAATGGCTTAAGAACATTCCTACCTAACTGGGATCCAGAGGAGAAGCCCTGGTGGAGCGCTGATTCAGTGCTCCTCAGTGGCTCATGATCACTAGCCACTCCATGGGAGAGCGCGGGAGCCGCTTCCTTGAAGACTGATGCCCTGGAGAGCTGACGTCACATTTCTACTCTGTCCCACAAGGTCACTATCATCAGAATCCAACTGCACAGCAAGAGGTCTGGTTTCAGTTTAACTGTAATCTGTATATTACATTAACCAAAAGTCAGTTTAGATAAATGACAACCATCTATAAACAGTAAGGCTAAGATAAAATAAATCAAGTCTATCACTAACCTGAATTGGGAAAACATTTTTTTTACAGAAGCAATTTTTTAAAAAGACTTGAAATCTTAATTTTAGCTATAATCTTGGATCAAGAGGCAGTTGTGCAAACAGAACAGGGGCCTACTGCGTGGTTCAAAGTCGTGAGAGGTGTGCATCAGGGCTGCACCCTCACCATACTTGTTCAATCTGCGTGCTGAGCAGATCATCAGAGAAGCTGGCTTATACGAAGGAGAATGTGGCATCAGAATTGGAAAAAGACTTACTGACAACCTGCGCCATGCAGATGACACAAGCTTGCTTGTTGAAAGTGAGAGGACTTAAAGCAGGTGCTGATGAAGACCAAGGGCAGCAACCTTCAGCATGGAGCACAGCACAAAAATCCTCACAGCTCTGATAATAGGTGACATCATGATCACCAGAGACAAGGCTGAAGCTGTCCAGCATTTTGCTAGCTCATGTACGCTACAGTCAAGAGAGCAAAAGAACAGTAGCACTAGGTACACTAGCTGCACAAGACCCCTTCAGAGTACTGAAGAGCACGAAGATTACTTTGAGGACTACGGTGTGCCTGACAAAAGCCATTATATTTTCAGTCACCTCATATGCACGTGAAAGTTGGACACCGAATAAGGAAGATCAAAGAAAAATGGATGCATTGGCATTGTGGCGCCGGAAAAGCACACTGAGAGCACAAGGGACTGCTAAAAGGACAAACCGATGGGTCTTGGAAGGACAGACAGGGTGATCCTCAGAGGCAGTATGATAAGATTTTGTCTTACATCCTTTGGATATACTGTCAGGAGAGAACAATCCCTGGAGAAGGAAGGGCACCATGGATGGTAAAGCGGAGGGGCAGCCAGGGAAAGGCAGACCATCCAGGAGATGGACTGACCCCGTGGCTCCAACGATGGGTTCAAGCATGGAACAGGTGTGGCGCAGGATGGGGTAGGGCTTCATTCTCCTGTGCAGGGGGTTGCAACGAGACACAAAGGACTCAATGGCCCCTAACACCATCAGCTAGACCCTTCTCTTTGGGGCACTTCCATTCACACCTATTTAAAGGAGGGCTCTATGAAAGCTATAATCTTATGCTAACCAGGTAATTCCTTTTCTAACTTGAAACAGAGTGGTTGGTTACTTACGGCAGCTTCATCCTCATGAATACTCTAGCCATAAAAAAACTCAACAGGACACAGACGAATCCAATGAAGAGAAGAAGGAATCTATTGAGTTTTGGAATGTTGGGTGCATTGGATCGGTCCAGGATTATGAAGCCCAAGCCCCCCATTGTAAACAGGAAGCTGGATGCGAGTCCTTCCATAATATATTGTCCATTGACTCTGTAAAACAAATGAAAGACCTGAGCAAAACATAACAAATGGGGTTTGTTCCCCTTCAGACTTAAATTCCTACCCCTATATTTGGTACCCAAATATTTTGTGTTAACTTTTGGTTCTTATGTAAGGAAAAGTATTTCATAGCACCTCTGGACAGGCCTTCTTCCTGTCATTCATTTATTGAGAATCTATTATATATGCATATTGTACATGCCAGGGTTACAAAAATGAACAAGAGACCAAAACCTCTGTTCTGATGGACTTACATTAAAAAAAAAACACCCAAGTTTTCAAACTTCAACTATCACAAATGTCTACGAAAATCAACAACTTATAATTCTATTATTAGCAAAAAGAACCCCAATTATTTCACGTGCAAGGGCACTTGATGATTTTCACAAGCAACTTCCACGTTTGAAGCCCCGTCATATATGAAACCTTTACTCAGAACTTCAATTTAGCTTTTAAAACTCTAACTACTTAAAACCTATACTCTCTATTTTAATCAGGCGCACACAGACACTCCATTTACTTATCATTGCTGTGTCTCAAGTTGCTGGAAGCTATTCTTAGGCCTTCTGGGGCTCACGGAGGCCAAAGTCATGAGCATTTTGAAAATATTTCCCTTTAATATAAAGCTTCAAGAACATTTCCAAAGAGTTCAAAATCAATGTAAAATTGAGAAAGTCATTATCCCCAAAAAGCTCTTTTCTGTTATTCATGCACACATAAGAGGCATGCATTTTTGGTCAATTAAGTATTTTAGCTACGACCGTAATTTCATGCACAGAATGTATACTGCACAAAAAGAAAACCCTGTGAAAAGCCTCCCTCCCTCCCTCTCCCGAGAAGCGAGGTCATCCTCCCATAAAGGTTCTATGCACCCAGTATCCCTCACGTCAACCTAACTGCACATGCACACGCTTCAGAGCCGGCACTGCTCAGGTGAGCCAAGCCATCGTGGAAGAATGCTTCATTGCTGAAACTGAAGTCCACAGGCTCAAAATTATTTTTATTTAGTCAGTCCAAAAACTTTTTATTAAATGGTCACATAACAAGTATCTTTTAGCTTGAGGACCAAATAGCTTGTGTCAGACCTACTAATTCAGTCACTGTAGCTCAAAAGCTGCCACAGTCAGTCTGAAAGAAAACAGGTATGGTTTACTGCATGAAAACTTTATTGACTGAAAGTTACAATTTTCTGACCCCTTACATACCTATTTAAGGCAGCAGACTATGATTCTGTCTATATGTGTATTTTAAACTGCTGCCTTCCTTTAACAGGGAGTCACATTATTTAAAAATATTTGATAGCCTTAAAACCAGAACAAAAACTCACAACTGAACCAATAAGCAACATCATGAAAACGGAAAATAATGAAGTTGTTTTACTTGGATCTATAATCAACGGTCATGGAAGCAGCAGTCGAGAACACAAGTGACGTAGTTCAGTGGGCAAATCTGCACAAGACCTTTTGAAAACTATTAATGAGCAAAGATGTCACTCTGAGGACTAAGGTGCCCTGAACCACATCCTTGGTATTTTCAATTGCCTCCTATGTAGAAGAGAGCTGAACAATGAAACAGGGCACAGAAGAGGATTGATATGGTGTTGGTAAAGTGCCATATATACTCAAATATAAGACAACCCTAGTATAAGCCGAGGTACCTAATTATTACCTGGGAAACCAGAAAAACTGATTGACTGGAGTATAAGCCTACGGTGGGAAATGCAGGATGTGAATTAAAAGAGACCAGAGGGGAGAGATGGAGCGCAGCCACAGACCCATCCTTACCAGTTCACCTGCCGGTGTACGTGAATCACTACGGTGCTTCTGCGAATTAGAGCCGCCCACATCATAGGACGGCTTTGATTGGTTAGATGTGAGTAAACAAACATTCAAAACCCTGAACAGCGGAGGAAGGGCAATCACCCACGAAATGTTACACCTCGCTGGGGTACCACTGACCCGTGTAGAAGCCGAACCCGTTTTTCAGCACATTTTTTGTGCTGAAAAACTCGGCTTATACACGAGTATATATGGTATGTTATATTATTATGGATGGCCGGATGAATGAGCAAACGTGTTTCGGAATAAGTATAACCAGAGTTCTTTATAAGGACGGTGGACAAGACCTTGCTCGTGTACTTTGGCCACAATATCAGGAGGATCCAGTACCTGAAGATCATCATGCTTGGTAAAGTACAGGGTCAACAGAAAAAGAGGAGACCCCCCAACAAGGTGGACTTATACAAGTGGCTGTAACAATGGTCTCAAACAAACATAGAAAATATTGTGAGGCCAGAACAAGACTGGGCAGTGTTTTCTTCTGCTGTTCTATTGTACAGAGGTGCTGTATGGAAATGACTTGGTGGCATCTAACAAGGACGCTTTTTCCCTGGTCCCACTGTCTGCCAGGCATGCTCTACCAATCATTTTTTCCCCACCACCATATCAATGAAAAGCTATCTTTTACCTGTAGGCCAAGAAGGCTACTGGCCTCTGATGCCCGTGTTCATCAGTCATAGAGCCAACACTTGGAGGTTCCACAATGACATCGTAAATTATTCCTATAGCAAGGACAATAGGACAGATTACATCAGTGGCCTGAGTTTTAAAAACCGGATTAGTTTTCATTTATTCCTAAGGTTCACTTGAAGGTACATAGGGGTGTTACACCTTGGACCACTACCAAGTTTGGCAGTTTGAAACTACCAGCGGCGCCAAAGGAGAAAGCTGAAGCTCTCTACTCTTGTAAAGGTTTACCATCTCAGACCCATAGGGAAGTTCTACCCTGTCCTTTGGGGTCACTAGGAGTCAGAATTGACTCGAGGGCAGTGATTTTGGTTTTGATGACACCATAAGCTTCTAGAGGGCAGATGCTTCTCTGTTGTTCACAAGCAGCCCTGCTAGCAAGTGCAGTGTCTGGTACTGAATTGGTGCCAATTGCCTCAATCCCACAGGGTTTCCTTGGCTGCTACCTCTACAGAACCAGACCCCCAAGTCCTTCTCCCACAAAGCAGCTGAATGGGTTTCAACCCCCAACTTTTCAGTTATACCACCAGAGTTCCTTAATAAACAACAACAAATTCACTGCCATCAGTCAATGCTGACTCAGACCTGGTTGGTGGTTTCAAACTGCTGACCTTGTGGTTAACAGTCCAACGCACAGCCATTGGGTCACCAGGACTCCTAATAGGGACTTGATGCAGTATTGTTTGTTTATAAAGGCACATTCATAGTTTTTAAAGAGACTCCTTTCCAGTGTCAAATCCATTTCCCAAACAACGTACTTCTACCTCCTAAAACAGTGATTCTCAACCTTCCTAATGCAGCTGCCCTTTGATACAGTTCCCTATGTTGTGGTGGCTCCCAACCATAAAATTATTTTTGTTGCTACTTCATAACTGTAATTTTGCTACTGTTGTGAATCAGGCGTCCCCTGTGAAAGGGTCGTTCAACCCCCAAAGGGGTCAGGACCGGCAGGTTGAGAACGCTGTCCTAAGGCCTTGATGACTAAAAGGTGTCGTTTCCCCATTTCTCCCAATACTTGGGCAGTGGCAAACGAGTCTCTCCTTTAAAACAAGCAGCAGGGTCACAATGGCCAAAATGAGATGGAGAGAAAGCAGATGAAGACTCAATGTTTTTTTAAAAACAAAAGACATGCATTTTTACTTACTCAACACATCACCTAATAAAATGCTATGCAAACCAGAACATCTTATCAACACAAAACGCACTTAAAGAGCAATTTATTTAAATTAGCCCTGTTAGCTGTCAGTATTGTACATTGTGGGGTGAGATAAATTCCAAGGTACCATCTAGGACTAAGACCGCTCAGCTAAGACTCTTCCCTGATCAATGCCAAGTACACTGAAAAAACATCCACAAAGAAGTAAAGCTGTGCATGGTTATTCTCTAGAAAACAACCCATTTTTGTTTTCCTTCGTCTTTAGAACGTTCATATGAATTATGAAGCCATAATAAATTAAGGAGCCCTGGGGCATAGTGGTTACACATTGGGCTGCTAAGTGCAGGGTGTGCAGTTCGAAACCACCAGCTACTCCAAGGGCTAAAGATGAGGCTTTCAACTGTTAAAGAGTGACAGTCTCAGAAACCCACAGGGACAGTTCTACCATGCCCTATGGGGTCACGAAATTAAGCACAACTCTCTCCAAAAACCTAAAAGAGCACAGGAGCATGCCAACACCACACTGCCACTGGGTAGATTCCGACTCTAGATCTAAACCTTTATTGGCCAGCCAGCCTCTCTTTCTCCTGTGGTGCAGCTGGTCGGTTTGAACCCGGACCTCGCAGTTAGCAGCCCACGGCCTCGCTCGCCTGGAATAAACTCTGAACTGTGTCTTGAAAGGGTGTTGGCTCCGCAGACTGCAGTCGTATTGCCAACTCACCAGTATTACAAAGTAACGCCCCTTTGCCGCTTTCTCTTTGAAAGGAACAGGATATGAAAATTGCATTTAATGGTAATTGTGGTTATTTTCCTTATTTTTTGTTTGCAAACTCTGCTCTTTGAAATCCAGTGGGGGCTGCAAATCTCACCTCCAATCTCAAATATTTACCAAGATCGTGCCTTTGTAAAATCCCATTCATATTCTTTGTCGATCAGAGCAAAAGTACTGGCCCCTGGAGGATGAGCTACCGAATCCAAGGGCTGTCCAGGCTCTCCCAAAGTTCCAAGGGCCGCAGACAACGGTACATTAAAAGCCCCACGCTTTCTGGGATGAGGAAAGCGGGACGGACCAGGCTAGACGTTCCGAGAACTTTTTGCCAGACAACTTATGGCAGGCAAGAAAAGGGGCAATCTAGATTTGGAAGAGGTCTTCGCTTCTACGAGTCTAGAAGGAAAGATGGAGAGAGAGGGAGCACACGATTTCTCTCAAGATTCAACCATGAAAAGACCCGAGTGCTCTCACATCAGGAAGGGCAGGGCGAAGGGGCGAAGAGCACGTGAGGCCGCACTACTTGGGACCCGGCATAGCCCCCCAACATCAGGAGCGGGCCGATGCTTCCCCCGAGCCGCGGTTCCGAGGAACCGAAGCGCCTCTCCGCCCGGCGGCCCGCGTTACCTCCGGTGATGAGAAAGTAAGACACCACCACGAGGGCGTACACCGTCATGGCCGACGGCATGTGCACCCACGGCGGCTTCTTCAGCTTCAGGTTGGGGCATTCGAGCACCAAGAACGGGACTCGGTACAAGGTCTCCATGTTGGCGGCGGGAGGGACGCCTCTCGGCCTCAAACCCCACGCGCCACCCGGAAACAGGCCCGCCCTCCCTCCGGTCTGCGCGTGCGCGCCAGGGTCCTCACAGCTGGGACGTACTGTTAGCCACATATCTTTACCCAAGGAAGGGGGAAAAAACTACGTAGAAAAGAAAATTGGCATCTGATTAAATTCAATTTACCTTTTAATATTTTAATAGTATCCTGAAAAATATGTGCTATCATTGATAATAAATTAAACCCTACTTATAACCCTTCCAGGACCTACAAGACCGAAGACGTGGCCAACCTGGAGCGGCAGGAGGCACCGTACGCCTTCTGAGCCCCGCCCACCTGTTGACGTAGCGGTTTTAGGAACTGCGAGGACTTGAGACGCGCTGACTTCCCAGAGTTGGAGCGTGGATAAACTCACTGCTGTCGAGTCCATTGAGAAGCCCTGGTGTAGTGGCTACACGTCGAGCAGTTCAAAACCACCAGCAGCTCCGAGGGAAGAACGATGAGGCTTTCTACTCCCATAAGTCGCTTAAACCCACAGGGGGATTGACTTGCTGCCCAGGCACCTAGGTTGTCAAGTCTTGAACTAGCGAGCCTGAGAGGTTTTGTTTTATTTTCAAATAGGGTTGAATGAATACATTTATGTATTCTTCCGGGATTAAAAAACAAATCTTACTGCCTCCCAGGAAATTCTGACTCGTAGAAATCCTGTAGGACCGCATAGAACTGCCCTGGGGCTTCCTTCCGAGATCGAGACCTTGGAAAGTCTGATCTTTCTCCCACCAAGGAGCTGGTGGCTTCGAACATCTGGTGTTGTGGTTAGCTCATCCTGGGGAGTATCTCAGATGTAGTTTGTCATTGGGGGTCACTCTCTTGAATGTTTGTTATATGTTTTCCTGTTTCTCAAAATATGAAACCCAGGATTGATGAACCTATAGAGACACCAAGTAGAATGAGGGGTCCTGCGGGGTCAGTGAGGAGGACAGGAAAGGACAGCTGGTGTCAAGAAGGAAGATCATATATTGAAATTGATTTCTTTATTAGCTCCCAATAAAATGGTTTTATTGGGGGAAAGAAGAAGAATAATAAAATAAAACACAAAACAGGAAAAGGGCATGTGTGTGAAGGGAGAAATCCCATTGCCATCTTGTCAATTCTAAGACTGAGCAGGATTTCCACGGTTGTAATTTTTACAGAAGCAGACTGCCACTCCTATCTCTTGCCGAGCCACTGATGGGTTTGAGCCACCAATTTTTTGGTTAGAGTTCTTTGGCAAGTGGACCACCACTGCTCCACCATGGGTCAGAGGGGGCGTGGGGCAGCACAGAAAGAGAAAGAGAGATGGGGCAGCTGGTAAGAGTTGAGGAGTCTAGGAAACAGACATGAGTATGCTCTGTACAGTTCTTTTCATTTTTGTGGGGTTTAAGAATATTTCAATATAAAATTTGTCATGTAAATCCCAAATTGTTAAATTTACAGGTCAAACAAAGGAGTAATGGATTTGTGGCTGGACTGGGATCAATGACAATACAAGGGAAATCTGCTTGAAGAGTTTGTTTGATGTGTTTTTTTATGGCATTTGCTGACATAATAATATGGTATTAGAGGCCTGGTAGAGTAGTGAGTTCTGTGTTGGGCTACAAACCGTTAGGTCTCCAGTTCTACTCCACCTACCTCACCATAGGAAAAAGATTAGGTTTTAGGAGCCCTTTTGGGCTCCCCTGAAGATTGAGAGTCTCAGAAACCCACAGGGTTACAAATTTGGCTGCTAACAATAAAGTCAGTGGTTTGAAGCTACAAGTTGCTTCCTGCCAGAAAGTTGAGGCTTTCTGCTGTAGCAAAGATTTATAGCCTCTGAAACCCAAGGGGTTTCTTGGAAGAAGTACAGCCAGAATGCTCCAAGGATGGTGAAACCTCATCTCACTACTTTGGATACGCTGTCAGGAGAGACCAGTCCCTGGAGAAGAACATCATGCTTGGTAAAGTGGAGGTGCAGCGAGAAAGACGAAGACCAACAGATGGATGGACACAGGGACTGCAACAATGGACTCCAACAAGAGAATGTTGTGAGGATGGCGCAGGACTGAGCGGTGTTTCCGCCTGTTGTTCATGGGGTTACCATGAATCGGAATTGACTGGCACCTAACACCAGCTACAACATATTTTCAATTGCTTCCAAGGTTTCCTTTATGCCACTGGGAGGTGGGGGGAGATGGAGAGGTGGGTGGTAGTGGCCTGAAAGTGAGCAGCAGAAGATAGTGGTGCTTCTAGAAATGTCTGTTTCTGGGTGTAATTCTGCATTTACTGTAAAATGCAGGTTAAATAGGTGAACTCAATGGAAATGTATCTAGCTGTGCTAGATTTCTGTTATGTTCTCTGTGTTTCTGTCATTTAAATTTACTGAGAAATGATTTAAAAGGAGAAAGAAATGGGTCTCTTCATGTTTCGTCTGAGCATACCTTGAGTGCTTTCTTAAAGTTTTTTAAACCGAAAGGTTTTAAAACCCAAGTTGTAGCAAAAAATATCAAATATGAGGCAGCAATTTGGGCTCTGCAAGAGACAGACGAAACTATCTGGTTCCATAAAGATGTACATAAATCCTATACAGTATTGATTTGATGGCAAAGGATTTGTTTTGGTTTGGGGTTCTGTGCTACATCAATGGGTTGGATTTTGGGGTGTGTTGAAGTCCTTGTTCTTTTTGAAGACTGCAGAACTTTTAACACCTTTGAGGAACTTGTTTTTAATGTAAGCTGGTTCCCAGGTGGAAATACTCTGCTTGAGGTATTTACAATCTAAATGGATGAATTAGAGGATGGATTGAATCCAAACCAAACCATGACCTTCTACGAGACCCAGACTCATAGAGACCCGATAGGACAAAGTAGAATTGCTTCACAGAGTTTCCAAGACTATCTATCTTGATGAGCAGACAGCCTGATCCTTCTCCTGTATAGGGGCTGGTGGGTTTGAACCACTGGCCTTGGGGATTGCAGACCAATGCCTAACCACTGCACCGCAATCCTCCTGAGGACCAGCAGTTGTTAGGTGCCTCTGGGTAATTGCTAAACTCAAATCACTCATATGTCCAACTGAATGAAACGCTGTCTGGTCTTCTGCCATCCTCCCAATGGTTGTGCTTGAGCCCGTTGTTGCAGCCACCGTGTCAACGCATCTCATCTAGGGTCTTCTTTCTAGCTTGGCAGTGTGCTTGGCCAAGCATGATGTTCTTCTCCAGGGACTGCTCTCTCCTGATAAGCTGTCCAAGATCCATGAGACCAAGTCTCCCCCTCCTCACATTGAAGGAGAATTTGGCTGTCCCTCTTCTAAGATGCATCAGTTCACACTCTGGTTGTCCATGGTACTTTGTTGTTGTTGTTGTTCTTCTTCTTCTTCATCTTTCCCAACCCTGTAATTCAAATGCATCAATTATTCTCTGGTCTTCTTTTTTTTAATTTAATTTTATTTTTTTTCTCTGGTCTTCTTTATTCATTGCCCAGCTTCGCATGCATATGAGCTGATTAAAAATATAGCTTGGGTAGCAGGGTGCACTTTGCTTCTCAAAGTGACATCTTTGCTCGCAAATACTTTAAAGAAGCATTTTCCAGCAAGTTTGCCCAAAGTGAAAGGTATTGAAGCAGCTAGCCTAAAAGGTTTTGTTTCTCTGTTTTGTTTTATTTTCAAATAGGGTTGAGTGAACACACATGTATTCTTCCGGGATTTAAAAAAAATTCATTACCTCCCAGTCAATTCTGACTCCTAGAAATCCTTTTGGACCAAATAGAACTGCCCCTGGAGGCTTCCTTCCAAGACCATAGACAGTTTTATCTTTCTCCCACCAGGCAGCTGGTGGTTTTGAACTTCTCATGCTGTGGCTAGCAGCCCAGTGAGTAACCTGAATGCCACCAGAGCTCTGGAAATAAAGGCGCTCTGTCAAAATGGAAATGGTGTGATTAAACTTGTTATAACCATTGCCACATTTGCAAGCTCCTGAAACGTTCCTTGGACTTGGACTGCCGTCTTGTTCCTTTGGAAGTGACATCATATAAACAACAACCAGCATTCACTCCAACATCCAGATCTTTTCATCTGAGGCCGTTTGTTTTTTTATCCACTGAATTTAAATTTGCTTTTGCTTTTTATGTCATCCTTTAAAATTCAAAGAACATCCATTTCTCTTTTAGTGAGAGTGAGAGTTATAAGTGACTGATTATATAAATCCAGAACAGAGAGATTTATTCCTGAGTCAGTGTTTTAATTTGTCATTGATTTTTTGGTTAGTTTATTTCACTGAGCCATGATTTTTTTAATTTTATTTTATTTTTAAAAATATGGAACGCTTCACGAATTTGCGTGTCATCCTTGCGCAGGGGCCATGCTAATCTTCTCTGTATCGTTCCAATTTTAGTATATGTGCTCCCGAAGCGAGCACTCACTGAGCCATGATTTGTTACAGGATAGCATGAAGTGGTTCTGCAGTTTCAGTGAATGACTCAATTACTGAGAAATGATTCTAAATACATCATAATACCTTCTTAGTTTATAGAGAGAGGAGGTGTATTACTCCTACTGTTAATAAGGAAAGCCTCTCCAGAATCGGTCTCATTTAGACTGAGTATGTGCTGTATGAACGGTTTCCTGGTGGGAAGAAACAGTTAATCTACTGTACTGGGACTCAAAGAGGAACCCTGGTCGCCCAGTGTTTGCACATTGGACTGCAAACCTCAACGTCAGTAGTTCAAAACCACCAGCAGCTCTGCAGGAGAAAGATGAGGCTTTCTACTCACATAAGGAGTTACAGTCTTGGAAACCCACAGAGACAGTTCGACTCTGTCCTATAGGGTCACTATACGTCAGAATCCCCTCAATGGCAGTAAGTTTGCTTTTTTTGGTACTACTAATGAAAAGAATCAACGCGTTTGAATTGTGGTCTTGGGAAAGAACATCAAAAGGACCATGGACTGCCGAAAGAATGAGCAAATCTGTCTCTGAAGATGTACAGCCAGAATGCGCCTTAGAGGCATGGGTGGTGAGACTTCATCTTACATACTTGTGACACGTTGTCGGGAGAGACCAGTCCCTGGAAAAGAACATCGTGCTTGGTAAAGTGGAGGGACAGCAAAAGAAGAAAGCTCCTGACAAAATGGGTTGACACTGTGGCTGCCAGAACGGACTGAAACATAAGAACAATTGTGAGGACGGCGCCGGGCTGGCCAGGCAGCACTTCATTCTGCGATACAGAGCGCTGCTCTGAGTTGGAGGTGACTCGGTGGCTAAAGCACTGATAATGGATATGGCAAAGGATCAGGCAGGGCTTTGTTCTTTGGTGTGTAGGAATCTTTTAGACGGCGCCTAAAACACACACACACACACACACACACACACACACACACACACTTATTGCTGGGCGCCCTGAGTTGAGATCTCTTCTTTTTCACAATGAGGCATGTGCTCGAGTCCCAGAACTGGCCCCTAGGTTTCCTGGGCTGTCACCTTTGCAGTGGCGCAGACGCTAAGCCCTAGATGCTAGCCACGAGGTCGTGGCTTTGAGTTCTCCACCAGCTCCATGGACAGAGGAACGGGTGCTGTGCTCCGATAACGAAGAAGCCTGAAGACATGTAACTGTTGTGTCACCACGCCGCCATATCTAAACATACAGCTATTACTTTGGGGGGGAAATATATCTATATCTCTACACAGTGTTTAAAAAAGTCTTTTCTGCAAGACTGTTGCAATTCAGTGAATAACCTGTTTACTAGGAGCCACCCCAATGCAGTTGCGTTCTGTGGCCACAGCAAGGCAGCAGTTCGCTGTGACGGGTCCTTGGCATGCATCACTCCAATGTCTTCAGCATGTCCTTGGAGACCCTGAAATGTGTAATTTAGGGTCACCGTGTAATAAAAAGACAAACTTATTTAAAATAAATATGGCTCCATGTTAGGATCAAATAAGAACAATTTAACTTCAAATACACAGAAAAAACTGCTTCCCTTGCCTTTTCCTTTCTCTCTCTCTCTCTTTCTTTCTTTCTTTCATATCAAGGAAGAGCCCGAACGCAGTCCCCCACTACCACACATTATGCGCATTAGGGGAGATCGCAGGGGCCAGCACATCCAAAGAGCAATGGATAAGCCTCGCCCCGGGAAAACCACCTTGGGGCTCAGGGTATCTCCCCTACCAGGTAAGTATTGCTTCCCTTGGCTTTCAAGGATACCTTTAAAATGCAAATAAATGATTTACTCTTTCAATGATGAAAGAAAATCCTGTGAAAAAACACATCTTCAGATGAATAAAATATCAAATTTATATGTATAAATGCTTTTTATGTAAAAGCAGTACTACTAGGGTTCCAGTTATGCACACATAGGTCTCTTCCAAATGACAGCGCTGGGTCCCACGTTTGCCTACGTCTCGTTGGGTACCTCAGAATACAGAGAGGAGGCCAGCTCAGAAGGTTAGTGACTGGGTGGGGCGGAATTCCAAAGACACACTCCTGATAGGTTTTCTCCAAGGGCACACGACGATCTATGAAGAAGCTGTAAGAAAATAGAAAGCTGCGCAGACCAGGAGAAGTCCGGGAAGATTCCATCACAATAGTGCACCTACTCGTTTTTCGAGGGTCGTAAGGGCCGTCCTTGGGGAATTTCGTAGGGAACCCTGGCCCCATCTGCCCCACAGCCCCTGTGTTGCCGCCACACACTTCTTTTTATCCCCCAAACCCTAAGGACAGTGAAGAAGAACATGACCCGAGCCCCTCAAGACGGTAGAAATTGCCGTTTTATCATGCTGTACATGGAAATACGCAGAAACTTGAAGAGAAGGCTTAGAGAGATGGAAAACTACCTTCAGAAGTGTCCAGACCCGGAGAGAAGAGATGTCAAGTAGGGGCCGCTACACAGTTTGATATTTTTGCTTAATACTAGCTCCTGTTGTTTTGTAGCAATATTTTCTAACCAAAGAGTCCAAAGAGGGTTTCAAAAAATCCATAGACAAAATAGAAGTTCAAGGTGATGAAATGTTTAAATGAACATTCGAGTCCCCCTTACTATACACGTGCCGGAGCCCTGGTGGGGCAGTGGTTATGTGTGCAGCTCGGACTCCAGGGCCAGCTGCTGGAAGCCACCAGCCGTTCCGGGGGAGACAGTGGGGCTTTCTAAAAGCAGAAGGAGTCACAGTCCTGGAAACTCGCCAGAGCAGTTCTTGCCTGTCTTGTAAGGTTGCTGAGTTGGCATGGACTCAATAGCAATGATGGGGTTTTTTTTTTGGGGGGGGGGCGGTTATTTACACATCTAATTGCCTGGACAATTGTTTGGCTTTGTCCAAGAGAAAACAACAACAAAGAGTGCATGTATTTGTTGTCTGGTAATTTTTGCTTATTAATTTTTAAAAACATATTTAACATAAGGTCATTGTATTTTATTTTTCAATATAGAAATTTATAAAGAAAACAAAACGTAGGCTGCAATACCAGAGGGTCTTGTTTGTTTTAAAAAGAAGTTTACAGATTCAAGGGTACAAAAATTCAAAGTCCACAAAGGATTAAAGCAAACCAAACGAGAAACGTGCCTTCCCCCCTGTATTTCCTTCCTTTCCCTCTTCCTTCTCCCTCTGAGCAGCCACTATACATAGCATCTTGTATTGAAGAAATATTGTTCCAAGATCGTTGTTGCTAGTTGCTGCCAGGTTGATTAGGAAAAGCATTTAAGACAACAGACGTATGTCTTCAAAAGAACTTGAGCCAAGTTCCATGTTGCCATAGCTTCCTCAGCAGGTATATGTGGACGGCCAACTACACCACCACCATCCCCGCTGACCCCTTTCAGAATGAGGGAGAAATCAGTGCCTTCTCACCTCCAGAAATGATCTTTCCAGAAGTAGATGTGTGGAGGAACAGCTGCTCCTGGGGCCTGCCAGGAGCCCCCAGAAAAGACCACTGTCTCCAGAGCTGTCAGCTGGGCCCTTTCATACACATTGACATTGATTTAACAAAGCAAACCAAAAAAATTCTAGCTGGGAAATGACAAGAGCCTCTGTAAGACATGCGTGTACCATGCTTGCACACAGTGACGGAAAAAGTGTGTTTTATATATGTACTGAATAAAATATCTAACTTTTGAAGAATGTTGTAAAATATTTCCATATGGACATGATATCAAAGTCCTTTCTTCCAAGTTTGGTTGAAAGGAAATACCCAGGGCATTAGGCCCATCAGAATAGATGTCTCCAGTTGTGGTTTTCAGATGCCCTAACGTGCTTCTGCCCGGAACTAATCAAATACAGCTTGGGACTTTCTGCCAGTGTGTGTGTGTGTGTGTGTGTGTGTGTACATTTAATTACTAACAAAAGGGAAAAATATCCTTTTTTGGTAAAGCATAATACAGGAGACTAGCAGCTGACTTTTTGGTTCATTTCCAGCATTATCACTTCTCTTTAATCATTCAGAATGAGAAGACCCCCACCCTGATCACCTTGATGCACTCTGTTTGTGGCTGTGTTTGCGTGATAGAAGGCAGCTCTCACACTAGCAGCAGGAGCGGGAACGGACGCACTATCTCTACCACGTGCTGTGCAATGTGTGGCTGGACAGGGACTATCTAATGGAGCCCTCACAACCTCCAGGGTGGCGAGCATCATCTTCAGCTTATAGACGAGGAGACTGCGGCTCCTAAATGGTAGGACGCACGTCCAGAGTCATAGACCTGGCTAGCACTGGACCATAGGATTCAAGTGCATGTTCATGTGACACAAACCCTGCATACTTGTTTAGCACACATCCTGCCTACGTTCTGCCATTTGTTTGTGAACGGGCCGTCCACATCCATTTGTGTGAGATTCTCCCAGGAGATCTTCATAAAATGCAGGTTCTTGGCATGATTATCAGAGACTCTGATTAAGAAGATCTTAGATGGGGCTCATTGTAACCAAATTACCTAGCAGGTCCTAAAGGGAATCTAAAAGGTGAGGCAAAAACTAAACCGAACCACTACCATTGGGTCAATTCTGATTCATATAAAAGGGGAAACAAACTCACTGCCGGTGTGTTGACTGACACACATAGAGACCCTACACAGGGTTTCCCAGCTGTAAACCTTGGCTGAAGCAGGCAGCCGCGGCTCCCTCCCCTAGAGCAATGCTGTTGGGTAAGCTTCCTGTGAGAACCGCCTTATAAACCCCATCACGTGCCGGTCAGTTTGTCCTACTACGGTGGCTTTTGTGTGGCTGTCGTGCTGGACTATGTCATGTGTATTTCAAAGGCCAGCGGGTCGCCCAACGTGAACAGGTTTTAGCGGAGCCTCCAGACTAAGAGGAGACAATGAAGAAGGATTCGGCTCCCCACTTCAGAGGAAGTAGCCACTGAAAACCTTATGCACAGCTTCCAACCAGGGTCAGATACCGAGGGCCTGAACAGAGGGAGCAGGACATTGTCAGAGATACTGCCAGCAGACGGCCCGTCAGATCCAAAGGCACTCGAAACGTGACTGAGGGGGTGACCCAGGAGGGAAGTTGACCAGGGTGACACGAGTCGGTAAACCTGTGCGGGTGCCTGCCTTTGGGATACCCATTTGCTGATGGGGCAGGACTCGGGGTAAAGAGAAGCAGCTGCAAAATATTTCTCATGAATGGAACATAGACTGTGCGAGTATGAATTTAGGAAACCTGGAAGTGGACAAAAATGACATGGAACGCACGAAGATCGATGACCTGGGCAGCGGTGAGCTGAAAGGGACTGGCATTGACCATTTTGAATCAGAAAATCGTACGTTTTACCATGCCAGGATTAACACAATCAACAGGAATGGAATGGCATTCATGGTCAGAAAGTATCTAGCTAAATCTATCATGTCCTAAAATGCTATCTGTGATTGGATTATATCTATCTGCCTTCAAGGAAATCGAATCAAGACCATTAGTATTCAACTGTAAGCACCAACCACAAAAGTTAGTGATGAAGAAATTGACGAATCCTACCAACGACTGCACTGGGAAATTGATCAAACGTAATCAAGATGCATCGATAGTTGTTGGGGATTAGAATGCAAAGGTTGAAAACAAAAAGGAAGGAACAGTAGTTGGAAAATATGGACATAGCAATAGAAATGAAGCTGGAGATCATATGATAGAATGTTGCAAAACCACATGCTTGTTCATAGAAAGTACCTTTTATCAACAGCACAAAAGGTGACAATACACATGGACTTCCCCTGATGGAATACACAGAAATCAAACTGATTCCATCTGTGGGCAGACACGACGGAGAAAGAAGCTCAATATCCGCAGCTAGAACCAGACCAGATGCTGACTATGGAATCGGTCATCAATTGCTCATCTGGAAGTTCAGGGTGAAGCTGAAGAAAATGAAAAGAAGTCCACAGGAGCTAAAATATCACCTTCAGTCCATTCCCCCGGAATTTCAGAACTTCTTAAGAACAGATCTGAAACATTGAATACTAGCAAGACAAGACCCGGTGAGCTGTGGGAGGACATCAAGACCATCGTTCATGAAGAAAGCAAAAGGTCGTTAAAAAGACAGGAAAGGAAGAAGTGGATGTCAGAAGAGACTGAAAGTTGCTCTAAACCGTAGAGTAGCTAAAACAAATGGAAGAAGGGATGAAGTCAAGAAGCTGAACAGAAAATGTCAAGGACAGCTCGAGGAGACAAAGCCCGATATTACAACGAAATGTGCAGGGACCTAGAAGTCGAAAATCAAAAGAAAAGAACATGCTCAGCGTATCTGAAATGGAAAGATCGCAAGAAAAATTCAAGCCTTGATTTGCAATTTTGGAAGATTCTATGGGCAAAATATTGAATGATGCAGGAAGCATCAAGAGAAGATGGATGGAATATAGAGTCAACCAAAAAGAACTAGTCAACAGTCCAACATTTGAGGAGATAGCATATGAGTAAGAACCAGTGGTGCTGATGGAAGACGTTTAAAGTAAATGCATTAGGCAAACACAAGGCTCTGGAATTGATGAAATAGCCATTGAAACATTTCAGCAAGCTGAAGAAGCCCTGAAAGCATTCACTAGTTTATGCCAGGAAGTTTGGAAGACAACTACCTGGCCAACTGACTATAGAGATCCCTATTTGTGGCCATTCCAAAGAAAGGTGAGCCCATAAGATGCCCACGCTATAGAACGAGATTGCTATTGTACACAGTAAAATTTTGTCTAATATCACCCAACAGCGGTTACAGTAGTACATTGACAGGTAACTGTCAGAAGTTTAGGCCATATTCAGAAGAGGGCGTGGAACAAAGGTATCATTGCTGAGGTCAGATGGATCTTGACTCAAAGCAGAGAACACCAGAAAGATGTTTACTTATGTTTATTAACATAAGTTTACTTATATTTATCAACTGTGTGGACCATAATAAACTCGGAATAACCTTGAGAATAAAGAAAATTCCAGAACTCCTCATGGTGCTCATTTGGAACTTGTACATGGGTCAAGAGGCAGTTAGGGTGCATGGTTCAAAATCAGGAAAGGTGTGCATCAGAGTTGCATTCTCTCACCATACTTGTTCAAACTATATGCTGAGCAAATCATCCAAGAAACTAGATCATGTGAAAGAGAGTATGGCATTAGGATTGGAAAAGATTTATTAACAAACCGGTATACGGGTGACACAACCTTCCTTGCTAAAAGTAAGGAAGAATTGAAGCACTCGCTGATGAATATCAAGGATTTTAGCTTTCAGTATGGATTACAACTCAATGTAAGAAAGACATCCTTACAACTGGACCAATTGATAACATTATGATAAATGGAGAAAAGGTTGAAGTTGTCAAGGATTTTATCTTACTGGATCCATATTTGATGCTCATGGAAGCAGCAATCAAAAGACCAATTCCCCCCCCTAAAAAAACAAACAACAAAAACAACATTGCCTTGGGCAGATCTTCTGCAGGGCACCTCTTTAAAATGTTGAAGAACGAGAATGTTACATTGAGGGCTGAGTTGCACCTGACCCAGCCATGATATTCTCCATTGCATCGCATGCATATGAAAGTTGGACATTGAACAAGGAAGCCTGTAGAAGAATCGGTGCATTTGATGTGTGGTGCTGGAAAAGAACACTGAAATTGTCGTGGACTGCTAGAAGGACAAACTGATCTGTACTGGAAGAAGTACGGCCACAGTGCTCCAAGGATGGCAAGACTTAGTCTTACATACTTTGGACACATCATCAGGAAAGACCAGTCCCTGGGAAAGGGCATCATTTTTTATAAAAATGGAGTGGCGTCTAAAAAGAGGGGGGCCCTGGATGAGATGGACTGACACAGTTGCTGCATCAATGGGCTCAGGCACAGGAACAGTTGTGAGGATGGTGGAGGACCATGCAGGGTTTCACTCTGTTGTGCATAGGGTCACTATGGGTTAGAGTCGACTCGATGGCACCTAATAACAACAACATTGTCTAAACTTAAGGCTCTTTAAACACAAAAAGCACTAACCTCTTTTGAGCCCCTGATTTTTTTCCTTAAATAAACATTTTATACATACTTTTCTCCCTAATAAATTGAAAGTATGCATCTGTTTAATGTCCATTTGTCAAGATTTGTCATCAGTCCAAGGGAGTTTGCCAGTGCAGAGCATGTCATTTGAATTACCTGTTAATGTTGCTGTTTATACTGAAGAGGTGAGCCTTGACTGACCAAATTGAGTTAGCAACTTTATCTCCTTGAAATTTCTTTAGCAGGAGTCCATATTTCAACCCAGCACCCTATAGAATGGTTTGTAGAATGGTAAAGCTAGAAATATAAGTCCTTAAGAGGAAAGAAACTTAACTCTTATTCACACAATGGCTGGCACTGGTAGATTTCTAAAATCAGGGTTCTTTTTAAATAGACAAATTTATGTGTGTGTGTGTGTGTGTGTGTGTGCTTTTAAAACCCTCCATGGTTAACAATAAATTTATTTTTGGGTTTGATTTAACAAATCTTAAATTAATTTTTGTTTGTTTTTAGGTTTTCTTCACACTTGTTTTTAGTCGTCTTATTAGGGCTCATACAACTTTTTTCACAATCTATACATACATCAATTGTGTACATTCATTGCCCTCATCATTCTCAAAACATTTGCTCTCCACCTAAGCCCCTTGCATCAGCTCCTCATTTTTCCCCTCCCTCACCATTCCCCCCCTCTCAGGAACCCTTGATAATTTATAAATTATTATTTTGTCATAGCTTGCACTGTCAAATGTCTCCCTTCACCCACTTTTCTGTTATCCATCCCCCTTGGGAGGAGGTCACATGTAGATCCTTGTATTCGGTTTCCCCTTTCTAACCCACCCTCCATCCACCTCCCCAGTATTGGCACTCACACCACTAGTCCTGAGGGGATCATCCGGCCTAGATTCCCTGTGTTTCCAGTTCCTATCTGTACCAGGGTACATCCTCTGTTCTAGCCAGATTTGTAAGGTAGAATTAGGATCATGATAGTGGGGGAGGAGGAAGCATTTAGGAACTAGAGGAAAGTTGTGTGTTTCATGGTTGCTGCATCGCACCCTGACTGGCTGATCTCCTCCCTGAGACCCTTCTGTAAGGGGATGTCCAGTGGCCTATAAATGGGCTTTGGATCTCCACTCCACACTCCCCCCCTCATTCAATATGATATGATTTTTTGTTCTGGTGATGTCTGATACCTAATCCCTTCCACACCTCATGATCGCACAGGCTGATGTGCTTCTTCCATGTGGGCTTTGTTGCTTCTGAGCTAGATGGCCACTTGTTTACCTTGAAGCCCTTAAGACCCCAGATTCTATATCTTTTGAAAGCCAGACACCATCAGCTTTCTTCGCCACAGTTTATGTATCCATTTTTCTTCAGCGATCATAATTGATATGATTTTTTGTTCTTTGATGCCTGATAACTGATCCTTTCAGCACCTGTGATCACACAGGCTGGTGTGCTTCCTCCATGTGGGCTTTGTTGCTTCTGAGCTAGATGGCTGCTTGTTTAACTTCAAGACCTCAGACGCTATATCTTTTGATAGCTGGGCACCATCAGCTTTCTTCACCACATTTGCTTATTCACCAGCTTTGTCTTCAGCAGTTGTGTTGGGAAGGTGAGCATCATAGAATCCCAATTTAATAGAAGAAAATATTCTTGCACTGAGGGAGTACTTGAGTGGAGGCCCAATGTCCTTCTGCTACCTTAATATTAAACCTATAAATATATGGACATGGATCTATTTCCCCATCCTCATTTATAAATATATTTGCTTATGTACCTCTATAAATGCCCTTTGACTCCAAGCTCTTTCCTCTATTTCCTTTGACGTTCCTCCTGCCCCACTATCATGCTCAGTCCCAACTAGGGTAAATAGACAAATTTTACTATGTTTTTAAATAAAAGAAATTCCAAATAAGTTTTGAGAATCATTTGGTAAATTACTTCCCCACTTGGGCAACTCTTAGATCTTGATCTTCAGTTTGCTACTTTTTCAGAGATCTGTCTTGGCTAAGGGAGAAAGACGAGGCTTACCACTTCTGCAACAAGTGACAGTCTTAGAGACCCACAGGGACAGCAGTACCCTGTAGAAGAGGTTTGTTGTGAGTTGGAATCGACTCAATGACAATGAGTTTCGAGTTCGGTTTTGTCTTGGCTGAAAGGAAAGCATTCCAGAAAGAAGTTTACTTATGTTTTTTTGACTATGTGAAGGCATTCAATTATATGGATCATAATAAACTATGGTTAACATTGTGAAGAATGGAAATTCCAGAACACTTCATTGTGCCCGTGTGAAACCTGTCCATGTCCCAGGAGGCAGTCATTCAACTGTAACAAGGGGATATGGCATAGCTGAAAATCAGGAAAGGTTGTATCATAGCTATATCCTTTCACCGTATTTACTCAATCTGTATGTTGAGCAAGTAATTTGAGCTGGACTATATGAAGAATGAGGCCTCGGCATTAGAGAAAAGCTTATTAACAGACCGATATGCAGATGACACAATCGTGCTTGCTGAAAGTAGGGACTTAAGGCTTTTGCTGGCGACGATCAGACTGAAAACAAAGAGCCACACAGCTGGATCAATAGACAACACTCATTTACTTGATCCCACAATCCATGCTCATGGAAGCAGCACTAAAGAAGTCAAGTGACATATTGCAACTCGGCTGTAACAGAGCTCTTTAAAGTGTTAAGAGCTAAGTTGCCGCTTTTAGGATTAAGGCGCCTCTGAAAATATCCAACCAATAGTATTTTCAGTCACATCTATGCATGTGAACGTTGGACAGTGAATACAGAAGACCAGAAGAATGGATGCATTGGAATTCTGGTGTTGGCACAGACTACTGAAAGTACTATGGACTGCCAGAAGAAAAACTAAATCTGTCCTGGAAAAAAGTACAACCCAACGCTTCTTAGAAACAAGGATGATGAGACTTCATCTCACATCCTTTAGACATGTAGTAGGAGAGGCCTGTCCTTGGAAAAGGACATCATGGTGGTAAAGTGGAGAGGCAGGGAGAAAGAGGAAGAGCCCGGACAAGATGGATGGCACAGTAGCCGCACAGCGGCCTCAAACCTAACAATTGCAAGCATGGTTCGCGACCGAGCACAGTGTCCGTCTGTTGTGCTCCGGACTATGGACTACAATACGATAGGCGGAGATTGACTCCACAGCTCTGGACAACCACACACTTCTGCTACATTCCAAGATACTTGTTGTTGACTCCTATGTCGGTAGAGCCAAGGCCGCTGGATCTACTCCAGGTTCTATGGCGTTTCTTTCAAGAATTAACTCGTCATTTCTGGGTTTGTGCTGCTGAATAAGTAACACCTGGCCTCATCTGAACCCTATACATGTGGGGGGGGGGGGGGTTTCATGCAAGAAATTTGAGATTTCAACAAGAGACTTATGCTCCAGAGTTACATTACTGATGGGGCAGTGGACATGCATAGAGCTCCACTTCTAACAGAAGCCGAGGAAGGCACTCTCTCCCGTGTTCTGGGCACAGCTACAAGGAGTGTGAAATAGAGCCATTTCTTTTCTATTTTCCCACCAATTGTCAACCCAATACCTCTTCTTTTTCTTTCTAAAGAGACTGAGCTCTGCATTGATGTGGGTGAACATTGTTCTTAGGTTTCCTCTGGGGCCCTTCATCATAACGGTGCTTTCCTTGAGAGCGATGCCACCATATTTTGAAATGTCAATGTTCTGATGAGAATCATTTTCTTTCTTACAGGAGATATCATAAAGAAAGTAAGATTCGGTTTTAAGGAGATGTGGAAATAAATAAATACCTACTCAATGGGGGAATTATAGATACATTTCATTTACGGTATTGGTGAAGAATATTGAAAGTGTCATAAACTGCCAGAAGAACAAATAAATCCATCTTGGAATAAATACAGCTAGATTTTGCTTAGAAGTGAGAATGATGTAACTTCATCTCATATACTTTGGACATGTTATTAGATGGGGCCAGTCCCTAGAGAAGACTATCATACTAGGCAAATGTCAACCAAGGGAAGATGATGGACATGGTGGCCGGAACAATGGGCTCAAACAGAACAGTTGTGAATGTGTTAGTCTGGGTTGACTAGAGAAACAAATTCATAGACACTCATATGTATATAAGAAAGCTTTATACACAAGAGTAATTGAATATTGAGAAAACATCCCAGCCCAGGCCAGATCAAGTCCATAAATCCCACATGTCCAATATTAACCTATAAATTCCTCTTCAAACTCATAAAACACATGCAATTATGCTGAATGTCAGTGGGTGGACAGTCTAGTGGATCCAGTGGCAGTAGAAGCATCTCAGTGCTGGTGTGGGTCTTCACGTGGCTCCCCCAGCTCCAGGGCTCTGGCTGCAGGAGCATAGCTCCATCAGGCTCATCATTGTCAGTAATGTCTTGCAGGGAGTGAGTGTGTGTCCCACCTGCAGGGAGCTATTTATCTCCTTACTGGCTCCAAAGGAGGTCATCAAGCCATGACCTGACTGACAGGCTAAGCTCCAGCCCATTCACTCCTAAGTCTCAAGTTAACAGCAGACTATGTAACTACCGCAGTGATGATGCACAGGACGGGGTGGCATGTCATTCTGTTGCACACAGGGTTGCTAGAGGGTGGAGCGAACTCAAAGGCACCTGACAACAGCAGCAGGTACCAGCAGCCAATACTTGTGGACGCATCAATCAATGACTGAAATGATATATAGCTGTAGGTAAATCTACTGCGCAAGATCACTGTAAGTGTTTAAAATCCAAGCTCTCGCTCTGCAGATTAAGGTACACCTGACCCAAACCATGGTCTTTTCAACTGACATCCATTCACGTGAACTTGGGCAATGAAGAAAGAAGATCAGAGGAGAGCCTGTGTATTTGAATGATGTTGTTGGTAACACATTTTTTTCAAATAACCCATGGACTGCCACAGGAATGCACACATCCTTCTTGGAGGAATGACAGCCAGAGCACTGCTTACTGCTTAGAACAGTCGTTCTTAACCCTCTTCAGGTCGCTACCCTTTCATACAGCATCTCATGTGGTGGTGACCCCCCCCCAACCATACAATTATTTTTCTTGCTACTTCATCATTGTAATTTTGCTACTGTTATGAATCAGGTGACCCCTGTGAAAGGGTCGTTCAAAGCCCAAAGGGGTCGTGACCCACAGGTTGAGAATCGTATCCTTAGCAGCTAATCAGGTGAGATTTTGTCTTGCTTACTTGGGACACAGGATCAGGAAAGACCAAGCACTACAAAGGATGTCATATTTGGTACAGTGGAGACTCGGCGAAAAAGGAGACCCACGATGAAATGGTTCGGCATGGCAGCTCCAACAAAGCACTGCAAACACCAAGGTGCGAAAATGATACAAAACCAGGACACGGTTTGTCCTGCTATACATCGGGTTTCTGGGAGTTACAGTCCCCTGGACCACAACTAACAAAACTAACACAGGTGCCAAGCAAATTTGATCCTTAGAATATTGGAAGATATTTTTATTTTCATTTGAGGGTCTTATGGAGTGAAATGTGCTTTCCAAATATATGTGATGAACTTCTGGCTCTTGATTCTGTTTGGAGAGTGGGTTTCTCTTTGTGTTGTGTTGTGTTGTGCTAATGATGTAATACCTGTTTAGAGGGGATCCTAAATCTAATCACTTCTGAGTTATAAAGAGAGCAGATTAGACACAGACATACAGGGGAAGACAGATGATTTAGGAAGATCATCAAAAATCAAAGAAACATCAAGGATTGTGGGCAGATGCCTTGCAGGAAAGAGGCTCAGAACCGAGACCCTGGCTTAAACTTTTAGGCTCCAGAACTGTGGTAAAATAAATTTCTATTATTTCAAACCAACTACTTGCATTGCTTCTGCAACTGCAGCATTGGGCAATAAGACAGCAGAGTTTGTTCACAAAGAATGTAAGTAACTTCTCAAGGCCACATGAAGGCTAAGGCTGTGAAGTCTATCCTTTGTCCCCTAAGGTAAGCCGCAGGCCTGCATATGGGTATAGAAGGCCCCAAAAAGCGAGATTGTGGACAGGGGCATTCTTGTGCACCCTATAAAATTTCCCCAGGGCCCATGCCAGCATGGTGCCTGGTACCCAGAACACCGTTCATACTTGTTGAATGAACTGGTGTAAATTCGCCAAGCCGTCAAAGGGAACTTTCTGAATGCTAACGTGCTTAAGCCCTTTGATGTCCCTCTACTGCCCACGGTAGTGGCTCTCAAACTTGTGCAGAAAGTTTAATCACTTAGAAATCCTGGTAGTCTTTGCAGGGCATGATAGATTTTTTTATTACACCACAAGTTGTCGGATTTTGTACAAACAATATCCAGGGCCACTTGGCAAAGAGGTAATGCAACAAATACACCCACAGGCTTACATATTCTCCCTGAACAACTAGGACTCGTGTTACATTGCAGAGGCTCAGTGTTGCATGGACTGCTATCCGCTTTCCAAAATGTTTAATTTCTCCAGATAATGTTTAGAAGAAAAATAGAATCTACCTTGGTTTTCTAGAGTGGTTGTATTCCCGGGAAATTCAGTATTTAGTTATATATCTAAGCATCCCACCTCCAAATCACCAAAATCGGGGTGCTTTATATTTACTTACCTATTTAAAGATCCTTTGACTGGAGGCTGGCTCTTACAGCTCTTTTAACAATTCACACATCAACTGTATCAAACGCACTTGTACTATTGTTGCCATCATCTTTTAAAAAACATTTTCTTTCTGCTTGAGCCCTTGGTATCAGCTCCTATTTTCCCTCCCTCCCTCCCCCTCCCATCCTCGTGGATCCCTGACAAATTATTGTTTCTTTCATACCTTACCTGTCCACTGTCTCCCTTCACCCACGTTTCTGTTGTTCATCCCCCTGGTGGTGGGGGTGGTTATGTCCATCATTATAGTTGGTTCCCGGTTTCTCTGCCTTCTCTCCCTACCTTGCCCCTCCCCTCGTGGTATTGCTACTTCCATTACTGTTCCTGAGGGGCTTCTCTGTCCTGGATCCCGTGTGTCCAGAGTTCTTATCTCTACCAGTGTACGTGCTCCAGGTCTAGCTAGATTTGTAAGGTAGAACTGGGAGTATAATCGTGAGGGGCCGAAGCATTAAAAAACTAGAGGGAATGTGTGTGTTCCATCGCTACTATGCTGCACCGTGGCTGGCTCATCCCTTCCCTGTGACCCATCTGTGAGGGGATGTTCAAGCAGGGATGTCCAATTGTCTACAGATGGGCTTTGGGTCTCCACTCTGAGCCCCACCATTAGCATCAATATATTTGTTTGTTTTGGGTCTTTTGATACCTGATACTTGATCACGTCAACACTTCATGATCACACAGGCTGGTGTGCATCTTCCATGTGGACTTTGTTGCTTCCCTCCTAGGTGGCCACTTGTTTAACTTCAAGCCTTTAAGACCCCAGACACTATATCTCTTAACAGCCAGGCACCATCAGTTTTCTTCACCACATTAGCTTATTCACCCATTTTGACTTCAGTGATCATGTTGGGAAGGGGAGCATCACAGAATGTCAGTTTAATAGAACAAAGTGTTCTTGTTGAGGAAGTACGTGAGTAGAGACTTAATGCCCATCTGCTACCTTAATACTTAACATTTAAATATATGTACATAGACCTATATCTTTATAATTATATATTAATATATATTTATGTGTGCATGCTTATATTTATTTATACCTCCATAAATGCCTTTGTCTCCTAGTTCTTTCCTGTATTTCTTTTTACTTCCCTCCTGTCCCACTATCATGTTTGACCTGCATTCAACTCTCAGTACTTTCTCTCGGCTACATTGCACTTGATCAAGCCCCATCAGTCGTTCTATGGCCTCCTTGCCATCAATTTTAGATCTCTTATTGTTCCCTATCCCCTGGGTTTGTTGGCTCCTCCTTTCCTTTCTCCCACTTCCTCCTCTCCCATGTCCCGCAGAAGCTGTCCGCCGTTGTTTTCTCCTTGGGATTGGTTATCCTGCCTATCCTATATGGAAAAACAGAGAGAGTGGAGAGCCTATAAATAGTTCCAGGTGTGTCTGCTAGCGCTTCTCATTGTTTTCCATGTGGATGTGGTGAAGTGCCATGCCCTGCCCACACTGATTCTGGGGTGTACTTTTGGGACTCCGCGGGTACTTCACTGTGTTGCTCCCCTTGTTTACAGCTCTTATACAATCCGCAGGTGCTTTATATTTAAATGGACCTAGTTTCTAGACTTGAAAAACCAAAACATAGCCAAATTCACCACCTTCAAGTCCCTTCCAGTGTGTGGCAGCCTACGTGCCACATGACTAGAGAAGAACTCCACATGGTTTTCTGGGTTGTCTTCTGGAAAGCAGATTATTAGAAATGTCTACGCTTGCATCTGGATGGGTTGGAAAAATCAGTTTGTGCGCCGCAGGGACCTAGGATCTAGATTTCGATACTAGTAAAAGTGATTGGATATTGGAAAGTGAGATGCAGCCAATCAATATAGCCCATCTGGGCATCATCCCTAAAGGGGTGCATTATCAATTTTGGCCTGTGGCAATGACCCTCCGTTGGAGGAGTTCTCTGCTCCACTGAGAGGCAGGACTCAAGTCGGATGACGCTTCCAGGTCTTGCTGTCAGGGCTCCTCAAGGCAGTCCCATCTCGCAGCGACCCCGTGTGCCGCAGGAGGAAACACTGCTGTTCTTTTGCTTGAGTCCTTTGGTGCAGCCACGGCGTCAACTTATCCTTTCCAGGGCCTTCCTCTTTGTCCTCTGCCGTTCCACGGTACCATGACGTCCTTTTCCAGGGACTGGCCTCTCTGCTGTCGCTAAGTCACCACCCTTTGTTTCCTTGAAAGACACAATCCACAGGTCCAGCACAGCGACCCTTCCTCGTGTATGGCCCACCTCAGAAGCAGGACCACGGGGAGACATCCCAGCCCCATCAGAAGAGTCACAGGCGGAGCACAATCAAGATCGCTTTCTGAAGTGGCAGCGGCTGAGCCCAGAGGCACCAGTGGTTCCAGCACAGAGACCCAGGGACAGAGCAAAGGATCGTCCGCCGAGGCAGAGACCATCATACGGAACAGCAGAGCAGCGCTTAGACGATGGGGCTCCGAGGCCGAGTGGACGGTGGGCTTCCTGCCCACAGAGGCTGACCCTAAGGAACCATGAGGCAGAGAGGCTGCGGAGCATAGAGAGGCTGGGCTGGTGACTGAGGAAAGGTATGGCTGTGGGCTATTTACTGTATCCTGTTCCCCGGAGCTGCCTTGCAGTACTCTGTTATGGTCTCTGATAAAGCTGTGGCATTGTGAGCTTTGTCTGTGAGTTCTGTGGAGGGATGTGTGACCTCTGCCTCAGGACAGTAGGGAAGCCGGAGGAGGCCAGACCCTGTCTTTCTGTGGCAGATTTCCAAGGAAGTCATGTACGATGCAGACAATTAATTGAATTGTCAGAATAGGATTGCCCTGTACATCGTAGGACCTCTAGCATCAATTCTCCAACAAATTCCTAAATCACCCCAGCGCACCACCCAGTTGAGAACTATGGATTTCTGCTCATCAACCAAACCAGGGGCTTGTCCGAGCCTCTGAGATGTGAGCTCCCTTCCCAGAGCACTAATGTCACATTCACCCGCCCAGTCCAGTCCAGGGCTTGAAGCATGAGAGTCTGTGGGCTATAAAGAGACTTTTCCCAGCTTTGCCTCCCCCAAAGTTATGCCAAACATTAGAGGTTGTTTGCCAGCACATGGTGGGGGGTCAGATGCTCAGAGATATTCTCCCTGAAGGCCTTCAGCCATCAGACTACAGTCTGGTCCCCCCTAAGTAGGGCCCACTCCCTTCTGATAAGGACAGTAATTGTGTCCACGGAGAGCCAGAGAACAGGTCAAACCTGCTCAGTGACATTCAAAGTTAGGCTGCCATTTTGAATCTAGGAT
This sequence comes from Tenrec ecaudatus, assembly GCF_050624435.1. NCBI lineage: Eukaryota > Metazoa > Chordata > Mammalia > Afrosoricida > Tenrecidae > Tenrec > Tenrec ecaudatus. The sequence continues at coordinate 112,171,680 of NC_134532.1, forward strand.
CTGCCCATCTTGTCACACGTGTACCCCCAATCCCTCCCCTTCCTATTTCATGTATACCCTTGAATCTCCCCCTCTTATTACTGTATTACCTATAGTACAACCCCTTCCTGTGACCTATGTCTTTACCTGTAATTAGGGGGCTTGCATGCTCCCAAAAGCTATATAAGCCTTGGTTAGAAATAAATCTCTCTCTCCGTCGGTCACTCTCTCCCCTGTCCCCTCTTCCCCTTTCCTCCTTCCCCACTCCTTCTCCCCTGCCCACCAAGCTGGGGGCTGAGGTGAGCATGCTACCATGAAATGTGTCTGAGTCCTTCATTTTACTCTTTCGTCTATCTCTCATATTCTCTCTGACTTTACTATAATCTTTACTTATCATCGCTGTACAATTGCGCCTGCCGGGCTGTGATAATTTTTGGGGGGCTGGCTCCCCTGACAAGAGCCAGTGCTCATGTCATTAGCGTGAGGGGGGAAACAAAAACCGTCTATGAGGGACTGTAGAATCATCTAATGTCCTAGATCAGGTATGTGGTTTATTTAAGATAACACATGTAATTCGTAGCAGGACCGATCCCATAGCCCAGGTCTCTCTTAGCTTCCAGAGTTCCCTGTCCACGGTCTCCGTAATGTTTAAACTGGTCCACCTACAATCTTGGAGTACATTCAATCTGCAGCTTTATCTGAAGACATGCCAAGGGGGCACTGCAGCAGAGATGGCTTGAAAAGAATTTCCCAGAATTTTCCAGATTTTCAACGCCCTTAGGGTACTCTTTCCTGCTAAACTGATCTCCTGAAGAAGCTGGAGTGCCAATTCTTCCCTTATCACATTTTACTTATTTTTATTATTAACAAAAGAAAGGGAACCAGAGGCCCATTTGGTATCCTATGGTGCGTTGACTGAAGGCATGTACACTTGTTGAAATACCGCGGTCAGTACTATAGGAAAACCTATGCCCCTGGAGTTGATTCTCAGTCACCCTGTGCCATAGCCGCATACTACCTGGAAGATTGCTCAGACTGTAAGCTTTATTGAAGCAGATCGCTGCCTCTTTCACCCATGGATCATCTGGCTTGTCCCAGGTTCCAACCTTTGGGGCAGCAATCAAGCACTCAGCCATCACGCCACCTGCATCCTAACAGCACACCTGAGAGAGCATCCATCGCATTCACTTAGGGGCCAAAGGCCTCACCGGACCAGTCCTTAATATTTTGCAGGACTTAGAGAAAAAGCCCAAACGGAGACCAAATATCATTGATTTAAACAGTTAACAAGTGCAAATCAAAGCAGCCAATGGTTCAGTATAATATATTATATTTCTCTCCGCCTTTCAAATGACTGAAATGTCGGGATACATGTCAAAATGTAGATGCTTTGATTCCGACCCACACATGGCAAGGTTGGAGTCCTTCGTCATCTACACAACTCACAACTTGCTGCTATTGAGTTGATTCTCGTAGCAATGCTAAGGAGCCCGGGGTCGACCATACATTAGCTCTTTGAGCACCCACCCGCACCGCCGCTCCCCCCAGTTGCTCTGCAGGTGCTGTGTCCTCCTGTAAAGATTTAAAGTCTTGGGAACCCAAAGGGGCGGTTCTCCTCTGCCTTACAGGGTCTCTAGAAGTCAGGTCATCTATTAGCCTTCTTTATTCCAGGCCCTTCTTTTCTATGCCCTGGGGCGGGGGGGAGGGGTGGGTGGGCTCATGTGCAGATGTGTGGACAGGTCAGGCCACATATTCAAGCTCATGCCACGCTTCCTACAAACACCCTCCGGCATGGGGTGGGCACCACAGGGACCTGGTCCTCCCTCAGCACGAACCCAAACCCAATTCACCACTATTGTGTCGATACCAACTCACAGCAACCCTACGGGACAGTGTAGAACTGCCCCTGTGAGTTTCCAAGACTGTCACTCTTTACGGGAGTAGAAAGCCCCGTCTTTCTCTCAAAGAGCAGTTGGTGGTTTCAATCTGCTGACCTGGAGGTTAGCAGGTCAATGGATAACCAATACGCCACCACCAGGAAGCATGAAATCACGGCTGTCAGTGGGCCCTGGGGTTTGGGGCTGGGGGTTTCTGGTGTCATGTATACTCACAGGATGTCCTGGACGAGAAGTATACGTCCTGGGTCAGCGTGCCCTTGGTTCCTCGGACTCCTTGCTTGCTTGTGCAGTGTCGGCGAGAGGAAGCCAGAAGAGGTTCTTTGAAATGCCAGGCCCAGGACAGTGGGTCCCTGTCTGGATAAGGTGGTCAAACTGATCCTAAAACAACAAGACAGATTCACCCGAAGCCCTATGAATTCCCTCCCCGGCCCCCGCTCCCCCAATGCCCCATCTCCTACCTCTCTCCCATCTCCGGCCCCATGGCGCCCACCATCTTGCTTCAAGACTATACTTAAAATGCAGTTCCTCGGATAGTCTCATGGCTCCTTCCTCACATGCTCCAGATCTTCGCTTAAATCTCCCCTTCTCAGAAAGGCCTTCCTTAAATTGACTAACACACTTAAATTGACTAACAACTTCGATCGTGCATTCGCTCACCTCTTCCTGCTTCATTTCTCCTTAGGGTACTTATCGGTCCTACTGTGCCTTTCACCAGCAAGTGGTCGTTCTCTAGTGCAGTGCAGCGATTCTCAACCTGTGGGTCGCGACCCCTTTGGGGTTCAAATGACCCTTTCACAGAGGTCGCTCGATTCGTAGCAGTAGCAAAATGACAGTGATGAAGGAGCAACGAAAATCATTTTCTGGTTGGGGGTCATCCCACCATGAGGAACTGTGTGAGAGGGTCGCGGCATTAGGAAGGTTGAGAACCACCGCTCTAGTGCTACCAAAGCGGAGCTGTGAAAGGTGGATGACGTCAACTGACAGAAGGTCATTCTCTCACATTTGAGGAGCTTAGAAGCTGGAATTCAGGGCCCCAACTCTAAGGGCAGACTTCCTCTTTCTGCCAGCTCTGGGGAAAGGTCCTTGTCTCCTTTGAGCCTCTGTGGGTCTGGTGTTTTCAGGTGGTCTCCACATGTCAGCACCCACCCTTCCCTGGGCCTAAGTGTTTCTCCGCACAGCCATCCCAGCCCCAAGGACGTGCTTCATTCCTGGCTCGCTTTCCTTGCTGGCAGTAGGTCCTTCTCATCTCTGCTTGTTTACTCCCTCCTTTTACATCTCAAAAATAGTGACTCAAGATACCACCCCATCCTGCGGATTGCAGGCTGCGCCGTGAACATCCCAGAGAGGGGATTTACAACACATGGGATACATACAGTGATTACTTTCATGATCCTTGCAGCTGATGAAGGAGCCCTAGTGGTGCTATCTGAGAAGCATTGGACGGTCCACTTCAAGGTCCCGTTGAAACCCGCCAGTTCCTCCATGGGAGAAAGTTGAGGCTGCCTGCTCCAGGAAAGGTCGACATCCTCAGAACCCCTGCAGAGGGTTGCCTCGAGTAGGAATCAGCTCAGTGGCAAGTGGTTTGGGTTTTCCGATTGGGTTTGTGTTGATCAGGCAACACACAGTCGTTCTCTATTGGCCTTGATTGTATCGCTTGGTCATGCAGCTGCACCTGTATGTCTGCTGAGGCAGGGACCATCTTGAGCAGGGGTCAGTATAGTATGGCCACCTACAGGCCAGACCTGACCTGACTTCACTTTTTTTTTGGGGGGGGGGGAGAGGTGGGGGGGTGTTATTGGGACACAGCCATGCTCATTCACTTATGCATGATTATTGATGACTGCTTCTCTCTACAATAGCAGAGTTGAGCGGCTGCGACAGAGACCATATGGCCTAATAAAATCTTTATAAGATGTATACTAAGATGCAATAAACATTTGCATTTTCTTCAAAACCATTTCTTCTTTAGGGCATGTCAAGCTGGAAGCTTATTGCCAACTCCCAAGGGAGAGAGTAAAGCGGGCAGAGCCCTCAGGCTGTTTGCACAGACAAAAGAAATAGAAGCTAAATGAATAGCAGGGGGATTCTGTCAATAATTGTGATCCCTTTCCTTCTTAATAGTAGACTGATGCCTAAATTATCTAAGGGCCTGCCTAATTTAAATACCCTTTATGCAGAGTTTCCTTACTTCTAACCATCCTAAGCAGTTCAGGAGAGCTTTGTTTCCACCGCTCTCTTCTAGCAAGGGGAAATGGCGGGGCTCTTTCTGGCTGTGGGATCGCCAACTTCAGTGTGCTGAAAGCCAGGTAGGTGCCCACTGCGCGGTTGCTCTTTAGTGATGAATCATTTGCGCAGATATTCCATATTCATTGGGCTTAAACTTTTCAAAGTGGAGATATTTTTAGTACAAAGGACATCTTTGAAAAGCCTTGGGTTCACCTTAATCAAACCAGGGTTTTTTTGTTTTGTTTTTTAATTGGTTTCACAACGACAAGAAAAGCCTTGGTTCCTGAGAGATGGAAGCCTCGATGCATGTGAATTGTGGTGTTGGTGAAAAATCGGGAAAGTGCCATGGACTGCCGAAAGAACTTGCAAGAAGTATAGCCAGAATGCTCCTCAGAGGGGCCGGTGTGTCTCACGAACTTTCATGCTTGGCAAAGTAGAGGGGCAGTGAAAATGAGGAAGGCCCTCTAGGAGACAGACTGACCCAGAGGCTGAAACAATAGCCTCAACTGTAAGAGTCCCTGTGAGGATGGCGACAGACAGGGGGTGCTTCCTTCTTTCGTGCATAATCTCTCTGAGTCTGTACCTAACAACAACATGGAGACTCTCTGGAGAGAGTATTGTAGCCAAAGGTGATACACCTACTTTGTGAGGTTACCAATATTTAGTGAAAAAGTGGCTTGAGGAGATAATTTCAGCTCCAGGTTTGAAGACTATCCAGGGCAAGAGTCTCTGGGATTTCACCAATCTCAGTGAGTCTGTCCCTTCCCCCCAAGAATTTGAAGTTCTATTGCATCTTTTCCCCCCACTTTATGAGGATCCATCTACTGTGGTCTTACTCAATCAAGGCACCATCCATTTCTATTGATGCCCGTGGAGAGGAGGCCATGGTGCATGTATAAGATCCTGCAGCCTAGTCACTTCTCTGAATCATCTGCAGGCTCCTTTGTCATTTGCTTCAGAGAACTAGGGTATCTTAAGATGGCCCCTCACAAGTTTTTAAGACCTCAGACCATACTCATTGTGTTAGTGTGGGTAGACTAGAGAAACAATGCATAGACACTCACTTGTGTATAAGAGAGAGCTTTATGTCAAAGAGTAATTGTATATTAAGAAAACATCCCATCCCAGTCCAGATCAAGCCCCTAAGTCTGATATTAGCCCAGATGTCCAATGCCAGTCTATAAATTCCCCTCAGACTCACAGCACATGCAATGGAAGATCACAGGTCAGTAGGTGGAAAGGTTTTTGGATCCAGTGGTGGTGGAAGCATCTCAGTGCTGGCAGGGGTCTCCATGTGGCTCCTCCAACCCCAAGGCTCTGGCTCCATCAGTGTAGCTCCATGTGTCTTGTTAACAGGAATACAAAGCAGAGAGAGTGGATCTGGCCGCCAGTGAGCTATTTATCTCTGTAGAGCAGCATTTTGCAATTGAATGACCCTTTCACAGAGGCCCCTGATTCACAACAGTAGCAAAATTACAGTTATGAAGTAGCAATGAAAATAATGTTATGGCTGGGGGTCACCACAGCATAAGGAACTGTATTAAAGAGTCATGGCATTAGGAAGGTTGAGAACCACTGCCATAGAGCCTCCAAATGAGGTCCTCAAGCTGTGACCCGATTGACAGTCTACACTCCAACCCTTCACTCTTTTTTTTTTAATTAATTAATTTATTTTTTTACCTTTTATCAGGGGCTCATACAACTCTTATCACAATCCATACATATACATACATCAATTGTATAAAGCACATCCGTACATTCTTTGCCCTAATCATTTTCTTTTTTTTTTTAATCTTTTTATTGGGGCTCATAAGGCTCTTATCACAATCTGTACATACATCAAATGAGCAAAGCACCCTTATACATTCGTTGCACTCATCACTCTCATAATTCACCTTCCACTTGGGTTTCTGGAATCAGCTCGGTTTCCCTTTTTTTCCCCCCATCCCCCTCCCTCCCCGATCCCACCCCTGGTCCCTTGATAGTTTATAAATAATTATTATATCTTATCTTACACTCCCCGGCGTCTCCCCTCACCCGCCTCCCCCTTGCCAGTCTCCCAGAGAGGAGGTTACACATAGATCTCCGAGATCGGTTCTCCCTTTCTACATGCCCTTCCCTCCTGGTGTCGCCACTCCCACCGCTGGTGTTGAAGGGTTCGTCTGTCCTAGATTCCCTGTGCCTCCAGATCCCCACTGCACCGCTGTACATCCTCTGGTACAACCAGGTCCGCAAGGCAAGGTAGGATTGGGGTCATGATGATTGGGAGGGGAGGAAGCGTTCAGGAACTAGAGGGAGGTTTTGAGTTTCGTTGTTGTTACACTGAACCCTGTGTGACCCATCTCCTCCTCACTACCCCTCTGAAAGGGGTGTTCAGCTCTCTACAGGTGGGCATTGGGTCCCCATCATGCACTCCCCCTCTTTCACGGTGATGTGATTCTCACCACCACCCCACCTTTGATGTTGGAGACCTGGTCTCCTCTGTCCTTCATGGTCACCTATGTTGGTGTGCTGCTTCCGTGTGGGCTCGGTTGCTTCTGGGCTAGAAGGCCGCTTGTTTGCTTTCAAGCCTTTAAGTCCCCAGACGCTATATCTCTCAGTAGCCGGGCACCATCCGCCTTCTTCACCACACTTGCTTATGCACACTTTCGTCTTCAGCCATTATGTGAGGAAGGTGATCACACAATGATTGTTTTTGTTCCTTTGTATCTGCTCCATGGTCCATTCAACACCTTGTATTCGCTTAGGCCGTGTGCTTCTTCTCTGTGGGCTTTGTTGCTTCTGAGCTATGTGGCCGCTTATTTGCCTTCAAGCCTTTAAGACCCCAGACGCTATATCTTTTTTTGATAGCCGGGCACCATCAGCTTTCTTCACCACATTTGCTTACACACACGGCTGTCTTCAGTGATCATGTCGGGAAGATGGGTATCCTGCAATGGCTGCTTAGCAGGGCGAGGTGCTATTGTATTGGGGGATTATGCATGAGGAGGCCCAATGTCCATCTGCTACCCTACTACTGAACCTATAAATATATGCATATAAATCTATTGCCCCCATAATCATAAATATATTTACATATGTACATGTCTGTATTTAGGCTTCTCTGTATGCACTTTGCCTCCTACTCCTTTCCTCTATTTCCTTTCGCTTTCCTCCCAACCCATTACCATATTTGGCCTTCATTCTGGATTCAGTAGTTCCTCTCAGTTACCTTGCTCTTGGTCACTCCCTTCCAGTCCTCCCCTCCCCTCCCTCCTCTGGTTTTGAACCATTCGCTGTTCCCTTGTTCCTGTGTTGGGCTACACCTCCTCCCTTCCCCTACCTCCCACGCTCTCATGTCCCTCCAGGACCGTTGGTCCTGTTGTTTTCTTCTCTCATTATTTGTCCAGCCTATCTTGTCTAGGTGGACCTGCTGACATAGTAATATGTGCATACAAATGGATAATAGTCTCAAGTTGACACCAGATTATGTAACTAGCACACTCACCAACCTTAGATGTACAACTGGCTACTCACAAGTTATGATACATGTTATGCCAATTGACCGAGTTCCCCCAGGAGTCTATTGCCCTAGAACCCAAAGTGCAAAGCGTCACCAAATACATACTACCGTGCAAAGTTTCTGGTGCCAATTGTATCGCTTGTGTACATAAGTTGTGAAAATAGACTCCAACTTGAGTAATCACCCGTGGCACACTATTGCTAATGTTTACCAACTTCTTTGAGGATTAAAAAAAAAAGATATGCAACTTTTGCCGATTTCTTGGATGTAAATACCATCATGGCAATTTAATCTATCCACCAAATGCCACTCATTACTGAGTTGGACATAGATGCACACAAGTAGCTGTCACAGTAACAGTCACAAGTAGCTCTAGTCCTCCCACTTGTGCCATGGTAATATTTAATCATCAAACATCTACCAGCTATAAGAAATCTATTTCGTTTTAATGGGTTTGATAAGATATGTAGTTTCTAAAGTTTCATACCTGTTCCTCCACATAATAAGGGCCTTTGAACTAATTTCCGTTCTAGCATAAAGGTCCCAAACATTTTGACTGAATTAATTTGCATTAATTTTCACAGGACCAATTCTTCCTTGTTGTCATTAGGTGCCCTGAGTCAGTTCTCTCTCATAGCAACCCTATGTACACACAACAGAACACTGCCTGATCCTGTGCCGGCCTCATAATTGTTCCTGTCTGAGCCATTATGGTAGCCACTGAGCCGATCCATCTTGTTAAGATCCTTCTCTTTACCAAACACGATGGGCTCTCCACGGACTGGCCTCTTCTGACAACAGGTCCAAAGTTCATGAGTTTCTCCATTCTTGCTCCTAAGGAGCATTCTGGCCAGTACTTCGTCCAAGACAGATTTGTTTGTTGTTTGGACAATACATGACAGTTTAAATATTCTTCATCAGCACCACATGCAAATGCATTGATTCTTTTTAGGTCTTCTTTAGTCAGTGTAGAACTTTCACATGCAGATGAGGCAAAGGAAAATACCATGGCTTCGGTCAGGAGCACCTTAGTCCTCAAAGTAACATCCTTGTTTTTCAACACTCTAAAGAGGTCTTATTCAGATTTACCTAATGCAGTAAAGTTTTTTGATCTCTACTGCTGCTTCCATGAGCATTGATTGTGGATCCAAACAAAACCAAAGTCTCGACTACTTCAGCCATTTCTCTGTTTATCATGTCAGCCATTGGTCCAGTCGTGAGGATTTTGGTTTTCTTTGCATGGAGCTGTAATCCACACCAGAGGCTGCAGTCCTTGATCTTCATCAGCAGATGCTCCAATTCCTCCTCACTTTCAGCAAGCAAGGTTGAGTCATCTGCATACCTCAGGTTGTTAATAAGCCTTCATCCAATCTTGATTATCCCTAGTTCAGGAAATACTCTGGGGGCCAGCCCAAATCCCAACTATGTGGAGCACCCCTCCCAGTCCTCGAAGAATTCACTTCAGAGGACAGCACTGAAGCTACAGCTCAGAGAAAGGAACACGTCTGATCAGAGCACGCAGGCTGAAGGGGGAGGGAGAGAGTGGAGCACATCCTGGCCCACAGAGCACTGAGGATGATATTCCTGCTCAGAGCAGCCAATGCACAGAGAGGACCATAGGGCCAGCCCCACTATGAGACACGCCAACCCTCACTGACCCATAGCCCTACAGGGGACAACACTGGAGACAGTGCAGTGCAAGAATTGTGCCCAATCTGACCCCACCACACCAAGGCAGAACACCAAGAGTGTGCAACAGAACAGTTAGGGGAGCAGAGCAATGAACTCCCCAGAGAATACCAAAAATAGACTGTGGGGCCAGGGCATGCCACACCCCATCAGACTTGACTGGAAAACACTCTTAAAGGTCAACAAACAGACCTTGAACTATTTATAGGCTTAAAAATTTTTTGGCTTTTCTTTTGTCATTCTTTTGTTTTGTTTTCTTTTGTTGCTTTGTTTTGCTGTCGTATTTTGTGCATATTATTGTTTCTGCATGTCTATCTAGATGAGATAGGTGGGATAAACAATCTAGAGGAGAAAACAATGGAACTGAAGGTTGTGGGGGCAGGGACATGGGAGAGGGGGAGGTGGGGGAAAGGAAGTGGATGTTAATAAACCCAGGGACAAGGGAACAACAAGTGCTCCAAAATCGATGGGAAGGAGGGTGTAAGAGGCCTAATAGGGCTTGATCAAGGGCAATGTAACTGAGAGGCATTACTGAAACCCAAATGAAGGCTGAAAATGATACTGGGACAAGAGGAAAGTAAAAGGAAATAGAGGAAAGAACTAGGAGGCAAAGGACACTTATAGAGGTCTAAAAACAGGTATGTACATATGTAAATATATTTATATATGAGGATGGTGAAATAGATCTATGTGCATATATTTATAGATTTAGTATTAAGGTAGCAGATAGACATTGGACCTCTACTCAAGTACTCCATCAATGCAAAAACATTTTGTTTTATTAAATTGGCATTCCATGATCCTCACCTTCTCAACATGATTGCTAAAGACAAAGTGCGTGCATAAGCAAATGTGGTGAAGAAAGCTGATGGTGCCTGGCTATCAAAAGATATAGTGTCTAGGGTCTTAAAGGCTTGAAGATAAACAAGCAGCCATCCAGCTGAGAAGCAACAAAGCCCACATGGAAGAAGCACAGCAGCCTGTGTGATCATAAGGTGACAATAAAATCAGGTATCAGGCATCAAAGACGCAGAACAAAAATTCATATCATTGTGAATGAGGGAGAGTACAGAGTGGTCTGAGACCCAAAGCCCATCTGTAGGCAACCGGACATCTCCTTACAGAAGGGTTGTAGGGAGAAGAGCCATTCAGGGTGCAATATAGTACTGATGAAACATACAACTTCCCTCTAGTTCTTTAATGCTTCCTCCCCCACCATTATCATGACTCCAATTTTACCTTACAAATCCGGCTAGATCAGAGTATGTACACAGGTATAGATAAGAGCTGGGAATCCAGGAGAGATAAACCCCCTCAGGACCAATATTGAGAGTAGCCATACCAGGAGGGTAAGGGTAAGATGAGAGGAGAAAGGAGAACCGATTACAATGATCTACATACAACCCCCTCCCAGGAGGATGAACAACAGAAAAGTGGGTGAAGGGAGATATTAGTCAGTGTCAGACATGAAAAAAATAATAATTTATAAATTATCAAGGGTTCATAAGGGAAGGAGAGTGGGGGAGGGAGGGGGGAAATGATTAGCTGATACCAAGGGCTCAAGTAGAAAGAAAATGTTTGGAGAATGATGATGGCCACAATGTACAAATGTGCTTGACACAATGGATGGATGGATGGTGATGAGTTGTACAAGGCCCCAATAAAATGATTTTTTAAAAATACTGAATTAACATGCAATTTTTGTTTTATGACTGTTTTTAAAAAATCAGTCTTCTCATAGTTAGCATGCACTTATTTTTATGAATTGACCTCCCCTTTCTTCCACAGAGAAGCTTGTGGTGGTTTGGCCCACAGCCCTTTCGGCTAGCCCCCCAGTGCTTAATCAGCAACCCCACCAGTGCTCCTTGGAAAAGCTGGACACGGCCCTGAGTTTTAAAATCCTGCAAGCCCAAGCTCATCACCATGAAGGTAAAAATTGTTTTTAAGCTGCTGAAAGTAAACTTGATTTCCTGAAACATATGGAGACTCTTTGCTTTCGAGGGTGAAATACACTCCCCTCCCTGATCCTTCTAATATAATTTAAAAGCAAGGAGAAATTCTAGACTTTTAGAAAGAAAACCACTGACTAGATTCACATGTCTTTTGAGGACCCCATCAGGAATATTTTAAGTCACACACACAAAACTGGATTCAATCAAGTTTCATTTTTCAGCAGTCAAAACCCCAAATAGTTATAGAATCCATTCTGATCACTTGGGTATAGTTGACTCTGTATTCATCAATGCTCTGCTATATTCTGACCATCCCTGAGTACCTCTACGCTCCTGTTGAATATTTGGTGGGAGAAGCGAACGGAAGGGGACAGTGGGAGCGGGTGGGGTGCAATGAGGAGCAGAGTTAAAGCACAGGGGAGCTGAAGTGTGGCCAATGCCCACACTTAACAAAGGTCACCAGTCTAGGCACATCTCCTATCCTAAAACAAACCCATTGCAACCCAGGAGTGAAACTTAATTTCTAAATGCAATGCCAGCTCATGAATTTATTTATTTCTTTTCTTTCAGGGGAGAGCGCGAACGCAGTTCCCCACTACCACAAATTATGCAGTCGAGTCTCCCACACCTGGGGAAATCGCAGGGGTCAGCACATCCGGAGTGCAATGGATAAGCCTCGCCCTGGGAAAACCACCCTCATGATCATGGTATCTCCCCTGACAGGTAAGTATGCTCATGAATTTAAATCAAAAACCATCAAGGGACACAATCTGATGTGTAAGAACACCAAGAATCAAAATAGAGAATTGCAAATAGTCTACATGTAGATACCACCCCAAAGTAGCTAAAGTATAGCACATGGATTGGATGGCCTGCACAGCCATTAAAGTCTCTCTCAAGGATCCTGTTCACATCCTAGTTTGCAGGTTTGGATGAGTGGAAGCCCCAAATCCATCTTCAATGTCCAGACTCGGCCTCTGGCGAATCCCCCTGGAATTGAGGGATGTGACTAGCCGTTATTCGCATTGTTCAGTGAAATTTTTTTAATCTTTTGAGCACCCTATTTTAGGTTTTTAATTAAAATTAATAGTGAAGGGGAAATATAAACGATTGAGTCCCCTGATCAGGGAGCAAAGATGTGAACAGCCTAGGTAGCACGCAGAATGCATTGGAAGGTGGGTTGTTACAGATGCTAGATCTAGGCTGAAGTTAGACCAGCTCTGTTATTCTTGTTTTATAGGCAAATCTATAGAGTAGCTAATTAATGGTGGAATGGCAGGGAGGTTGGGAGGCAATGGGGATTTAATAAGTACAAGATTGAAGAATTATGTTCTAAAACATTGTGGTGGCTGATGTGATTGAACTATTGAATCGTATAACATGTGAATTATATGCCAATAAAACTGTTGGGGAAAATTCTGTTCACAAATGTGAATGGGGAAAAAAATTCAATACAGCATAATTTCAAGAGTAAAAAGGTCTACTTTATGCCTACAACAGAAAATATGAAAGGCATCACTGCTAAAACTTCTATGTAATGAAATTGAAGAGGATCCTTTTTCAATGGTTTTAAAATTACCGGAGATGCTTTTTAAGTAAAAATACCAGAACTACATACTCTTCAATGCTAGCTCAATTTTTCTTTGCTGAACTCATGATATGCAATTGGTTGGTGGTTCAAAATCCATTAGCTACTCCCTGAAATTAAGATTGTAGCAGTGCTTCTCCATAGATTACAACCTTGGAAATGTTCTTGGCAACCCAATTGTCCTACAGTGGGGTCAGTGAATTGAAGTACACTTGGAAAATCCAGTCAGAACAGGGGCAAGTGATATGGTCAGAGCTCAGGCTGTCCCCTCCACAGCAATTGAGAAATCTAATCATTTACCAAACACTACAGAACCAGTTACAGAACTCCAACTGGCTGTCACTAAGTCAATCTCACAAGGACCCGATAAGCCAAGACACAACTGTCACAGCGGGTTTCTGACAGTAACCCTTTTACAGGAATAAAAGCTTTCTAGGAGTCTAACTGCTGACCCTGCAGTTAGCAGGCCAGTAATCACTACATGACCAGGGCCCCCAAGGTTTTCCAAGTATGTTGTACCTTCTAAGAATATTCTATCTTCTACTAGTATGTTCAATTAGCACCATTACACAACAGAATTTGGTTATTCCAAGTATTTAATTAGCTGGTGTTTGAGGAAGCCTAACAGACCTAATGTCTGAGAATAAAAATTGACAGGTGCCCACTCTTATCTACCATGTATGGTTGCACTCATCACAGGTAAATTAGAGCCTATCAGTAGACATCCTTCACAAAAATCCTAGTAGCATGCAGCCAGCCTTTTCTTTTCCATCTGTAGCTCTAACATGGGATTATTGGTAAATGTATTAAACACTCAGAACATTGACAAACAGGGAGAGTGAGTTCTATATATGGAGATACTGTTGAGCACTGGGGAGACAAACATGAAACTTCCAGCCCGTCTGGATTAAAATGCCAATGAAGACACATATGAGCCATGATCCCATTCCTGAGGCAAAATGTTGATTAAAGGACATTTCTATTTAAGAGGAAAACTCTTGAATAAGACATTTAAGACTTATAATTTCCCCCCTACTCATTTCTCCATAACCAAAGCCAGTCTGAGTTGATTCCTACAGTGACCCCCACCCCCCAATTCAAACCAGAGTTTTCAACTGCCAGCTTTGTGGTTAGCGGTCCAAGGCTTCCCACAATGCCCTGTGCAAATAGGGTGGGTGGGGTTGCTCCTCTCACCACTTGAAGAACAAATGGAGTTTCGAAGACTGAAGATAAAAATCATGACTTTAAAACTATCACATAGGCCCTTTACTGACTGAGGTTCTTTTGAAATCTAACAGAGCCGAGGAATAGTGAACACTTTGAACACGACTGCGTAAGTTGTTACTAGGTAAGCAGAGGCCAGAGCTGGTATATATCAAAAGATTCCTGCAACTACTGACTTTTACAATAAGCCACCAGATCCATCACCTATAAACTAATAAATGACAACAGAAATAACAGAACAAGTCATTTATTATTCAAACAAGCTTCATTTGTATTTATTTAGCCTTTTGACTCTGTGCTTGTGCCTTCAACACTTTCACCACGATTTTCTGCTCCTCAATCAGGAAAGCACGCTTGATCCTGGAGAGGAAAACAGTGCAAATAATTAAAAAAGAATGCCAATGCAGTGTTTAACACAAGGCAAGAGAAGTTCCACAAACAGTAGGCATTCGGTACAGAGAACAAGAAATGTTAAAAAGAAACAAAACCCCACACTAGCAGAGCAAAATTCTAAGAGCTGGGATTCTATCAACAGGCCCCTTCAGGCTCAACGTCTACGCCCTGCAGTGCCACCTAAGAGGAAAAACCTGCCAATTCCATGTTAACAGCACCAGCCGCACCCCTACCTTGGCTCCCATCAACAATTAAAATGATCTCCAGAGAAGGCCTGTTCCCTAACCACGCCGTTTTTAATTTAACATCACTTACTATCAGGACCCAACACTGTGTATTTGATTTGCAGACGTGCACGCTGAATCTGGGTTCAACGTTACCACTTACTAGGCATGTCACGGGCCTACTTGCTCCGCGCAAAGGCAGTGCAACCGCAACCCATTCCACCCAGGATTCCCAAGACCACTTTTATCAGGACAGACTCATTTTTCTTTCTTGCAGTAGCTAGTGGGTTTGAACTGCTTACCACGAGGAAAACAGCTCAATGCCCAACCCACAGTGCCACGGGGCTCAGTAAGGTCCCAAATCAAAAACAAAACTCACTGCCCCGTAGTTGATAACTTATAGGATAGAGTAGAAGTGCCCTTGTGGGTTTCTGAAGACTGTTAACTCTTTACAGGAGTTGAAAAACTCATCTTCCTCGTGACCTGCGGGTCACGAGATGCTGACCTTGTGGTGAGCAGCCCAATGCATGCCTACTATGTGCTTGGGCTCCGTGGGAAGGGAAAGGCTACTTTAATACTGTTAATTTCCTCACTTGTCAAGGACGGAGTAAAAAGAAAAAAGGTCACTGGTATTATTCTGAGCATTTAAAAATGAAACTCCAACGACACGTACCTGTCCCTCCTGTGGCCTGCCACTAAGGCTCGGGTTTTTATCTTTGGCCACGTTTTAGCCTTAATGCTCTTCCTGATTTGTTTGTACCCACATGAAACCAGTCTCTTTACATCAAAATCAACCACCCCCCACATGTGTTGCCTTTGGAGATGCAACTTAATAGCTATTAAAGAATAAGCTTCTTAATAAACCTTGGACTAAGTCTTAGTGCTGTTCCAGTTCTGTGAACCAGTGTGGGCAGTATAGGATGCACCCCAGCCAATGGTGAAAGAAACCCTTCTCATGGGCCCGTGAGGAGCAAAGTGCTCACTAGTGTCTGTCATAAACTTCAACATCAACCCCGAGTTTGCAGTCTCTCTCACCACCTTCATCCTCCTGGGAACTCTCCTCTCTCAGTAGTTCCTCACCGCCCCCATTCTTCATGTCTGGATGGATATGTCATTTCTCCAACCTTCACAGGAGATGGAAATGTAGGTCCCACTCACCTGTGTACTCTATGCAAGTTTCCAATGTGAAAGTAGACTTCTACCTTTGAGTGTGACCTCCTAAAGCCTTCTGTTCCAACCATACAAGGTTTTCCTACGCCTTAAAAAAGCCCCCACACCATCCACCTACCCATGGTGCATCGTAGAAGACCCAGCTCAGGGCTTCCCAGAATCTAAGACATACCTTTTCTACCAATTAATACATTAATACATATTCACACCTGTCCACGGCACCTCAAAGCCACTCACTCACTGCCAAAGTCACAAAGGCCTGTCTTTCTTTACCTAATACGTAACGTCTTTATTTCTGTATCGAAAGCCCCCACATTTTGGCTGAATGGATTGGAATTAATTATTTATCGGCTTGCACAGGTATAATCATCCTTAATATAGAAAATATTTCAAAAGTATGCAACTTGTTATGTAAGAACGCTAGTATTTTTTAAATATCAACACTGAAAATTAGCGCGCAGCAGCAACCCCCCCCCCCACAATAGCAGACAGACACATGTGGCAGGGAAGTCAACTGGAGTCTTACTTACCTGTCTCGGACACATTTAGCGCACATGGACCCACCATAAGCCCTGCTGACGTGTTTTTTGGTTTTGGACAACCTCATGAGAACTTTGGGTCTCACAGCACGGACCTACAGAGAAAGCACTGAGGTTATTTTGCGATGCTTCGACACCAGAAACAGGTTACCCTGTATTAAAAACGCAAACTCTACACTAGGCTGCAGAAATATATAAAAGTCTCCAATGACCTGACATGGCATTTCCTCTACTAGGTTTATGAAAAATAGCCATTCTTGCGAGGATTTTGTCTGTGAATGCTTAGTAATTCTGAGCCCTTACATGTAACCAGTCAGACTTTTACCAAGGGAGTAAACCAATGACATTTAACCCTTGTTGTTCACAAAAATGGGGTTCCTTACCCCTCGAAGTCGGCCCGGGCACACGCCACATGCAGATTTTGGCGCTTTTCCAACCTTCTTTGTATACAGGTAAACGATTCTGTTACCAGGGGTTCGGGACCTGGAAAACGGAGAGGATCAAAACAGGAAAGGGTCAGTATTTTGCAATGTAAGTGAGAGAATATGTGTTGAAACATTTGAAGTACTTACAGTCTAGTTTTGTTAGAGGCGGTGTTGTAGGACAGCCTACGCCGGTAGGTCAGACGCTGAACCATTTTGAATGCCTAATTATGAAGAGAATTTAAAAAGTTGGCACAGTGAAAACAATTCCGCAAAACACAACACGAAATAAGTTTTAGATTGATCTCGCATGTAGCCACTCGTTAACCTCCCTGGGGTTTTCATGCCTGGGCCCCTTTGGGAGCACTTCATCGGGCCTCTTTTACTGCTAACCACTCAGGTGGAAGCCTGCACCCCCCAGGGAGTTACCTCCACCTGAAGGCAGTCTCGCAGCAAACGCTCACTCAAGGGCAGAAAGAAATTTAAAGAGCCGATGGTTTGCCACTAACCAGCAACGGGCACTTGGTTACAATTCTGATCAACGGCGCCTCCTGATATTGCATGGGGTGGTGTCCAAACTGGCTTTCAGCGGAGCACACGTGACTAAGTATACCTTTTACTGGGGACCCAGTGCAAGGCGCTAGCGCTACACACCCCCAACCTAAGGGCGCCCGGCTCCACGCCTGTCATCAATTGAAACGGCTGCTCTTCACAGCAGTGCCTTCAAATACTAGTCCACCAAATGACCTGCTTCTGGGTTGCAACAGGCACGATGAGCGTGCCTAGAGCCGGTTTTGTAACTGAACGGCCAAGTGGTTTTTCCCCGGCCTACCCAACGCAACGACATACAAGGGCCGGAGTGAAGCGGCTGTCGTCTATCCAATCTGGCCCACTACGAGGGATTTCCGTCACCAGATGGCAGTTCACAGCCAACTTCCTGCCGCTAACTACACGAAAAGCACATAATCGTGGGAACCCAAACCACGCGGAGAGCCAGGGCGCGTGACGTCCACCTTCACAACACAGCGGAGTCCTGTCACTCTCAAGCCACTCTCAAACCACCACACGACGGGGCGCTCCTCCCGCTGCCCGGCGCCCAAGACAACGCACAGGCGTGGCGCGAACGCAAGGGCCCAAGTATCGACAGCACGGCTGGCTTTCGTCTTCAGTCGGCGGGCTCCGGGGACAGAGTGTTCAGGCCTTTCTCCACTCCACAGGAGCCGCTCAGCCGAGAGGCGTCCCAAGCAAAAGTTAGGGGACCTGCTCACCACCAACCCCGATCCTGAACCCCTTACTGCCACCCCAGCTCAAAGGGGTGAGTCGAGGAGCCGCCAGTTCCCGCGACTTCACGGATGGCAGCCGATTGTGCAGAAACTAGACACCAGGAAAAGGAAAGCAGCAGCCATACCTCCACACAGCGTCTCCGGAAGAGGAAGAAGGCGCTGGAGAGTTCAGAGGTTAAAGAGGACTGCGCAGAATCGGAAGTTGCGTCAGCGTCAACGGCGAGGAGAAGGAGCGCCCCCACGTTGTACGGCGACCTAGAGACGCTCGGTTAACCTGGATTCAGCGCGGCCACGTTGTACGGCAGCAGGAGCCCCGCCCCCTGTGGGCGGGGACGCGCCTCCTGGGCGCTCAGTACCAACTTAAGGAGGACAAATGAGCAGCAATGAGGGAGATGTAGACAGAATAAAACCATTTCATTCTCAACTCTGTCGCGTATCACTAGGTGACCACTGGGGAGTTGCAGTCTTTGGCCTTCCCTTTTTCCTGTTTGTCCTTAATTCAAAACATAAACATTACAGTTGAACATTTTAGGAATTTAATCTGTTGTGGTTAGGTGCTGTTGAGCTACTCTGGTTCTTAGCTACTCTGAGTAAAATAGAAGGAAGCAATGCTGGATCCTACCCCATCTCCTCAATTATTATATTCGAGCCCCCCCGCCCTTTTTTTTTTTTTTTGCAGCCACTGTGTCCATCCATTTCCGCGAGAATCTTGCTCTCTTTTCTTTTTCACTTTTACTTTACCAATCATGGTATCTTTTGTCACGGAGGGGTCTCTTCTAAAGTACACTGGTAACATATCTAAAGTACATGAGACAAAGTCTCCCCCTCCTACCTTCTAAGTAGCGGTTCTCCTTTTGGCAGTTCATGGTATAGTCAGTAGTCTTTGACCCCACTATAATTCAAATGCATCAGTTCTTCTGAATATTTGGCAGCTTCCTGTCGTTTTACTGCTGCAACTGTTGAATTACCTTTGGCAAAATTTTACTTCATGTTATATTCATGGCATTGTTTGATGATTTATGTATTCTGTTGGGTCAGCTTTCTTTGGAATGGGCACAAACATGAATGACATCCAATAAATTGGCCAGCTTGTGGTTTTCAAATTTCATGACATAGACTAGTACTGCTTCCAGGGCTTTGTCAACTCGTTGAAACATTTCAATTGGTGTTCTATCAAGTCCTAGAACCTTGATTTTTACTAATGTCTTCAGTGCAGTTTGGACTTCTTCAGTACTATTGGTTCTTGACCATATATTACATCTTGAAATGGTTGAATGTCAACCAGTACTTTTTAGTACAGTGACTCTGTGTATTGCTTCCATTTTCTTTTGATGTATCCTGCATCATTCAATATTTTCTCCCTTGTTGTTATTAGGCGCTATCGGGTCGATTCTGACCCACAGCAAATCTATTGTCAACAGAACAGAAGGAAACATTGCTTCACAGTCCTCACAATTGTTCCGACGTTTGAGCCCATTGCAGCAGCCACCATATCAGTCCATCTCCTAGAGGGCCTTCCTCCATTTCACTGTCCTCCACTTTATCAAGCTTAACGCCCTTCTCTGGGACTCTTCTCCCCTGATAGCACATCCAAAGCACATACGATGATAGCTTGCAATACTTGCCCCTAAGAGCACTCTGGCAACACTTCTTTCACTTGATGATATGCTGAGCATGTTTTTCCTTTTGGGGTTTCTGACTCCAGGTGTTTGCATATTTCATGACGATATTTTACTTTTAATGTAGAATCGGCAAATTATTAGTTGCTTTACTTTGTGCCAGTCCTTAGATCTCAACATTGAAAAATTTAATAAGTTCCTTGAGTGTTGTTAGCAGGTAAGCAAACAGTTTATCTACTAACCTGAAAGTTGGTGGTTGGGCTTCACCCAGGGGTGCCACAGAAGAAAGGCTTTCTGGTCATCTGCCTCTGTAAAGATTGTCGTCATTGTGAGGTGCTATGGTAGATTCAGACTCACGGTGACCCAATAGCACTGCACATAATGCACCAGCCTCAATTGTCACGCCTGAGCCCACTGTTGCAGCCCTCGTGTCAATCCAACTTGTTGGAGGTATGCCAGTTTTTCACTGATCCTCTGCTTTACCAACCATGGTGTCCTTTTTCATGGGCTACTTTCTCCTGATAACATTTCCAAAATTCGTGAGACAAAGTCTTATCATCGTGGCTTTGAAGGAATCTTCTGGTGGTACTTCTTCCAAGACAGATTGGTCTGTTATTCTGACAGTACTTTCAATATTTTTTACCAACATCATGATTCAAGTACATCAATTATTCTTTGGTCTTCAATGTCCGCCTGCATATGAGGCAATTGAAAATACCGTAACTTGGGTCAGGCACGCCTTAGTCCTCAAAGTGACATCCTTGCTGGTTAGTCAACATGGTGTTTACTGTTGGTTCTGTTGTGAGGGTTGCTGTGCCACCCCAACCCCCCACCAGCTCTTTACAGTGAATTGTAATTTGACCTTTATCAGTAAGTGCTGAGTTGGGCTATTCACTGCAAGCAGTTTGGAACCACCAGCCACTCCATAGGAGAAAGATGGGATTTTTTACTCTCCTAAAGAGTTACCATCTCAGAAACTCACAGGGACAATTCTACCCTGTCCTATAGGGTCACTTTGTGTGGGCATCGACTGCATGACAGTGAGTTTTGTTTTGCTTTCAATAAGCAAGATTTTATCATCTGCATATCACAGGTTGTTAATGAGCCTTACTCCAATCCTGATGTTGAGTTCTTCATATTGTCCAGCTTCTCCTATTACTTACTCAGTATATAGAGTTAATAAGTATGGTGTAAAGATACATCCCCGATGCATACTTTGCCTGATTTGAAACCAAGCCAAATTCCCATGTTTATCTTAAGAATATGTACAGGTTCTGTGAGAGCAAATTAAGAGTTCTGTAATTCTCATGCTTTGCAATGTTACCCATAGTTTGTTATGATCTACACATCATATGTCTTTGCATAGTGTATTAAAGCTTAAATTCTGTGTACCCTGGTTTGCTAAAGACTGCGGATGGCAGTGACACCCCAAAATCCATCTGCAGAATCTGTAGATTAAGCCTCCTCTGAAGTCTTTCTGATCATTAACCAAGAATGTTGATAATCTTGCCCTCAGGCAGATTGCATTTGGAAAGTAGATTACCTCCACTCCTCTCCAGCCATCCCAGGGAGGAGCAATTTCCCTTTAGGGCTTGCTTGGGTGTGCCCTTGATAGAGGCCAAGGTACTGGGGACAGTACTTAACTCAAACTCTGTGACATTGAATTGATGCTGACCCTATAGGGCACGGGAGAACTACCCCTGTCAGTTTCAAGACTGTAACTCTTTATGGGGGTAGAAAGCCCCTTTTACCTTCCAAGGAGGGGCTGGTGGTTTCGAACTGTGGACCTTGTGGCTTGCAGCCTAACTTAAAACTACTAAACCACTAGGGCTTGGGTGGAGGTGGGGGTGGGGCAGTACTGGGGGTTGCATAGTCAAGAGTCATGCCCTACAGTCTACCTTGGTCAGAAGGCCCGGGACCAATCTATTTTTTTAAATCATTTTATTGGGGGTGCATACAGCTCTTATCACAATCCATCCATCCATCCATCCATCCATCCATCCATCCATCCATCCATCCATCCATCCATCCATTCATCCATTGTGTCAAGCACATTTGTACATTTGTTGCCATCATCATTTTCAAAACATTTTCTTTCTACTTGAGCCCTTGGTATCAGCTCCTCATTTCCCCTCTCCCTCCCACATGAACCATTGATAATTTATAAATTGTTATTATTTTTTCATGTCTTACACTGACCGATGTCTCCCTTCATCCACTTTTCTGTTGTCCATCTCCCAGGGAAGGGGTTATATGTAGATTATTGTGATTGGTTCCCTCTTTCTCCCCCCACCTTCCCTGTCCTCTCCTGGTATTGCTACTCTCATTACTGGCCCTGAGGGCTTTATCTTTCCTGGATTCTCTGTGTTTCCAGCTCTTATGCTCTGGTCTAGCCAGATTTGTAAGGTAAAATTGGAATCATGATAGTGGGGGTGGGGAGGAAGCAATAAAAAACTAGAGGAAAGCTGTGTGATTTATTGGTGCTATACTGCACCCTAACTGACTCTTCTCTTCCTTGTGAACTTTCTGTAAGAGGAGGCCCAATTTTCTACAAATGGACTTTGGCTCTCTACTCTGCACTTCCCCTCATTCACATTGATATGATTTTTTGTTCTGGGTCTTTAATGTCTGATACCTGATTCTATAGATACCTTATGATTCCACAGGCTGGTGTGCTTCTTCCATGTGGGCTTTGTTACTTCTCAGCTAGATGGCAGCTTGTTTGTCTTCAAGTTATTAGGACCCCAGACACGATATCTTTTGGTAACCAGGCACCAGCAGCTCTCTTCTCCATATTTGCTATGCAGCCATTTTGTGTTCAGCAATTGTGTTAGAAAGGTAAACATCACAGAATTCCAGTTTATTGTGTTGAGAGAGTGCTTGAGTAGAGGCCCAATGCCCTTGATACTTACCATATATATGTATGTACATAGATCTACTTCCTTATCCTTATATATAAATATATTTACATATGTACATGCCTGTATTTAAACCTCTAGAAATGCCCTTTGCCTCCTAGTTCTTTCCTCTATTTCCTTTTATTTTCCTCTTGTCCCACTATCAGTAATTCCCTTCGGTTACATTGCCCTTGTTCAAGCCTTACTAGACCTCCTACACCCTCCTTGCCATTGATTTTAGATTACTTGTTTTTACCTTGTCCCTGGGTTTGTTAACATCCACTTCCTTTTCCCCGCCTCCCCTTTCCGATGTCCCCCTGGAATTATTGATCCCATTGTTTCCTCCTTCAGATTCTTTATCCTGACTATCTTATCTAGATAGAAATTCAGAGACAACAATAAGCACAAAAACAAGGCAGAACAAAAGAAAACAAAAAAACAAACAATAACAAAAAACAATTAAAAAAAAAGCCTACAAAAAATAGTTCCAGGTCTGTTTGTTGACATTTAGGCATGTGTTTTCTGGTCAAGTCTGATGGGGTCCAGGCCCTGGCACCAAAGTCTTTTCTTGATATTCCCTGGGGACTTCGTTGCTTTGCTCCCCTTGCTGTTCTGTTGCACACCCTTAGTGTTTCACCCCCCTGTGATGTGGTGAGTTTGGGCACAATTCCCGCACTGCGCCTCCAATGTTGTACCTCATAGCACTATGGGTCAGTGAGGGATATCTTGTCTCATGGGGTGGGGGCAGCCCTATGGCCCTCTCTGTGCATTGGGTGCTCTGAGGAAGAATATCATCCTCAAGGCTTGGTGGGCCAGGATGGGTTCCACTCTCTCCTTTATTCTTTGTTTGCTCCTGTGTGCTCTGATCAGACTCGCCCCTCTTCCTGAACTGTAGCTTCAGTGCTGTCTTTTGTAGTGCATTCTTCTGGGAGGGGTGGTGTGTGTCCACATAGTTGGGATTTGGGCAGACCTCTCTAGGGACCAATCATTTAAGTCCTTCCTTGGGACATATTTGTGATAGGTAGGTTGATTGTGCCAACATGGCCAATGAACACATGTTGGATTAATTGAAAGATGGAGAGATAAATGGCTTGGCGAGCCTCACACTTATTGTCTCTTGCCTTTGATGATCAGACCAGTGTGCAGCTGCCTTAGCTTGTTCTCTACTTCAACTTGCAAGCTACACTACCTGTGGGACACCTAACCCATGGACTGTGTCGCTGTAGTTTGAGGTTCCTTCAAGACCTGCTTCACCATGCTATATCGCTTGAGCTGGGAACTGGTAGGCCCTGTCATCTGGCTGACTGTTGGTGACCTGCCTTGCTGTTTGCTGCCTGTAGCTGGATAGCCTGAATTGCTCTGCAGAGGACTACCTGGAGGCCCTCAAAACTTGAAGGACTGACAGTGTATTAGCTGTCCCATGGAAGTGAGTTGCACTGAGTCATTTGCACCGCTTTATAGATTAACTGTTTATTTCTTAATATATATGTATATTAAGTGTCCTGGTTTTGTTTATATATATATATTAGTGTCCTGGTTTTGTTTCTCTAGAGAACCCTGTCTAACATAACAATATATGTGTCCTAACATGATCCTGTTCCACTTCTGTATTTCCACCCATAGCTGTGATGTATTGCTTTGCCACAAATTGTGCTTTTGTGAGTTTCCTTTGCCCTCTAAACCTGTTGGAAAGTTCTATGTCTCAACAAACTCTTGGGTGTCATTGTGACCTTGTGCTAATGGCTTCCCTCATTCAGATAATGTGTCTGTGTCTTTGAGGTTGTCTTTGTCTCTTCTAAGACTTAATAAATGTTCTCCCCAAATTATATTTGAGGTGGATCTCTTTTGTACCATAAAAGAAGAGTCATCAGTAAAACACAAGTAATGATCTTTTTTGTATTCCCTGCTTTCAGCTAAGATGCATCTGACATTGGCAATGATATTTCTAGTTCCAGGCCCTCTTCTGAATCTGGCTTTAATTTCTGGTTGTTTTTTATTGACATATGACTATAACCATTTTTCAATTATCCTCAGTGAAATTTAACTTCCATGTGATATTGATGATATTGTTCTTTATATATTTGGTCATCTTTCTCTGGAATGGGTACAAATATGAATTTTCAGGTGGTTGTCCAGGTAAGTGTCTTCCAAATTTCTTGGCTTAGATTAGAAAGTGTTTCCAGTGCTGCCTCTGCTTGATGAACCTTTTCAACTGGTGTTCTGTTCATTCCTGGGAACTGGGTTTTGGGCTAAGGTTTT
Source organism: Tenrec ecaudatus (assembly GCF_050624435.1). NCBI lineage: Eukaryota > Metazoa > Chordata > Mammalia > Afrosoricida > Tenrecidae > Tenrec > Tenrec ecaudatus. The sequence goes on from NC_134532.1 coordinate 112,196,544, forward strand.
CAGTGCAGCTTGAACTTCTTTGTCCAGTACCATTGGTTCTGGATCCTATGCCACCTCTTAACATGGGTGAATGTCAACCAATATTGATGGTAACAAACTCACTACCATCAAGTTGATTCCAACCCATAGCGACATTATAGGGCAGGGTAGAACTGCTACTGTGGGTTTCCAAGACTGTTTACAGGAGTAGAAAGCCTTCTCTTTCTCCCACAGGCTGACTGGTGGTTTCAAACTGCTGACCGTTAGGATCACAGCCCAAACTGTAACCACTACGCCACCGGGGCTCCTATTGATGAAACAGTGACTGAGTATTCCTTCTGCCTTCTTTTGGTGTTTCATGCATCACTCAATATTTTGCCCATAGAATCCGTTAATATTTTATAAATGAAAGTTTGACTTTTCCCTCCCAGTTCTTTCAGTTTGGGAAATGCTGAGCTTGTTCTTCCCCTTCTGTTTTTTAGCTGCAAGTCTTTGCACCCCAAAGCAAATACCAGAAAATACAAACAAACAAAAAGATCCACTGCTGTCTAGGCCATACCCACTTGCTGTGACTCTATAGTACAGAGGTGAACTGCCCCTTGGCTTCTTGAGGCTCTAAGTCTTGTCAAGAGCGGACAGCCTTATCTTTCTTCTGGGGAGAAACTGGTAGATTTGAACTGCTGACCTTGCAGTTAGCAGTCCACCATATGGCCCACTACTGTACAAGGGGTCTTATGTGCAGTAAATGGTATTCCTGGTCACCTCCCATCCAAGTACTAAGCAGGCCCAGCAATGCTTAGTGTCCAAGGTCAGAGGGGATCAGGCACCCTAAGTTGCTATGGCCTGTGACAGTCTTTGCACATATCATTGTAATACTTTGCCTTCTCCACCCATTCTTTGAAATCTGTCAGCTCTACTTGTTTCTTCCATGCTTTAGTTGCTCGATTTCCTAAAGTAAGTTTCAGCTTCTCTTTCATTACCCTTTGAGATGATAAAATAAGGAGATTCAGGGGCTGTGGTAAAGGACAGTTTCTTACTCTGGCTTTTCTATCCATGTCTCTGTAACTCCCTCCAAATGCTTTGGTGGCATTATGCCAACAGGGCAGTGAAACACAATAGATGGGATTGGTCAGGGTTAGTTGCCAGTTATCTGTGGATAAGCGAGCCGCTTCCGAAGCAGGAACAGAGGTGGTTCTGGGACTCTCAGACAAGTGCCCCCAACAGCATGTTTGAGATCCCTGCCTAAAGTGGCTGAGGCCAAGACCAGAATCCCTAGAGGATGTGGCACAGAGACCATGGGACAGAGCAAAGGAGCCACACTAGGACCAGAGGACAAGGCAAGAAAATGGTTAGATTTCTTGGGTGTTATACCTTGGTTCTTGCTTCTCAACGCTGAAAGAATTCATTCACACAGCAGAAGCACCGTGGTAAATCCGGTAACTTTTATGAGGGAAAGGGAAGTTCAAGGTATTACAATCTCAAAAAGTACATGCTATCCCTGGAAAGAGTGCAAGGTTGCATGGTGGGGCTGTGGGAATGTTTGTGACTGACAATGAACCCACAGCACAAAAAACCACATGAAAGAAATACCACAATAGGAGCGTGGAACCAGCAGGCAGAGTCAAGCCTGCAGGGCCAAGAGCAGGAAAACCCCAAGAGAGTAAGCGGCCACAAGTGGGAGGAATCTCACCCTCCGACCTGCAAGAATGCACCCCAACAATAGAGAGGGCCCTGCCCTCAGTCTGGTATTTATTCCCTCCTATCCCCACTGGCTGGGGAGGTGTGGTGGAGGATATTGACTGACCTTATTGGCTGAGTTTAAGCACACCTGTGTGATGTCATGTCGCTGGTGTCTACCATTGTATGTAGGCCCAGGGTGGATTTTCCCATGGGTATCTGATGGGTGCCTGACTTTCCTGCAATCCCTTTATTGTGGTCCTGTAAGCCGATTTCTCTTAGTGCAGGCATTTGGGGGAGAAAACTCCCCCTTTATTCCAAATCTAGCTACCTGTCAAAACTAGGAGACGGAGCATAGAACTCACTCTGAGACAGAGCAGAGAAGCGACGCCACTGAGGCCCGAGACCATTAGTAAGGTGCAGCAAAAGGAGGGCTTCCTGGCCCAGGGAGGCAGAGTCCAAGGGATCCTGACTAACAGTAGCATGCTAACTTCCAAATAAACCTTCATAATTGTATTGCCTGTGAGAGCATTGCAATGAATAATCAAACACAGCATAGAAGTCATTGAGCTCTAGTGGTGCAGTGGTTACATATTGGGCTGCTATCTGCAAGGTTGGCAGTTCAAAACCACCAACTACCCCTTTGGAGAAAGATAGGGCTTTCTACTCCCTTAAACAGTTCCAGTCTCAGTAATTCACAGGGTTGGTGCTATGAGTTGGCATCAAGTCTGTGACAATGAGTCTGAGATCATAGAAGTAGAGTGTGGTGGGAGGACCGCTTGATGTCAGAATAGAATCAGGAAGAATGGAGATGGAAGCAAGTATGACCTCAGCCTCCTGGCAATTGGCCTTGAGCTAGTTTAGAGTTGGAATCTTCTTTTCCCTCATGTAGCCAGAGGTCAGATAGGGCCTCGGTGCTACTTTCTCAAAGACATACCTGAAGACAAAATGGGTGCATAAGCAAGTGTGGTGAAGAAGGCAGATGGTGCCCAGTTATAAAAAGACTTGAAGTTAAATAAGCAGCTATTCAACAGAGAAGCAACAAGCTCACATGGAAGAAGCACACTGTGGGTGTGATCATGAGGAATCATTGGGACCGGGGCCATCAGAAGACACATTACAAGCAAGCAAACAAACAAAAACATATTGTTGAGAATGAGGGAGGGCAGTGGTGGAGCAGAAACCCAAAGCCCATCTGTAGACAATGGAACAATCTCCCCACAGAGGGGCCACAAGGAAGGGATGAGTCAACCAGGGTGCAGTAAAGCATTGATGAAACACACAATATTCCTCTGGTTCCTCGAGGCTTCCTCACCCCCCACTATCATGACCCCAGTGCTGCTTCTCTATTCAGACTCGACCGGAGCATATACACAGGGATAGATAAGAGATGGGGGCTCACAACACATGGAATCCAGGAAGAGAAATAGGAGTAATGATACCAGAAGGGTAGGGAGAAGTCGGGGCGAGGAAGAGAGAAATGTGGAATCTATCACAGTGCTTGACACATAACCATACATCCCTCTACAGGGGGAAGAAGAACAGAAAACACAGGGGAAGGGAGATAGCAGTCGGTGTAAGACGTGAAAAGAATAATAATTTATCATCTATCAGGGGAGTATAAGAATCAGGGGGGGAGGGGCAAAAAAGAGGAGCTGACACCAAGGGCTCAATAGAAAGTAAATGTCTAGAAAAGAATGAAGGCAACATATGTACGAACATGCCTCATGCAATCGATGTATGGATTGTGACAAGAGCTGTAAGAGTCCTGAAAAACATGATCTTTTAATTTAAAAAAAACGCATACCTCTCTCTCTTTTCTTATGGATAGCCATTTGCCTTCTTTGACCACCTATTCTATATGCTGCTTCTGTCCTATACTGGCTCTCCCCACCATGGTAAGGAATTCTAGACCCAATTCCAAGTGTCGTCTGTTGACATCAGACATTGCCTATCTGCACCAGGAGGAGAGAGAGCCCAAAGCTGGCTCCAATGAGGTGAGATCAGATATCCTCAACTGCTCAAGCCCACCATCATCTCTGATACCCCAGCCCTCCCCGCGTGGCCGGTACTTCTGCTGGGCTTGACAACTGGTTGCAATGACCACACACTGCTAATAAGGCTCTCTTTATCATGCTCTCCTGCACAGCCCCCACCAACCCCATCTCTACCCCTTCCCCGTTTCTCTCTTTCTCCTGCTCTCCGAAGTCCAGGAGAACCCAACTTAGCCATCTTGCTGTCTCCAACATTTCAGCTCTTTCTGTCTCCTAGCTCTAAGAACCTCTGGAGGTTCAGGGACCAGTGACACTGGGTCCAAATAACATACTCTACTCCTACCTCTTCTTCTGGATGGCAGTGAGATGTGCCAAAACCTTCGTGAGATTGGCTCTTTTATCAGCCTACTCCTCCCACCAAGACCACAGATGGACCCATCTCCTAGGCAGGCCACACTCACCTTATTTGCACAATAGTTTCTTATGAGCCACACCGTCGAATACCTTAGCATATCAGTGAGCTGAAATGGACTGATGTTTGGCCCTTTGGAATCAGACATCACGTACCTAGAACGACAAATTCAAGAGGAATGGTATCACAGCCTTTCTCAATAAGGGCATTTCAAGATGCACCATATATACTCGTGGATAAGCCGAGTTTTCCAGCACTTTTTAATGCAGTTTCTGTGGTAAAATTAGGTGCCTTGGCTGAGATTCGGGTCGGCTTATACTCGAGTACATGCGATATCTAGAGCACAACGTTGTCTGTGGTAGAATAAAATCTGTGCACCTCCAAGGGCATCCCGTCAATACCGCTATTAGTCAAGTTTGTGTACAAAGCGAGGGATGAAGAAGTAGAAGAATTCTACCAAGTTCTTTAGTCTGAAACTGATCAAACATATAATCAGGATCCATTGATAATTATTGGTAATTGGAATGTGAAAGTTAGAAAAAAAGAATAAGGGACTGAAGTTGGAAAATAGGCCTTGGTGATAGAAACAAGGCTGGGGATGACATGATAGAATTTTTCAAGACAAGTGACTTCATTGTAAATAGCTTTTTTTCAACAACATAAGTGGTGACTACATATATTCTGTCACCAGACAGAACACATAAGAATCAAATTGAATCTGTGGAAAGAGATGATGGAGAAGGTGAACATCAGCAACCAAAATTAGGTTGGGTTGTGACACCCATCACAAAACAAGATAAAAACAAACAAACAAACAACTCACTGTGATCGAGTCAATGCCGACTTATAGCCACCTGCTGTGGATTTCTGAGACTGTAACTGTTTACACGAGTAGAAAGCCCCATAGGGGGAGCTGCTGGTGGTTTCAAACTGCCAAGCATGGGAATCACAACCTAACATCCATCTATACTAAGAAATTTGGAAGCCACTTAGCTGGCCAACTTACTAGGAGAGATTAATATTTTTGCCCATTCCATAGAAAGGCAAATCAACAGAATTCAGAAATTATCAAACAACTTATTAAGATCACTCAAAATCCAAAACCAAACTCACTACTTTACTGAGTCAATTCCAACACATAAGGATCCTATAGGATAGAGTAGAACTGCTCTTACGGGGTTCCACACCGTAAATCTTTACAAAACTAGGGAGCCTCATCTTTCTCTTGGGAGGAGACTGGTGGTGTCAAACACTGACTTTGGGGTGTGTAGCTAAATGCCACCAGGAAGCTCATCCACCGACAGGGAGAAGCCAGAACTTCAAGGCAGATTCAGGAGAATACCATTGTCGACATCACATGCATCTTGGTTCAAAGTACAGAGTGCCAGGAAGATTTTTACTTGTATTTTATTGACAATATGCAAAGGCATTCAACTGTATGAATCATAACAAACTACGGATAGCGTTTCTAAGAATGGGAACTACAGAACATTTCATTGTTCTTGTGCAAATGAATGGAATGGGAGGATATTGAGACTTCATCTCATGTATTTTAAATATATTATCAGGATAGACTAGTCCCTGAAAAAAATACATCAAACTTGGTAACGCAGAAGGTCAGTGAAAAACAGGAAGGCGTTCGACAGGATGGATTGACATAGAGAACGCAGTAATGAGCTGAGATTTAATAACAATGTGATGTGGCATGGGGGGGGGTGTATTTTGTCCTGTTGTGCATTGGGTTACTATGAGATGCAGCCAAGTTGAAAGCACCTAACAACGATGATTTGAATTTTGTTTGTATGTGCATTGAGCCTATATATTCATGGAATCTATGTAAGGGGAAAAATGATGGCTTTGTAAATGAAGTTTTAAAAGCATGACTGTAATACCTCTTCATATATTTAAGTTTTCTTTTATGTTCTTTAGTATAACTTTCTTCAGGAGCCTGGTAGCATGGTGGTTATGCATTAGGCTGCTAACCTCAAGGTCAGCAGTCTGGAACCATCCGTAGTTCCACAGGAGAAAAATGAGGCTTTTTTTTTGCTGTAAAGAGTTGCAGTGTCAGAAACCCACAGGGGCAGGTCTATCCTGGCCTATAGGTTGCTTTGAGTTGGAATCAACTTGATGGCAGTGAGTTTAGTGTTGAGTATATGGTTTCTTAATATTGCAAGTCACCTATAGAAATTTGCAAGCCTGAGAACAGTTTCTAGGTATTTTACATTTCAACTTTACTGGAAATGGTATCTTTGAAAGTATGGATTTGATTTATTTGTTGTTGGGATGTAGAATCACAATCAATTGTATACTTTATTTTCAGACATACTGATAAGTATTCCTATTCTTAGTAATTTGTCTGTTTTTTTTTCTTTTTGGATTTCTTATATAAATGATCATATATAACTACTAAAGAAATTGAAGGTATAATAGGACATCTTCACATAAATGATAAATGCATGGCTTAATGAATTTCACAAATGGAATTACACCTAGATCAAGAAACAATAGTATTCACACTTCTGAAACCCCCTTTCTGCTTCTCCCATCTCCCAATACCCTACTTACTGCCTGCCTTTCAGTGTCCAGACCTCTCAACCGATACGTAAGGTTTGTCTGTGTTTAGAGCTGATTTTCTTATTAAGTTATTTCTAAACTTTAAATTTTGAATTGGGTGAAGGTTTACAAAGCAAATCAATTTTACATCCAGCAAAATTTTTATTCAGAAGCAACAAATCCCACATGGAAGAAACACCAGCCTGTGTGACCACAAGCTGTCAAAGGGATCAGGTATCAAACATCAAGGAACAAAAAAATCATATCATTGTAAATGTGGGTGAGTGCAGAGTGAAGACTCAAAGTCCATTGGTAGCCAATCAGACACTCCCTTACTGAAGGGTTGTAGGGAGGAGATGAACCAGTCAGGGTGCAGGGTAACAAATGAAACATAACTTTCTTCTAGTTCTTAAATGCTCCCCCCCCCAACTATCATGATCCCAATTCTACCTTACAAATCTGGCGAGATCAGAGTATGTACATTGATACAGAGAGCAACTGGAAACACAGAAACCCAGGGCAGATGACTCCTTCAGGACCAGTGGTGAGAGTGGTGATGCTTGGAGTATGGATGGAATGTGGGGTAGAAAGGGGGAACCGATTACAAGAATCTATGTATAGCTTCCTCCCTGGGGGATGGACAGCAGAGAAGAGGGTGGGGGGAGATGTCAGACAGTGTAACATATGACAAAAGAATAATAATTTATGAATGATGAAGGGTTCATGAGGTAGGGGGGAGTGGGGAGGGAGGGGCACAAAGAGCAGCCAATACTAAGGGCTCAAGTAGAAGGCAAATGTTTTGAGAAGGATGATGGCAACAAATGTACATATGTGCTTGACACAATGTATGGATTGTAATAAATATTGTACGAGCCCCAATAAAATGATAATTAAAAAAAAGATTCATTATGGGTGATGTAAACCTTGGTGGACTACCAAGTGCTCCAAAGTCTGACAAGGGGAGAGAAACATTGTTTGTTTGTTTTTTTCAATACAGGAGGGCTGGGGCTTACATATGAGCCACAAGTTCATTTTTTTTGGTCACAGACATTCTGTACATGTAAACTGCATATAGAAAATTATGTCAGGAATCATTATGACCTGGCTGTTACTTCAACGAGTTAGTCATTTCTTTTAACTCACCGAAAGAAGCAAATCTTGGAAAGCCCTTTGAAAGATATTATACTTTTTTTCTATAGACTCCTAGGTGTCCAGGACAAGTGGTTTCACTGTAGAGCACCTTGGATGAATTCTCACCTTTATTTTGGTAGCTACTCACCAAAGTAGGATGTAGAAGTTTTCTTTTGGACTAGGCTGCATCAACTGACCTTGATGCCCCCCAAAGTTTTGTCTTGTTTTTATTTTTATAAGTATAGTCTACCATAGTGGCATGGATGGAGTCAAGCCTGTGGAATAAAGCTTTCAAGATCTTCATTTGCTGATGGGGCATGTCTCAAATGAGAAGAAACAGCTGCAAACATCAAGTAATCAGAATTTTTAGTGTATCAGGTACGAATCAAGGAAAATCGGAAGTTTGAAACATGAAGTGGAATGCAGCAGGATTGATATTCTAGGTGTTGGTGAACTGAAGTGGACTGGTCTAGAACATTTAATTTATTATCATTTATTAATCATTTTATTGGGGAGCTCTTACAAATCTTATGACAATCCATCATTCATTGTATTAAGCACACTGTGCATATGTTGCTATCAACATTTCCAAAACATTTTTCTTTCTACTTGAGTCCTCAGTATGAGCTCCTCTTTTTCCCTTCCCTCCCCCACCTCCCACTTTCATGCATCTTTGATCATTTAAATATTATTGCTGTTATTCTGTGTCTTAGACTGTCCATTGTCTCCCTTCACCCACATTTCTGTTATTTGTCTCCCTGGGTGTGAGCTCTATACTCAACCTTGTGATGGGTTCCCCACTTTCTCCTCCCACCCATCCCTACCATACCCCTATCCTCATGACATCACTAAGCCCGCCCGCTACTGTTGCTGATGGGTTTATCTTTCCTGAACTCCATGTGTCAAGAGATCTTATCTGTACCAATGTGAGTACTCCGGTCTAGCCAGATTTATCAGGTAGAACTGAGTCATGGTACTGGTGGGGAGGAAGCATTCAGGAAACAGAGGAATGATGTGTGTTTTGTCAGTGCTATACTGCACCCTGGTTGAATCACCCCTTCCTTCTAACCCTTCTGTTGAGGGAAATCTCATTGTTTACAGATGAACTTTGGGTCTCCATTCCAACCCCTTCTTTCACATTGATATACCTATATACTCGAGTATAAGCCAACCCGAATATCAGCTGAGGCACCTAATTTTTTTTTAAACAATTTATTGGGGCTCATACAATTCTTTTCACAGTTCATACATATACATACATCAATTGTATAAAGCACATCTGTACAGTCTTTGCCCTAATCATTTTTTTCTCTTTTTTTCTTTTACATTTTATTAGGGACTCATACAACTCTTATCACCATCCATACATATACATACATCAATTGTATAAAGCACATCCATACATTCCCTGCCCCAATCATTCTCAAGGCATTTGCTCTCCACTTAAGCCCCTGGCATCAGGTCCTCTTTTTTTTTCCCCTCCCTCCCCATTCCCCGCTCCCTCATGTGCCCTTGGTAATTTATACATCGTTATTTTGTCATATCTTGCCCTATCCGGAGTCTCCCTTCCCCCCTTCTCTGCTGTCCCTCTCCCAGGGAAGAGGTCACATGTGGATCCTTGTAATCAGTTCCCCCTTTCCAACCCACTCACCCTCCACTCTCCCAGCATTGTCCCTCACACCCTTGGTCCTAAAGGTATCATCCACCCTGGATTCCCTGTACCTCCAGCCCTCATATGTACCAGTGTACAGCCTCTGTCCTATCCAGCCCTGCAAGGTAGAATTCGGATCATGGTAGTTGGGGGGAGGAAGCATCCAGGATCTGGGGGAAAGCTGTGCTCTTCATCGATACTACCTCACACCCTAATTAACCCATCTCCTCTCCTAAACCCCTCTATGAGGGGATCTCCATTGGCTGACACTTGGGCCTTGGGTCTCCACTCTGCACTTCCCCCTTCATTTAATATGATATATATATACATATATACACATACATATATACATATACACATATATACACATACATACACACACTTATATCTTTTTTTTTTTTTTGCATGATGCCTTATACCTGGTCCCTTGGGCACCTCGTGATCGCACTGGCCGGTGTGCTTCTTCCATGTGGGCTTATTTGCTTCTGAGCTAGATGGCCGCTTGTTCACCTTCAAGCCTTTAAGACCCCAGACACTATCTCTTTTGATAGCCGGGCACCATCAGCTTTCTTCACCACATTTGCTTATGCACCCATTTGTCTTCAGCGATCCTATCATGGAGGTGTGCAGTCAATGATATGATTTTTTTGTTCTTTGATGCCTGGTAACTGATCCCTTTGGGACCACTCGATCACACAGGTTGGTGTGTTCTTCCATGTGGACTTTGTTGCTTCTGAGCTAGATGGCCGCTTGTTTATCTTCAAGCCTTTAAGACCCCAGTCACTATCTCTTTTGATAGCCGGGCACCATCAGCTTTCTTCACCACATTTACTTGTTCACCCACTTTGGCTCCAGCCGTTGGGTCGGGAGAGTGAGCATCATAGAGTTCCAATTTAATAAAAGAAGGTATTCATGCATTGAGGGAGTACCTGAGTAGAGGCCCAAGGTCCTTCCGCCACCTTAATACTTGACCTATAAATATAGACACATAGATCTATTTCCCCATCCTCCTATATATATTTGCACGTACATGTCTTTGTCTAGACCTCCATGAATGCCCTTTGACTCCTAGCTCTTTCCTCCATCTCCCTTGACTTTCCTCCTGCCCTACTACCATGCTTCATCGCCACCTGGGCTAGAGTATACCTCTTCTCTAAGCAACCTTACCCTTGATCATTTCCCACCAGGCCTGCCATTCCCCCCTCTCTACCATTTGGGGTCCCATGTTTTTCCCTTGTCCCTGGGTTTGTCAACACCACTTCCTTACCCCCCCTACTCCCCCACCCCAAGTCCCCCCGGAACTGTCGGTCCCGTTGTTTTTCCTCCAGATAGTTCATCCAGCCTGTCCTATTCAGACAGACCTGTGGAGTCACTAACATGCACGAAAACAAGACAGAGGAAAACAAAGCAACAGTATGCAACCAGACAACAAAACAACAAAAACAAACCACTGACAAAGAACAGAACAAAACAGTTCACAAGAGAAAAGCTTGTAGTTAGTTCAGGGATCGTTTGCTGGCCCTTAGGAGCGTTTTCCAGTCCAGTCTGTTGGGGCACCATGCCCTGGCCCCAAAGTCCACTTTCAGCATTCCCTGGGGACCTTGCCACTCCATTCCCTTGCTGTTCCGCTGCACTCCCCCAGTGATTTGAGGCACCTAATTTTATCACAAAAACTACATTAAAAATGTGCTGAAAAACTCAGCTTATAGTATATATGGGGTAATTGTTTGTTTTGGATCTTTTGATACCTGATATTTTATCCTGCTGACACCCCCATGATCACACGGGCTGGTGTGCTTCTTCCATGTGGGCTTATTTGCTTCCCTGCTAGATTTAACTTCAAGCTTGTTTAATTTCAAGCCTTTAAGGCCCCAGATGCTATGTCTTTTAATAGCTGGCCACCATCTACTTTCTTCACCACATTTGCTTATGCACCCATTTTGTCTTCAGTGATTGTGTCAGGAAGGTGAGTATCGAAGGGTGCTAGGTTATTAGAACAAAGTGTTTTTGTGTTTAGGGAGGCTTTGAGTAGAAGCCTCACATCTGTCTGCTGTCTTAATACTTAACATATATGTACACTGTATATATGTACAATGTACACAAATATATGTACATTGGCCTCTATCCCGTTCATTATAAGTAAACATATTTACATATATATGCCTTCTAGGTATACTTCTATAAATAGCTTTTGCTTCCTATTTCTTTCCTCTATTTCCGAGAATATTTTAAATCAGAAAACTATGCGGTTTACTGTACTGAGAATGGAGTCATCAAGAGGAATGTCTTTGCACTCATTTTAAGATTTATCTTGGAGAACAAAGCAGTCTGTGATAAGATTATATCTATTGACCTTCAAGGAAATCCAATCAAATAATTATTATTAAAATATAGGTACCAATCATGAGAGCTAGTGATAGAGAAGCTAAAAATTTCTATTAACCTATTTAATCAGAAACTTATCAAACATGCAATCATGATGCATTGATAATTATTGGCTCTTGGAATGCAAAAGTTGGAAACAAAGAGAAAGGAACAATAGTTGGGAAATATGGTTTTGGTGATAGAAACGAAGCTGTGATCACATGATAGAATTTGCAAGCTTGTTCAGAGCAAATACCTTTTTTGAACAACACAAATAGGGATTATACACATGGACTTCTCCAGATGGAATACACAGAACTTACATTGACTACATCTGTGGGAAGACATCACAGAGAAGTCCTGTATTAGCTGATTACAACAGTACAATTGCTGACTGTGGGACAGATAATCAATTACTCGTGTGCAAGTTCAGGTTGACGCTGAAGAAAATTAAAACAAGTTTACTAGAGCCAAAATATGACATTGAGTCTATCCCATCTGAATTTTGAGAACATCTCAAGAACAGATTTGCTGCACTGAACACTAATAACAGAGTACCTAGTGAGCTGTGGGAGGACATCAAGAACATCATTCATGAAGAAAGCAAAAGGTCATTCCAATGACAGCAAAGAAAGCAAAGATAATATTGGATGTCAGAAGAGACTCCGAAACTTGCTCTTAATCTTAGCATAGTTAAGGCCCATGCAAAAAAGTGATGAAGTCAAAGAGCCGAATAGAAAATTTCAAAGCTCAGCTCAAAAATACAAAGACCAATATTATAATGAAATGTGAAAAGACCTAGAGGTAGAAAACCAAAGCAGAAGAACACAGCATGTCTTAAACTGAAAGAACTCATAAAAAATTCAAGCCTTGAATTGCAATATTGAAAAGGTTTATGAACAGACTAATAAATGCTTCAGGAAGCTTCAAAAGGAGATGGAAAGAGCACAGTCACTGTATCAAAAGGATTCAATCAACATTCAACTGTTTCAAGGGGCAGCATATGAGCAAGAACCAATGGTGCTGAAGGACGAAATCCAAGCTATCCTGAAGGCATTAGCCAAAAACAAGGCTCCAGGGATTGATGGAATACCAGTTGAAATGTTTCCGTAAACTGATGAAACACTGGAAGCATTCACTTCTCTATGCCAGGAAATTTGGAAGACAGCTACTTGGCCAACTAAATGGAAGAGATACATATTTTTACTCATCCCAAAGACAGGTGACCCAACAACATACTTTAATTGCAGAGCAATATCATTAATATCACATGCAAGTAAAATTTTAAGAGGATCACCCACCAACGATTGCAGCAGTACATTGACAGGGAGCTTCTAGAGGTTCTGTCCAGATTCAAAAGAGGATATAGAACAATGAATATCATTGCTGGTGTCAGATGGTTCTTGACTCAAAGAGGCATACCAGAAAGAAGTTTATTTGTGCTTTATTGACTACGTTAAGGCATTCGACTGTGTGGACCATAACCAACCACAGAGAGCCTTGAGAAGAATGGGATTTCCCAAACACTACATTGTACTCATGCAGAACCTGTACATGGATCAAGAGGCAGTTGTAGGAACAGAACAAGGGAATACTGCCTGGCTTAAAATCAGGAGAGACTGATCACATTTGCATCCTGTCACCATAATTATTCAATCTGTATAGCAAACCAAACTCACTGCCATTGACTTGATTCTGACTCATGGCAACTATAGGACAGGGTAGAACTGCCCCGATGGGTTCGCAAGACTATAACCCTACAGGAGTTGCATCTTTCTCCCATGGAGCAGCTGGTGGTTTCAAGTTGCTGATCTTGTTAGCACCCAAACAAGTGATCGATATGCCATCAGAGATCCTTTATTCAATCTGTATGCTGAGCAAATCATCAGAGAAACAGGATTATATGAATAATGACATCAGGATTAGAGAAAGGCTAATTAAGAACCCATGCTATCCAGACAACATGACCTTGCTAGGTGATGATGAGAAGGACTTGAAGCACTTGCTGATGAGATTAAGGATTATAGCCTTCAGTGTGGACTACCATTTAGTTTAAAGAAACCAAAACCCTCACAACTGGTCCAGCAGGAGACATCAGGATAAATGGAGAATAAATAGAAGTTGTCTTGCTTGGATCCACAATCAATGCTCATGGAAGCAGCCGTCAAGAGATCAAAGGATGCTTACATTAGGCAAGTCTGCTGCACAAGACCTAGCTAGAGTACTGAAAAGCTAGAATGTTACTTTGAGGACTAAGGTGGGCTTGACCTAAGCCAAAGTATTTTCCATTACCCCATGTGTATGTGAAAGTTGAACATTATATAAGGAAGATGGAGGAATTGCTCATTTAATTATGGTGCTGGTGAAGAATATTGAAATTGTCTTGGACTACTGTGGTAGTTATACAATTTCATGTCAACTTGATAAAAGAATGAAGGGGTGGAGGCTATCCTGTCAATCAGGTCACAGTGTGATGATCCCTCCTTGTGGGTGTGGCCTTCTCATGAGGATTCTGGGAAACATGAGGATTCTGTCTCTTGATTCTGCCATCAGAAGAGGTAGGCCTCTCTCTCTCTCTCTCTCTCTCTCTGTCTCTCTCTCTGTCTCTGTCTCTCTCTCTCTCGCTCTGCTTCACATTCTGGTTAACAGCAAAACTGAGCCACGCTGATGGTAGCCAGAGCCCTGGAGATGCATACACTGCCATGGAATCCACAGGACTTTCCACCTACCAGCCTGTGATTTTCCTACATTTGGCATCATTGCATGTGCTGCATGACTCTGAAGAGGAATTTATGGGTTAATATCAAATTTATTGATTTGGTCTGGACTGTTATTGTTGTTGTTTGTATGATTTCCTTTATATTAATCCAGGATAAGTAAATACATAGAGATAGTAACCATAGTAATAGTTTCGTAGGGCTATTACAGAATAGGTTGGTGGGAGCTGGGGAGCTAATAGTAATGAGTAAAAAAAAAAAAAAAGAAAATGACACCGTGGAAAAGCTTGTTTGCTTTTCTGCTGGGTCTGTGTCTTGCATCTGACTTATCAACCTTCAGTTTTTTGGACTGGAGCCAATAGCCTACCATATTGCCTACCAATCCTGAGAGCCATCTGAAGCCTGCCATCTGACCTGCTGACCTTGAATTCATTCACCATTCCAGTCACACCTGATTGTTGACCTTGGAGTCATCCTCCTCTCTAGCCACCAGCCTATGGTGTTACAGCCAGTCTTGAATTCATCAGCCCTGGAGCTACGTGAGTCAGGAGAAGCCTCCAGCTTTGACATCTGACTCACTGAGCCTACTGTGTGT
The DNA here is from genome assembly GCF_050624435.1 of Tenrec ecaudatus. Classification (NCBI taxonomy): domain Eukaryota; kingdom Metazoa; phylum Chordata; class Mammalia; order Afrosoricida; family Tenrecidae; genus Tenrec; species Tenrec ecaudatus. The sequence goes on from NC_134532.1 coordinate 112,211,617, forward strand.
GTGTGTGTGTGTGTGTGTGTGTGTGTGTAGTCTCTATAGAGAAGAAAAACTGCATATACACAAGTAGAGTATATCTTATTGATTTTATAGGGAACTCAGCATAAGGCTCTCCACCTCTGGGAGGTCTTGATAGAAATTTGCTGCTGAACTAGTGGAATTACCGAGCCTTTTTCCTAAAGGTGTCACCTGTCTCTTTCATTGATTTGCCCATATGAGCAACAGAGACAATTTTTTTCTTGAGAGTTAAACTATGAGAGCATTTTAACCATCATAAACTGTAGAAATAGGAATTTCAGACAAATTAGATTTTTCTAATAGAATTGTTCTGAACCAAAAGCCCTAAAGGGTAGTAAGGAAACCAATTAACTTTAATTTAAATAATCATGTCCAAAGTAGCAAACGAACCCAGTTCTATTGTTAAAGAACAACTGTGTTAAATCCCTGAAAGGTTAGCTTCGAATGGGCAAATACACAGTGGTTTCGTGTTTTACTGATGAAGTAAGTTAATATTGGTCACCGTAACCCCAGTTGGCTGTCTAACTGGGCATTGTTATTGAGAGGAGAAGCAGAGAATGATGGAATGATCAAGGGTACAGTAATTGTGTAAAATTCCCATTGATGCTTCTGTTGTTAATAACATTTTTGAGCAACAAACAAAACCACTCGCAATTTTATTCCTACAGAAAAACCATACATGAAAATGTATTCCAAAAACTGTACCTACAGTCTACGATTTTTTGTTTGTGCTTACTATTATAACACAATGGTTTTTAATTTAAAGTTTATTTATCTTTTTAAAAATTATTATTAATTAAGAGTTAATACATATATCATATCCTTCCATAGTTTAATCACATCAAGCAGAATTATACAATTGCTACTGCAATCAGTTTCCAAACATTCCTTTTCTTCCTGGACTCCTTGATATTGTCTCCCTTTTACCGCCCCTCTTGCCCCTCCTCCCACCTCACCCCTGAAAACCTTATTCTACTTGGCGTTCCTGTAGGTTCATCAGCCCTGGTTTCATGTACCAAAATGCAGAAGAATATGTGTCACAACTTCATGAGGGTTATGTCCTTATGACATAACACCTCTGAGATAAACTCTAATGTGAACAAACAAAAAAGCAAAAATACAGAAAGTGTTGAAAACCAGATCAGGTCCAGCATGCTTCAGAGGGGGAATCAACTGACAAAGTTTGAAATCACAATCTTCTTTAGAGAATATTCATGACCATAATGACTACATTTCAGCCAAGGTCTATAAGCATTAAGACAACCATCCACAAACAACTTATATAGTATCCACTAGATCTACATTCTGGCCATAGGTTAATGCCTAGACATTTATTTTGGATGAGTTGACATGTTGTTATGTGCTTATTGAGTGACTTTTGACTCCCAGTGACCCCATATGACACAGGACCATTTTCTATCCTGTAATCTTTTTTCATTTTAGAGATCATTTTATTAGGGGGTCTTAGAACTCTTATCACAATCCATACATCAGTTGTATCAAGCACATTTGTACAGATGTTGCCATCATTCTTTTCTAGACAGTTACTTCCTACTGATCCCTTAGTATCAGCATCTATTTTTCCCCTCCCTCCCCACCCCACCCTTGTGACCCCTTGTTAAATGATAAATTATTATGTTCTTTAAAAAATAATTTTATTAGGGGCTCATACAACTCTTATCACAATCCATACATACATCATTTGTGTAAAGCACATGTGTACATTCATTGCCCTCATCATGCTCAAAACATTTGCTCTCCACTTAAGCTCCTGGCATCAGGTCCTCATTTTCCCCCTCCCTCCCCACTCCCCACTCCCTCACGAACCCTTGATAATTTATAAATTATTATTCTGTTATATCTTGCCCTGTCCGACGTCTCCCTTCATCCACTTTTCTGCTGTCTGTCCCCCAGGGAGGAGGTCACATGTAGATCCTTGTCATTGATTCCCCCTTTCCAACCCTCTACCGTCCTAGTATCACCGCTCACACCACTGGTCCTACCAGGATCATCTGTCTTGGATTCCCTGTGTTTCCAGTTCCTATGTGTACCACTTTACATTCTCTGGTCTAGCCAGATTTGTAAATTAGAATTGGGATCATGATATTGAGGGGAGGAAGCATTTAGGAACAAGAGGAAAGTCGTGTATGTTTCATCGTTGCTACATAGCACACTGACTGGCTCATCTCGTCCCAATACCCTTCTGTAAGGGGATGTCCAGTGGCCTACAAATGGGCTTTGGGTCTCCACTCCACACTCCCCACCTCATTCACTATGCTAAGATTTTTTGTTCTGGTGATGCCTGATACCTAATCCCTTCAACACCTTGTGATCGCACAGGCTGGTGTGCTTCTTCCATGTGGGTTTTGTTGCTTCTGAGCTAGATGGCCGCTTGTTTACGTTTAAGCCTTTAAGACCCCAGATGCTATATCTTTTGATAGCCGGCCACCATCAGCTTCCTTCACCACATTTGCTTATTCACCTGCTTTGTCTTCAGTAGATGTGTTGGGAAGGTGAACATCATAGAATGCCAATTTAATTGAAGAAAGTATTCTTGCATTGAGGGAGTACTTGAGTGGAAGCCCAATATCTTTCTGCTACCTTAATACTAAACCTATAAATATATGCACATAGATCTATTTCCCCATCCTCAAATATAAATATATTTGAATATGTACACATCTTTATCTAGACATCTATAAATACCCTTTGCCTCCCAGCTCTTTCCTCTATTTCCTTTGACTTTCCTCCTGCCCCACTATCATGCTCAGTCCCCACTAAGGTTTCAGCAATTCCTCTTGGTTACATTACCCTTGATCACACCTTACAGGGCCTCCCACACCCTCCTCATGACCAATTTGGATCACTTGTTGTTCTCTTGTCCCTGGGTTTGTTAACACCACTTACTTTCCCCCCACCTCCTCCTCTCCCACGTCTCCCCGGAGCTGTCGGTCCCGTTGTTTTCTCCTCCAGATTGTTCATCCAGCCTATTTTATTTAGACAGACCTGCGGAGATAATAACATGCACAAAAACAAGACAGAGCAAAACCAAGCAACAATATACAACAAAACAACAACAAACTAATGACAAAAAAAACAGCCAAAAACAAAGCACAACAAGAAATAAAAGCTTGTAGTTAGTTCAAGGATTGTTTGTTGGCCTTTAGGAATGTTTTCCAGTACAGTCTGTTGGGGCACCATGCCCTGGCCCCAAAGTCCACCTTCAGCATTCCCTGGGGACCTTGCCGCTCTATTCCCTTGCTGTTCTGTTGCACCCCCTTAGTGTTTTGCCTCGGTGTCGCGGGATTAGATTGGGTACAATTCCCACACTGTGTCTCAGGTGTTTTCCCCTGTAGGGCTATGGGTCAGTGAGGGGCGTCATGTCTCATAGTGGGGCCGGTCATGTGGCCCTCTCTGTGGACTGGCTGCTCTCATTGGGAACATTGTCCTCACAGCCTGGTGGGCCAGGATGTGCTCCACTCTCTTCTCCTGTGTGCTCCCATGTCCTCTGATCTGTTGCCATGTGTTCCAATCAGATATATCCCTCTCCCAGAGCTGCAGATTCAATGCTGTCCTTTGAAATAAGTTCTTCTGGGGGGAGGGGCAGGTGTCCATGTAGTAGTAGGGATTGGGGCCAGCCTCCCCTTATTATTATTTTAATTTCTTAAACTGACCACTGTCTCCCTTCCCTCATGGTTTCTGTTGTTCATTCCCCTGGAGAGGGGTAGGTGTGGTATGTGTCCACCATCATGATCTGTCCCACCTTCCCCCTACCCTTCTGGTATTGCTACTCCCATTCTTGTTCTTAGATTTCACGTGTCATGGGCTTTTATTTCTTAGCTGTACCTATACACATGCTCCGGTCTAGCCCTCAGTGAAAGACAGGACTGAGGTGATGGCAGAGGCGGGTGGGGGAAGAGGGGTGGTGGTGAAGGTGGTGGTGCTCAGGAAGCCTCAAGGAACCAGAGGAGTATTATGTGTTTCATTGGTGCTTTACTGCACCCTGATTGGCCCATCCCTTCCCTGTGACTCCTCTGTGAGGGGATGTCCCATGGTTGACAGATGGGCTGTAGGTCTCTGTCCCAAACCTCCTCTTCTCAACAATATTGTTGTTTGTTTGTTATGGATCTTCTGATGTCTGTTGCCTGGTCCTGGTGACACCTCATGATCTTACAGACTGGTGTGCTCTTCCAGGTGGGCTTGCTTCTCTACTAGAAGGCTGCTTGTTTAACTTCAAACCTTTATCACACCAGACACTGTATCTTTTGATAACCAGGCACCATCAGCTTTCTTCACCACATTTGTTTGTGCACCCTTTTTGTCTTCAGGAATTGTGACAGGAGGCTGAGCATCATAGAAAGCTAGATTATTAGAGCAAGATTTTTTGTATTGAAGGAGGGCATGAGCAGAGTCCCAAAGTCTCTCTACTACCTCAGTGTATTGCAATATCAATATATGTATATAGGCCAATACCTCTAGTTTAATGAACCAGTGTATTTACATATGTACACACCTATGCTTATACCTCGATCTATAACTTTGCTTCCTAGATCATTCCTCTGTTTCCTTTTACCTTCCTCCTGCCCCACTGTCACACTTGGCCTATTTCTTCCCCTTAGTAATTCCTCTCAGCTAGATTGCTGTTGCTTCAACAGCAATAGCACCTCCCAGGATCTCTATGTCCTTCTTGTTGTTGATTTTAATTCCCTAGTTGTTTTCCCATCTATGACATTGTTTGTTCACCACTCCCTTCCCCACCTCCTTCTCCCCTCAGTCCCTCTGGGACAATTGGTTCCAATACTTTCTCCTGAAGCTTGTTTACCATGCCTATCTTATATAAGTAGGCAGCCCAGCATTAACAGAGACAAAACAAAACAAAAAACAAACAAACAAAAGATTGGGGGCCGGGGGAAGACAAAGAAAGAGGAAAAAAACATAATTCCAGGTCCGTCTGCTGACCTTTAGGACTGTCTCCCCACTGGTCCTGGGGGAATTCCGGGAGTTGCCCCTTCTAGAGAAGTCTATTTTGGGGATTCTTCAGGGGCGTTGTAACTTTGCTTTGATTCTGCTGCTGATCTGCCATGTGTCCCCAGTATTGTCCTCTGTCGCAAGATGACCCAGTGAGGGGCATCATGTCTTGAGCTGCTGTTGGCCTTACAGTCTCCTCTGGGCCTCAGCAGCTCCATGCAGGGACGTTGGCCTCTGGGCTTGGTGTGCTGATATGGGGTCGAGACTGTCCCTTTCTCCTGTTCCTTCTTGGTTTGTGTTGTGTAGGTGTGGCATGCCAGCCCCTTCCCCCAACCTGTGGGTTTAATGTTGTTCTCTGCAGCACATGCATCTAGAGAGGGGGGTCAGTTTGGCTCTGGTTGGGGCTGGCCCTTAGCCCAATCTTCTCATGGACTTCTCCATGTGGTTATGCTGCCCTCAGGGTTTGGTGCTCCATGGTGGGGTCTGCATGCACACTCCCAAATCTGTGGAGACATAAACAACACTCTTCCCCCTGGGTGGGTTAGTGTCTAGGCTGTAATCTTACAGGAGCATATTGTCAGGTCTTTCTCCCTCGATGTCAATGGGTCGGTTCAAACCACTGACCTTGCGGTTAATAGCCAAGTGCTTACCTGTTATGCCAGCAGTCTGCCTTTGAGTTAATGTTCTAGATAAGAAAGAGCATGAACCTGGCAGACAGTCTGAGGCCAGATCATGGAAGGTTTTAAATGTTATGCTCAAGGGCATATCTCTATTCTTCTTATACTTTCTCTTTCCTCCTAATTTGGAATATTAAAAAAGCAAGTCAACCTCGTTGATACTGTCCCCAATTCTCTGTACTATGGGAATCACGAACTTTTATTGAAGCAGTGATAGTTCAGGGTGCAATTATCATCTCCCATGTGGGAAACCTGGGATCAAGTTCTGACCAATCCTCCTTATATGCAGCGATGGTACCAACCCTTTCTTAGTGTCTCACTGCCATGGATCTTGTTCTGACTCAGTGACTCTATAGGACAGAATAGAACTGCCCTTGTGGTCTTCCAAGACTATAACTCTTTATAGGAGTAAGCAGCCTCATTGTTCTCCTATAGAGCAGCTGGTGGTTTTGAACTGCTGACTTTGTGGTTAGCAGCCTAATGTCTATCTGCACCTCCAACAGGACTTCCCATTTGTTGGTAAAGGTTTGTATATTGCTATGATGTTAAACAGGTGTCAGCAGAGTGCCTAGAGTATGATGAACTAGGAAGAAAGGCTTGGTGATCTACTTCTGAAAGTCCAGTCCAACCATTGTGGATCACAATGGTCCCATCTGCACTAGATTCTAAAGGTGGCGCAGAACCTGGTAGGATGTAATCAACAACAGCTAACAACCACCAAAGGACAGTGGGTGGAAAGTCTTGTGGATCCAGTGGCGATGGAAGCATCTTAGCGCTGGCATGGGTCTCTACATGGCTCCTCCAGCTCCAAGGCTCTGACTGCCATCAGCATAGCTCCATGTGGTTTATCAACAGGATGTCTTACAGGGAGATGAAGCAGAGAATGTATGTCTGGTCCTCCAGTGAGCTATTTATCTCCGTAGTGCCTCCAAATGAGGTCATTAAGCTGTGACCTTCTTGACAGGCTAAACTTCACCCCTTCACTCTGCTTAGTCTCAAGTTGACACTAGATTATGTAACTACCACACTGCCCCACAGGGATTCCAAGTCCATACGTATTTATTGCAGGAGATTGTCTTGTCATTCTACCGCAGAGTGATTGATGGGTTCCAATCACCAGCCTTTGGTTTGTAGCTGATGGTTTTAACAATTATGTCACCAGGGTCCTCAACAACCACACCACCACCTCAGCAATCCTATAATATAACTTGTGCTGGGAGAATTTGTGAAGGTAAAGGATGTGGTTGAGGCTGGTCCACAGCAGATGCTCAGTAAGTACTAATGTCAGTCATGTTTTCTAGAAATGGAGCACTGCCTTCTACCCTGCCTCAGTAGTCGATATCCCCCTTCAGTGTCACACTTTTTGTCTTGCTAATGTTTGCTGTGGAGCCCTGGTGGTGTAGTAGGTTAGACAGAGGCTGCTAGTCACAAAGCCAGCAGTTTCTTCCTGTGGAAGAAAGAGGAGGCTGTCTGCTCCCCTAATGATGGATATCCATGGAGACCCTAGGAAGCAGGTCTATAGTCTATGGGGTCTCCATGACCCTATAGGACTCCATGGTACTGGCTAGACTCCTTGTGGTTCTCTTGGGGAAACCCTGTTTTCTGGTGTTAGCTTTGGGAGGACTCATAAACCAGTATGGAGTTTAATCAAAATGGGAAGTATCATGGATTGACAGAAAAGAGCAAAAGAGTTCAAAGGGTTTGTATATCAAAGCTTTGACTTTCAGAGACTCTTTCTTTTTCTTTTTTTTCTCTTTCCTTTCTTCCTCCTCCCTTCCTTCCTTCTTCCTGTCCTTGTAGTTGTATACTTTCATGTCAACTTGTTAAATAGTTTATAGGGGTGAAGTCAAGCTTGTCAATCAGAACATAGACAATCATGCCTCTGTGTGGGCGTGGCTTTCTCCTGAGGATTCTGGGAACTTCTGTCTTTCTCCCTGGAGGCAGGACACACACTCTTTCCCAATAGCACATTCTTGTTGACAAGTCACATGGAGCTAAGCTGAGGAGCCAGAGCGCTGGAGCTGGAGGAGCCACGTGGAGACTCATGCTACTGCAGAGATGCTTCCACCACCACTGGAGCCACGAGAGCTTTCACCCACTGCCCTGCGATCTTCCTGCATTTGACATCATTGCATGTGTTGCATGAGTCTGAAGAGGAATTTGTAGACTGGTATCGGACATATGGGATAAATCAGATTTATGGACTTGATCTGAAACGGCCTGGGATGTTTTCTTAATACACTACTTTTTTATATAAAGCTCTTTCTTATACACATGTGAGTATCTATGAATTTGTTTATAGTCAACCCAGATGAACACAGTCCTCTTTCTTCAAAATACAGCCACTGCTTTTGCTGTTGACACAATGTGTGTCCTGATTTAATGATTTATTCACATCCAGGCATTTTTTTTCCCCCTTTCCTACTGAGGTCTGAATGAAAAGAAACTACAGAAAATCTAGCGCATTCCGCTTAGGGACAGTTGCTCACCAATGATGCAATTTTGTAGCCAGAGGAAAATCATGGTACAGAATGTCTCCCCACCTCCTCGTAATTTTTTTTAAGTACAGAATATCATATTTGTGTTGAAACTTTTCTTTCCAAATGTCACAACCCCTTATGAAAGAGAATTAAAATCCTGTTATTTTAATTTACATCTAGCCACAAGATAAGTAAAGTTATCATTGGAATTCTAATTAAATGGGATGATTGACTAAGGTAGCACATCAAAGAAGAGGAGCGAAGATGATCAGTCAAAGCCTTATTAATTAGTCTGCGTGGAAGAAATTCCAGGGATGTCAAGCTGAGTCCGCTGCAAGGAGAAAAAAAGCAGACAAGAAAACGCCGGCTGCTTTGAAGTTAGGAACTGAGATAGCGATGGAGGTAATTGTGTCTGACTGCATCCAGTAATGAAGAGCTTTAAATCAGACCTCAGCATCGGAGGAAAGATTCAAGTAACGAATGCGGCGGCTTCCCCGCTGCGAAGAAACAGAACGCAGAGCTCACTAATTGACCCAGCCTATTTCCCAGTAGTTCTCTGTTATTATTTATTAATTTTTAATTTCTGAATTATTTACGTCCTGGGAAATGATTCCTGACAGCCTGTTAGGCGTGCCAAAGTTAATGGAGGATGAAAGGACTGGTACCAGAATTAGCAGGGATGTAGTCACAGGCTACTGGATTTAATGATTTTGGAGAGAAAAAATTGATTTCACACAGCGTGTCACTTTATACTACTTTAGGGAGACACCAGCTATTTGATTAATTGAGGAATAACCAATTCAAAGTATATTTGAAGTGTAAATGAGTCTCAGCGCTCAGCTGTTTATTTTTCCCCCTCTCAGAGAGATCTGCCTTTCCTTGAAGCTGATGATTAAAAACGAATGAAGCCGCGCTTGCTCGCTTTGAACACACACCTGTTTGATTCATTTTAAACCCAAAGGAGGGACATTTTGGAGTACTAGGGGAGATGTTTTCACGTTTCTTCTTTTCCCCTGTCTAAGGTTTAAATTTTTTTTTTTAACATTTTTTATTTCTTTAGCGTGTGGCAGCTTTGTAGTTGCAGTCTTCTCACCTTAACAATGAGGCTTCTGGAACGTTCTCATTTACTCGGTGGCCCATTAGCAAGCCCAATCAGAACGAAGCAGTGTTTTCTAGGGCAACACGAAGAAAACGTACTGAGAGAAAACAATGTCGGTAATGAATAAAGGAAGCTATTAATCTACAAGGGAAACTGTCATCGTTGGCTGCCATCAGCCTGGCCCGTTACTTACAGGGCCTCCCGACTCTTGGTGGCCCCCAGTTCCTGGCCATCCAATGTCTCAAAGCTTGTGGGGTCTTCAGTGGCTGCTCTTTGGAAACGAATGACCAGGCTTTTCCCAGACTGCTTCGTAGCCTGAAAGTGCTGATGAAACCTGTCCACCATCCAAGCAAGATGTAAGCCTCCACCGACAGCAGATTGGTGGCTATGAATGAGATGCGTTGACTGGAATTGAACCCAGGTCCCTCACAGGAGAGGTGAAAATTCTTCCATGAGACCACCACTACCTTCTGTTAGGAAAATCCGTGAGGCAGAAATATGCCATCACCCCTCAGGTGTCAAGAGCTGTATCATAGAACACCTTTATGGCATCCCCCAAGGCAAAAGAGTGGGTCCAGAGAAGCATATGATGTGGAACTTTTAAAATTGGCATTCAATCCACAATTCAATCATTCAGTTTTATCAAGGAGAGTTGTCCAATCATTGTAATGCTGGACATTGAGCCTGCATGGTGTCCCCATCTTTGCTCTTTAACTATCTCTGGCTTATGTCCCTTACTGGTCTCTTTCGGTAACATCTTCTCCCTCCTTGTATTCTTCAGTAGTGTCACTTACATTTTAATGTGCAAACTAGCATTTGAGGCTCCTGATGTTCTACCTACAGGCCTATGGTAGTGCCCGAGCCAAGCTCCCAAGGGATGTCCACGCTGCTGGTCCCTAGCCACTCTTTAAGGAGAAAAGTCCTACTTTTGTTGGGATCTGTAGACAAATTGATTTTTTTGGAAACACTGCTTCTAACCATGTAACTCTCATTCAGAAAACTTATGTGACATCAATTGCTTACAAGTAAATTCCAAAAACTGGCATCAAAATATTTCTAATAAGATCACACGTATACTTTACCATCCCAAATTAACTCAGTAAGCTTAGGAATCATGTAGATCAAAACTCATGGCCATCAAGTCGATTCTGAGACTAAATTTGGACAGTCAGTCAGCCTCATCTTTTTCCCCTGGATTGACTTAGAGGTTTGAACTGATGACTTTGTTGTTGCCTAATTCCCAACCCACAGTGAACTGGGGCTTGTTTAGAGGTATATATGTTCCCCTAAACCAATATACAATTAAATTGTGCACACAATGCATTTGGTTGGTTTTTAATTATATTTATTGAGAGCTGCAAGTCAATTATCTTATAGATAGCTCCATATTCTACAGGTGTTCTTTGTACCGCTATCTCCTGCATTTGGGTAAATGAAAAGCTACCTCCAGATACCTCATGTTAACCATTTTTCTTAGTAAGGCCACTCCTTAGGTACTGTTGGGAATTTCTCATCGCGCCATATCAGCAGTCACTTTATGTCTTCTTGTCCTACTCTTATTGATCAAAGTCTGATCATTTGATTAAGGCTGAGGGCCTACATCACTCCATTCTAACATTAAAATGGCCTATGCATATTTGTTTTTCAAGTCCAAGATCAAAGGTGATTCCTTTCTTTCTCTCTTTTTAAAAAATTTTTTGAGATAAACTTATGTCGCAAAAGAATACTAGTCCATTTCAGTTGTACTTTTCTTCCTCTTTATAGCCACTTAGACCAATGTTTAGATCTGATGGGGAAAAATCTAGAGGGTTCTTAAGGCCATGACCCCTTCTTTCTCTTTTAAAAAATGTAAACTTTATTTTTTATTATTATTGTTGGTATATATATACTTCCCTTTTGTTTGTAGAATGGAATATTTGCAAAGAAACACATATTCTATGTTATTTCACAGCCCATCTCCATATCAAATCAGTAACAGTATCCCATTATACCCCGACCAGACCCTCCATATATTTATATTTCTAATTTTATTTCTATATTTATATGGAGGGTCAGGTCGGGGCATAATATACATTTTATATATATATATATATATATATATATATATATATATATATATAGAGAGAGAGAGAGAGAGAGAGAGAGAGTTGTTTATTTATTTTCTACCTTCCATTCTTCCACTCACTGCACCCCACAACCCTGGCCTCGTATAGCTTTAAAGTCTTATCCTCTGGGATGAAAACCACTTTTCCTTTCTAACGGTGTCACAAAATGTCTGTCTTTATGCGATTGACTAACTTTGCTAAATATAATGTTCTCTAATTTTGTCCATGTCTTAAGGTGCTTGACAGACTCGTCGATTTTTTAAAGGATGAATAATTTTACAAAGTATGAATGTACCAAAATTTGTTTATCCATTCCTTTATAGTTGGCAATTTTGATTGTTTCCATCTTTTTTTGCTATTATAGAAACTGCTGAAATAAACATAGGAGTACATACCTCTGTTCATGCTTTGTTCTTGATTTCTTTTGGGTATATACCAAAAAGATTGCAGGATCATAGGTATTTATATTTGCTTTAAGGAAGCTTCGTACTGTTTTCCATAGTAGTTATACAAACATATAATCCCACCAGCAATGTGTATGTGTGCTCCAATCTCTCCACATCCTTGCCAACATTTATTATTTTCTGTTTTTAAAATTTTTGCTATGAGTTTCAGTGTGTTATTATTGTTCTAATTTATATTTCTCTTATGGCTAATGAATGTAAACATTCTTCATATGGTTGCTTACTGCCTGGATGCCATCATTAGTAAATTGGCTACATCATGTGTCTGTTTTGTGTATTTTTCTTATTAAAGTGTTATTGTTTTGTGTAGATTTTTGAAAGTAGCCCTGTATTTTATGTATCATTGCTATATATTTTCCCCCAATCTGTGGATTTTCTTTGGACTCTTTTGATGAAGTCTCTTGATGTGCATAAATGTATTTTAGAAGGCTCCAACCCTCTATTTGGTCTTCTATAGTGTGGGTATTTTTTCACATTTTCAGTAGTGTATTTATACCTCATACTAGGACCCTTAAGTTGTCTCTATTTTTTTTCATTGATGGCATCTAATCTATCTTGAATTCGTTTTTGTACATAGTGTGAGCTACTGGGTTTTGTTTCATTCTTTTTCAAGTGGAGATCCAATTTTTCCAGCACCATTTATTGAAAAGACTATATTTATATTTAATATGTTTTAGTCCTTTTTCAAAGATTAGGTTTCTGTAGGTACTTAGTTGTGTTTCTGGTTTGCATTGACATATTTCAAAATATGTTAATCAAATTCTTATAGAAATAAAGGAGCACATGGTCCATAATATTATAATTCTAGGAGACTTAAACAAATCACTTTGATAAAAGATTAATCTACTAAGAAGAAAACCAACAGAGATACAGAAGGAATATGCAACACAATTAATCAACTTAATCTCTTAAATATAGGAGATAAAGTACACTACATATACACTTAACCCAAGAAAAACACATTTGATAGTTTTTCTAGTGCACATGGAACCTACTCCAGAATGGATCACATTTTAGAAGCATGGAGAACAAACCCTGACCCCCCTCTTTTCCCACAGATCACAATGTTTTAAAATTAGAAATCAACCATAGGAAAATCAACACCCCAAAGTCAAATACATGATAATTGAGCAATACTTTACTTAAAAATACTGAATAATTGAAGAAATAAAGAACAATATAAAAAATATCTTGAAACAAATGAGAATGAAAATATATCAAAATCTCTTGAACCTCACAAAAGCAGTACTCAGAGGGAAATTTATAGCAATAACTTCACATATCAAAAAGGGAGAAACAATTGAAATGCACCTTTGGATATCAACTGCAACAATTAGAATACAACCAGCAAAATAAATCCTCAGATAATAAAATAAAATAAATAATAAAAATTCGAGCAGAAATAAATGAATCAGAAAATTAAAACTATAGAAAACAACAACAAGAAGTTGGTTCTTAAAAAATTTGATAAAATTGATTAACCCACTCGCAAAACAAACAAAGGAAGAGGAGAAAAGTACACTATAATGAATAAGAAATTAAATGGGTGAAATTACATCAGAATCCACTGAGATTAAAAAATAATCACACAGTATTATGAAAAATTGTATTTCAACAAATTTGGAAATCTAGAAGAAATGGATAAATTTCTAGAAATGCATTACCTACCTAAATTAATGGAGGCTGATCTAGAAAACATTAGCAAACCTATGATCTAAGAAAAATATATTTAGTCATAAGAAAAAATCTCCCCATTACAAAAAGTCAAGAACAGATGGTTTTACTGAGGAATTCTAAGAATTTAGAGAAGCATTGACATCACCTTTATATCAACTCTAATCATGATATCTAAGATAGGCATAAACATCTCAAGAATTGAAAATTATAGACTAATCTCCTTGATGAATATAGACACTAAGATTTTTAGCAAAATTCTAGCCAACAGAATTCAACAAAAGCAAACAAACAAAGAAAAATCATGATCATGTAGGATTCATACCAGGATAGTTATGGATAGATATTTTAGGTATGCAAGGATGGTTTAATGCAGTGGTTCTCAACCTTCCTAATGCTGTGACCCTTTAATATAGTTCCTCATGTTGTGGTTACTCCCAACCATAAAGTTATTTTTGTTGCTACTTCATAACTGTAATTTTGCTTTTGTTATGAATTGGGTGACCTCTGTGAAAGGGTTGTTTGACCCCCAAAGGGTCATGACCCACAGGTTGAGAACTGCTGGTTTAATATGAGAAAAATATCAATGAAATTCATAACATTAATAAAATAAAGGACAAGAACCATCTGATTATATCGATCAATGGAGAAAAGGCATTTGATAAAATTCAACATCCATTCTTGATATAAAATATTCAACAAAATAAGAATAGAATGTAAATTCTTCACCATAATAAAGGCAATATATGTGAAACAAGTGGATAGCATCTCTCCTAATGGAGAGAAATTGAAAACATTCCCCCTTTGAATGGGAACTAGACAGCATTGACCTTTATCACCACTTTTATTTAATATAGCCCTGGAGGTCTTAGCCTGAGTTATAAGACAACAAATAGATATTAAAGACATCCATCTTGGCACAGAAGAAACAAAACTCTGTTTATTCATAGATGTAATAATTCTATGTATAGAAAACCTCAAAGATGCAATTAAAACATGGCTGGAACCTATTGAAAACCTTGGCAATGTAGCAGGCTATAAGATCAACATACAGAAATCAGTTGGATTCTTATATATTAAAGAACTGACACCGAAAAGGAAATTAAAAGAACAGTATCATTTATAATACCTACCCCCAAAGATAAAACACCTAGGAATAAATCTTACCAGAGAGACAAAAAACTTATACAAAGAAAACTATCAAATACTTCAACAAAAACTAAAAGACTTACACAAGTGGAAGAATATCCCATGCTTCTGAATAGGAAGACAAAATATAGTGAAAATGTCAATATTACTAAAAACACTATGAATTCAGTGCAATTCTGATTCAAATCCCAGCACAATTCTTCAAATAAATGGAAAAATGAATCCTCAACTTTATATGGAAAGGAAAGAAACCCAGGATAAACAACACATTAGAATTTTTAAAATATTTTAATTCCCTAACCCTAACCCTAACCCCTAACCCTAACAACACATTATTATAAAACAAAGTACGAAGCATCTCACTCCCATATTTTAAAAAAATCATTTCATTTGGGGTTCGTACAACTCTTATCACAATCCATGCATCCATCCATGTGTCAAGCACATTTTTACATTTGTTGGTATCATCATTTTCAAAATATGTTCTTTCTACTTGAACCGTTGGTATCAGTTTCTCATTTTTTCCCTCCCTCTCTCACCCTCCCTTCTTCATGAAGCCTTGATAATTTATAAATTATTATTAATTTTTCATGTCTTACACTGACTGATGTCTCACTTTATCCACTTTACTGTTGTCCATCTCCCTGAGAGGGCATTATAGGTAGATCATTGTGATTGGTTCCCCCTTTCTCCCTCAACCTTCCCCTTATCCTCCTGGTATAGCTACTCTCAATATTGGTCCTGAGAGGTTTATCTCTTGTGGATTCCCTGTGCTTCCAGCTCTTGTCTGTACCCATGTACATGCTCTGGTCTAGTCAGATTTGTAAGGTAGAAATGGAATCATGATAGTGGGGTGGGGGAGGAAGCATTAAAGAACTACAGGAAAGTGGTATGTTTCATCAGTGCTATACTGCACCCTGCCTAGCTTGTCTCCTCCCTATGACCCTTCTGTAAGGAGATATCCAATTGCTTACAGCTGGGCTTTGGGTCTCCACTCCCCTCTCTCCCCCTTATTCACAATGATATGATTTTTTGTTTTTGGTCTTTAATGCCTGATACCTGATCCTATCAACACCTCGTGATCACACAGGCTGGTGTGCTTCTTCCACGTGGGCTTTGTTGCTTCTCAGCTAGAGGGCCACTTGTTTATCTTCAACCTTTAAGACATCAGATGCTATATATTTTGATAGCTGGGCACCATCAACTTTCTTCACCACATTTGCTTCTGCATTCATTTTGTCTTCAGTGATTGTGTCAGGAGCATCATGGAATGCCAGGTTAATAGAACAAAGTGTTCTTGCATTGAGGGAGTGCTTGAGTAGAGGCCCAATGTCCATCTGCTACCTTAATACTAAACCTATAAATATATGTATATAGATCTATTTCACTATCATCATATATATACTTACATATGTACATGCCTGTTTTTAGACCTCTATAAATGCCCATTTGCCTCCTAGTTCTTTCCTCTATTTCCTTTTACTTTTTTCTTATCCCCCTATCATGTTCAGCTTTCATTTGGGTTTCAGTAAATCCTCTCAGTTACATTGCCCTTGATCAAGTCCTACCAGGCTTCTTCCACCCTCCTCACCATTGATTTTTTTTTTTAACAATTTATTGGGGCTGATACAATTCTTTTCACAGTTCATACATATACATACATCAATTGTATAAAGCACATCTGTACAGTCTTTGCCCTAATCATTTTTTTCTCTTTTCTTCTTTTACATTTTATTAGGGACTCCAACACCTCTTACCACAATCCATACATATACATACATCAATTGTATAAAGCACACCCATACATTCCCTGTCCCAATCATTCTCAAGGCATTTGCTCTCCACTTAAGCCCCTTGCATCAGGTCCTCTTTCCCCCCCCCTCCCTCCCTTTTCCCCCCTCCCTCATATGCCCTTGGTAATTTATACCTCGTTATTTTGTCATATCTTGCCCTATTCGGGGTCTCCCTTCCCCCTTCTCTGCTGTCCCTCTCCCAGGGAAGAGGTCACATGTGGCTCATTGTAAACAGTTCCCCCTTTCCAACCCACTCACCCTCCACTCTCCCAGCATCGTCCCTCACGCCCTTGGTCCTGGAGGTATCATCCACCCTGGATTCCCTGTATCTCCAGCCCTCATATGTACCAGTGTACAGCCTCTGTCCTATCCAGCCCTGCAAGGTAGAATTCGGATCATGGTAGTTGGGGGGAGGAAGCATCCAGGATCTGGGGGAAAGCTGTGTTCTTCATCGATACTACCTCACACCCTAATTAACCCATCTCCTCTCCTAAGCCCCTCTATGAGGGGATCTCCATTGGCCGACACTTGGGCCTTGGGTCTCCACTCTGCACTTCCCCCTTCATTTAATATAATATATATATACACATACATATATACATATACACATAAATACACATACATACTCACCATTGATTTTTGATCACCTGTTGTTCCCTTGTTCCTGGGTTTGTTAACACCCACTTCCTTTCCCCTACCTCCCCCTCTCCCATGTCACCCCAGAAACGGTTGGTTCCTTTGTTTTCTCATGCAGATTGTTTATCCCACCTATCTTGTCTAGATAGACATGTATAGATAATAGTATGCACAAAACCAAGACAAAGCAAAAAAACCAAACCAAACCAAAACAACAACAAACTGACAATAAGAAAAACCCATGAATAGTTTGAGGTCTGTTTGCTGACATTTAGGTGTGTTTTCTGGTGGAGTATGATGGGTTGCCATGCCCTTTCTGGGGACTTCAATGCTCCCTTTGCTGTTCTGTTGTATGCCCTTAGTGTTTTGCCTCAGTGTGGTGGGGTCAGATCAGGTACAATTCCCACACTGCACTGTCTCCAGTGTTGTCCCCCATAGCACTATGGGTTAATGAAGGACATCATGTCTCCTAATGGGGCCGACCCTCTGGTCCTCTCTGTGCATTGCTGCTCTGTGCAGGAGTATTGTCATCAGGGATTGGTGGGCCAGGATGTGCTCCACTCTCTCTCCCTCTCCTTTCATTTCCTTCTGTATGCTCTGATCAGACATGTCCTTCTCCCCGAGCTGTAGCTTCAGTGCTGTCTTCTGAAGTAAATTCTTCTGTGGGGCGGAGGAGTTGTCCACATAGTTGGGATTGGGGTCAGCCCCGCAGATCTCTCTATTGGTTCCCTGTTTCATGTCTCTATGTTGCATTCACGTCTTGAAACTGGGCTGAAGTCTGATCTCTCCTTTCTTATGGTCATTCCTAGATTTTAAAACCTACTGTATAGCCACAGATATACGTGCTTGCTGAAAGTGAGAAGGACTTTAAACACATGCTGGTGAAGAACAAGGATTTCAGCCTTCAGTATGGATTATAACTCAATATAAAGACTAAAATCCTTACAATGAGATCAATCGGTAACATCATGATAAATGGAGAAAAGGTTGATGTTGTGAAGGATTTTATCTTACTTGGATCTACAATCATTGTTCATAGAAGAAGCAGCAAAGAGATAAAAGATAAGTTGTATCGGGTGAATATCCAGTATAAGACCTCCTTAAAATTTTGAAAAACAAGGATGTTATTTTGAGGTCTAAGGTGCATCTGAACCAAGGTAATTTTAAAAATCATTTTATTGGGGGCTTGTACAACTTGTATCACAATCCATACATCCATCATTCTCAAAACATTCGCTTTCTACTTGAGCCCCTGGCATCAGCTCCTCATTTTACCCCTCCCTTTCCACTCCCCGCTCTCTGTAATGGCATTTTCAGTTGCCTCAAAAGTATGTGAAAGTTGGACATTGAATAAAGAAGACTGAAGAATAAATGCATTTGTATTTTGGTTCTGGAGAAAAATATTGAATGTACTATGGACTGCTAAAAGGACAAACTGATCTGTGTTGGAAGACATACTGCCAGAGTGCTCCTTAGAGGCAAGGATGGTGAGGTTTTATCTAACATACTTTGGACATGTTGTCAGGAGAAACTGTCCCTGGAGAAGGACATTATGTTTAGTAAAGTAGAGGTGCAGTGAAAGAGATGAAGGCCTTCAAGGAGGTGAACTGACTACAATGGGCTCAAGCATAGAAACAATTATGAGGATGGTGCCGGCCTGTGCAGTGTTTTGTTGTACTGTACATAAGGTTGCTATGGGTTGGGGCTGACTTGATGGCCCTTAACAACAACAGCAACAACAAAAACATATAGTTTGGTAATTAAAACAGCTGGTTGGTGTTGGTACAATGATAGACATGAAGATCAATAGATTGGAGATTAGATCAATGGATTGAGAATCCAAATGTGATACTTTCATTTATTCTCATTATTAATCATCTCATGAGAGCTTGCTTGGAGGTTCTAGCAAGGTATCACAGTTACTCCTATGCCCTTGACTTAAGGATACCCCTTCTCTCTTAGGGAAGGTTGTCCTCTTCAATGGAGTGCATAGTTTCAGGAAGAACTTACATGGAGAGGTGGACTATCTCTCTAGCCAGTCAGATCAGCTGAATCAATCCTGGTGGTCAATGGAGTGACAGGTGTCACAACCAGATCATCCTTGTATCCATTTCCCTTTGCTTTAATGTACTAGTTGCCAGCCAGTTGATTTTAACTGACGGTAACAGTATATGTGTATGAACTATGCTCCATAACCTGGTGTCAGAATGAAGAATATTTTAGAAGTAGATTGTCAGGCCTTTCTTCCTAGTTGCCTCTGGATGGATGTAATTCTTCAACCCTTTGGTTAGCAGCCAAGTGCATTAGTCATTTGCACTCTTCAGGGACTCTTGCTTTGTTATAGAAACCTAAATCACAATGATTTTATTTCATATACTGATGATTTTTTGGACATGTGTTTTCCTAGTTGTAGGATTAAATCCTTGAGAAGATGTTTTACTCATTTGATCTGTTGAAGTTCTCTTTGTGGAAAGAAGCCAAGTGAAATCACTGTGAAAACACAGTGACATGCACTGTGTTTATTGTGAAACCCCAGTCTCTTGCATATATAAGATCTCCTATAAGGAATGATAGGAGCCCATTGTAGTGGGTCAGCAGTTAGAAACCACCAGTCATTCCTCTGGAGAAAGGTGACACTTTCTATTCCTGTACATTTATAGTCTTAGAAAGTCACAGGGGGCAGATCTCTCCTATAGTTGGCATTGACTCAATGGCTGTGAGTTTGAACTTGAGTTATAGTAGTGTTGGTTGATTGATCTGCCATTATGCTTCACCCTCTTGTATTAGCCTGTGTTAGACCAAGCAAGTTTTCTTGCCCAGAGCCTTGATTATTGAACAATGACACCACAATGAGAACACTTGGAGCTGATTCGCCCTGCTCTGATGCTCTGAAGAGACTGTCCTTGTTCTCATGCATCTTGGGTGCCTGGGCTCTTGTATTCTTTGATACTTGATCTCCCAGTCTATTTAGAAAGCTATTCCATAGTCTCCCAGTTAATTTCTTCTTCATTTAGTCATGGTTGGTTTCAGTTCGCTGTACCAAGAAAAAGGAATTGAAATGTTGAGAATTGGCCAAGAACATAGAGTATTTGAAAAAATATTGGTGACTCATCTGAAATAGCACTATCTACTTTTTCATTTAGGTTTTTCAGGATACAGTTGCTTATCAGAACATGTTACAAATTTCTTTCTGGGCTACCAATATCCGCCCAAAGGGCATACCACTCCACTGTAAGCCTCATTCCAAAGATCTTCAGTGTAAGCTATGTGGTTCACTAATCCCAGATTCCCCAATTAAGTGCCCAAAGGCACCCCACTATTCAAGTCATCCTCCTGCTCAGAAGCACTCAGTGTTATTTGCTCCATGGGCTGGGAAGTCCACCACTCTGTTTCATGTTCTGGTTCCTGGATCTCTGCTGCTCCTCTGTTATCACAGCTGTCTTCTGCATCCAGGAGTTTCACTGCACAAGGATCTCAGGTCCAGAGGACTCATTCTACTTCTGTGGCTTGCTGGTAGTGACATTCTCCCCTCTTAAGTCTCTGTGTCCATTTTATGTGCAACATGTTGGCAATCATAATATACCCTGTTAGTAATTATTTGCAGGTCAGTCCTATCAGTGTTTTCCCCTACCTTCTTACCCAGACCCATGAAGGAAAGGGCATTTGTTTGGAGCTAGAAGTTTTGGCTAGAAGAGCCACCTTGAATATTCACTGACCCTACTATTGGGAAATAAATTTAGAAGATTTATTTAGGAATCAATTCATCAAGGACCAGAAAGGCCAGACTGAGAGTTCAGACTTTATTCTCTAGGCAAATGTGAGCTACTCAGGAGAGAACAACATGATCAGAAGTATGCTTCAGGAAGGGATAGATTACCTGGGAAAGCAATGAGCAAACGGATGGTGAAAGATGCATTGGTGACTTTGTACAGTGTGGTAGCAATGGAGAAGAAGGAATAGATGTGAGGAATTTTATACAGCCAAATGATAGTCTGAAATCAGAATACATTCCTCCCCTGTTTAGCAGATTGCATGACCTGGGAACAGAGAAGCCCGCCTTCATCTTGGTGTTTACCCTTAGAGTAGTGGACTTATAATATTTATCCTTCTGTGATTGATGAAGTTCACTCAGCACAATGGTTTCCAGGTCCCGCAATGTCATAAAGTGTTGCATTGCTAATTTTCAGGGATGCATACTATTCCACTGTTAAGTTTGCCAGTGGTTTTTCAATTTTTTAAAGAAGATGTAAATATTTATGGGAGTAGACACCTTCATCTTGTGGAGCAACTAGAAGTCTGGACTTGCTGACTTTACACTTATCTTGCAGTGCTACCAGACTCCTTAAAGGTCTTTTAATTCCACCAAAGACCTTGACTGCTTTTGAGAAATGAAAAAGAGACTCATAAGAATATATGTCCCAATAACATGGGCCTCTAATCAAGTACTCCCTCAATGCAAGAACACTTTGCTCTAATAACCTGACATTCTGTGATGCTCAGCTTCCTGGGATGATTGCTAAAGAAGAAATGAGTGCATAAGCATTTGTGGTGAAGAAAGCTGATGGTGCCTGGCTATTTAAAGATACAGCATCTGGGGTCTTAAAGGCTTGAAGATAAACAAGTGGCCATCTAGCTATGAAACAACAGAGTCCACATGGAAGAAGCACACCAGCCTGTGTGATAATGAGGTGTGGATGGGATCAGGTATCAGGCATCAAAGATCCAGAACAAAAAATTATAGCGATGTGAATAAAAGGGAGTGCAGAGTGGAGACCCAAAACCCTTCTGTAGACAATTGGACATCCCCTTACAGAAAAGTCACAAGGAGAAGAAGAGCCAGTTAGGGTGCAGTATAGCACTGATGAAACATACAACTTTCTTCTAGTTCCTAAATGCTTCCTCCCCGCCCCCCCCCCACTATCATGACCCCCAATTCCATGTTACAAATCTGGCTAGACCAGAACATTTCCACGGGTCAGATAAAAGTTGAAAACACAGGGAATCCAGGACAGACAAATCCCTCAGAACCAATAATGAGAGTAGCAATACCAGGAGGGGAAGGGGAAGGTGGGAGGAGAAAAAGGGAAACAATCCCAATGATCTACATATAACCCTCTCCCAGGAAGATGATCAACAGAACAGTGGGTGAAGGGAGACATCAGTCAGTGTAAGACATGAAAAAAAAATTATCAAGGGTTCATGAAGGAGGGAAGGTGGGAAAGGGAAGGTAAAAAAAAAAAAAGAAATTGGAGCTGATACCAAGAGCTCAAGTTGCTCAATTGTATGGTTCTGCCAGTTGTCAACCTGCTTCCTAGATTCTAAAATTTTATTGTTCTTCTGTTTTCCTCATTTATTAAATGAAAGAAGAAGGGGAAAAAACCCTAACGTGTAGCAGGATTTTTCAGAGGAACACAAAATACATGTGCGGGTCAATTTAACATCTTAACCCATAGAATTAATTAGATCTACTTTTGCTCCTATTAAAATAAGAAATGAGATAAACATTTTAGTTTTAGTTCTACTGTCCCCTTTATTCCCTATTTATAACAATGTGAAACAATACTTAGATTGATCAACTACTCTTTTGAAACAGCTGCTTTTGAGAAAAAACTTTTTTTTTGCCTGTTTGTGAACATTTTGGTCTTTGAAGAAATCCCAGAGGGGTTTTTCCACAACAAAGACCAAACTTCATGGGAACACGAGGCTGGTTACTTTAAAAGTGGGAAGAGATTTTGCTACTTCTAGATCAGAATTGATAGGTTCTGCAGAGGGACATTTTAAACCATCTCATTAGAAAGAAGTTCAATGTAAAGGTCTTCTCTAATGAGCACATTAAGCAGCTAGAAGTTTAATTTCTGAACAAGAACATTTTCTTGTTCAAAGATGGAGAAAGTATCTATGGGAAAGGTGCACTCAGGACTCTGTATAAAATGCCACAAACAAAAAATTACAAATCACTTAAGTCTTTTGTTTTAATTATCTAATACTGCGATAACAAGCATACCACAAGTGAGTGACTTTAACAAACTCAAATTTGTTCTCTTACAGTTTAGGAAGCTAGAAGGAACATCGAGGGTGCCAGTTATTGGGGAAGGCTTCTCTCTCTGTCAACTCTAAGGGAGGATCTTTATTTTCCTTCAGTGTCTGAGGGCTCAGTGGCGCTTGGAGATCTCTGTATGTCTTCATGTCAGTCTTCTCGTGAGTCTAGGAGGTTCTTAGCACAGGGACCCCAGGTCCAAAGAACAAGCTTTGTTCCAAATCTTCTTTCTTGGTGGTAGTGAGGTCCTTCTTTTTAATGCTTGTTTCTACTTTTCATCTCTTGTCATGTCCCTTACATCAGCCCGAGGTTGTGATTTAAGTAAGGGTGCTGCTTCCTACCCTGACCCCCTTACAACTGATTGGCTGATCACATCAGATTACATCCCATGTGATGACCATATCATCACATAACTGCCAATTTAGATCATTACTTAACTGTTAAACCACTGAGAATCATGGATGGCCTAGCTAAATTGATCCATATTTTGGTGGGGGGGGGGGCACAATTTCATCTATGACACTCCCTTCCCCCTCAGAAAGGGAAAAAGAAACACCTAATTGGTTTTTGTGTGTGAGAGATACTTTAGGACATTAATATGGGAATATTGACAAAGATTTCTTAGTTGAACTTAAAAAAATGTGTTTTTTTAAATTCACAGTATGTACAAGCTTTTAACTAATTACTGGAGTTCTGGCTATATCCAAGATACACATCACCCTTTTCCCCTTGGAACTTAAACTCTAGCAGAAAGGACAAGTGAGAAATGAGTAATTATTAAGATGAGAATGTAAAAGGGGGGAATGTTCCTCAGTCTTAGGTGTCATATTTAAACTGATATCTGAAGGAAAATAAAAGTTAATTAGGCAAAAAAAGGGGATTGACCAGGGCCTAGGAAAGCATACCAGATCCAGGTAAGAGCAAACCCAAATGCTTGAGCTCAGGGCGGGAGAGCAAGGGAGCCTGGAGAAGGCCCGTGGGCAGGAAGTGGAGTCTAGACTCTGCTAGGCTGTAACCATTGCAGAGAAAGCAGAGAACTACTCCCAGTAAGGATACTTAGCATAGACATTATGCTTCAATAAGGCAATCATTTCAACAGGAAATTTTACTTAGTATAAGTTTTGAAAAAAAATATGTACATATAGGTGTTTTCTGGTTTAGGTTTTTGTTAGAAGATAAAAAAGATAAAAATGGATGAACTAACTGATGAGTAAAAACAAGATCTATTAAGACCATTCAACACCATCTCATATATTATTTTCTAAGCTATCCACCCCTGGCATTTTGTTTTGTTTTAATCACAATTTCGTAGTAAGAAGATAAAGCTTTTTAAAAAAAAATTCTCTTAGCATTCACTATTGCTCAAATAGCTGAATGCATGTTCTGTCCTAGATCACGAGGTTAGCGGTGCTTATTCCAATATTAAATAAAAGGATTCATTTTCATTGAAGCAAGCAGGGAATTAAGCTTACAACTTCAATTACCAATAATTAATTCCCCTCACTGCAAGCCAGGCAGTTTGCATTTAAACTCCCAATGCCCAAAGGATAACAAAAATCTATTTTGATCACTTTTTATTTTCATCATTTAAAGAGTACATCTTATTTCAATTAGGCTCATACATTTGCAGATTATAAGAGAGAATAAATACCCTCTTCTTAAAACACAAACAAAAAAGCAGGGGAGAGGAAGCCTTTTTAAGCAGGACAAAGAACATTCTGGGGGATCTTTTCATCTCTTGCTTTTATGAAGGAGCACCCAACAGGGTGTGGACCGCTACCTCATACCCTTGAGCCTGTTTTATACAAATAGATGGGTCATTTCCCTAAATTATTTTTTCCTTCTGTATCTGGCTACTCTTTGGTGACTTTTCCCTCTCTTGACAGAGAGAAAACACCAGAGCACAGGACTGAAAGTGGGGCGAAATTCAGGACTGCTCCAGAGCCCCACCAGCCTGTGCTGGCAGCAGGCAGCGCCGTCAGAAGGACTCTTCCGAGAGCGAGGCTTGACCTGAAAGTGGGTAAGGAAGCCAACGCCTACCATGTTCCACATGCCTCCTGTAAGTTCGGAGCCCCAGAGGGAAGGCCGCCAGGGTGTCACGGAAGCAAAGACAGCATCAGCGCTGGGGTTTGTAGAGATCAAAAGGGATGCCTGAAATGAGATTTCACCGGACACATTCAGACCTGCGTGGCATGCGGGGGGACAACCTTCTGAGCCTCACCGTTCAAGTCCTACAGACTTTCAGTTTCATGCTGCCAAGTGCTCGCTTCGTCCCATGTCAAGCTCATCATTCATAATAGACTTGACCACGTGACAGTAAAATCTCATTTGAGTAGAGCTCAATTAAATAAACCATAAATTAAATGGAATTAATGTCTGTAGTTGGCTTTTAGGGAAAAAGAAGGAACTGATTTTTAAAAAGCAATAGCTACAAAGGGCAAGTTCTAGAGTTACTATAAGTGTTTATTCATTTTTCTTCAATCTAAAGGAATCCTGATGGCATAGTGGATTAGGCAATGAGCTGCTAACCACCAGGTTGACAGTTCAAAACTACCAGTTGCTCATAGGGAAAAAGCTGAGGCTGTGTACTGGAGGAAGGATTTATGGTGTGGAAACCCAGAGAGGCAGTTCTTCTACCTTGTGCTATGCAGTGGCAATGATTTGCGATTGACTTGATGACAGTGAGTTTTGAGAGTTTTTTTTTAACTTCAATCTATGTCTTTGTAATGTTCACACATTTCCAGAATCCTGATCCAAGACCCTACAAAATCCTTAACATGAAAGTAACACATGCACGCACACACACACACACACACACACAAATAAAAACATAAATGGAGGCTTAAGTTTGATTCCCTGTATGGTATTTCAAATAACAGGGAAACAAACTAATGCCAGCCAATACATTTTTTTAAAACCATGCTACCAATAAGAGTTGAGGCAAGAAGTATTTTCTAACTAAATGCATCTCAGTAAACAGAGACTTCAATGGTGATTCAGCCCCTTAATCAAGCAACCTGACTCATCCATCCACTTCTTTCCCCCCAATATTACACAATAATGTATACAACACAGAGGACAACACAGGTATAAAAATAAGCTTAAGTTGAAAATTTCCAAAGAAAGAAGAAAAGGGAGGACTTTGTTGATATTAGCATAAAAATAAAATGAATTAATGTGTTTTATGCTCCTAAAGACAAAAAGTTACATCAACTAAAACCACTTCAACATAGAGAAGGACCACGGGACGTGTTGTCAATGTGCTTAGTTCTGTTGCCATTATTAGGTGCTGTGTATAGGGTTTTGACTCATAGTGATCGTACCTACAACCAACATTTTATTTTTTCAGTTCAGGGTTTTGTTAAGGAGTCCTGAGTCATGCCAATCATTAAGTGCTGGGTTATGAAACAGAAGATCAGCAGTCTGAGTGTAACCAGAGGCATCTCAGATAAAAGGTCCAATGGTCTACTTCTACACTATCACAGCCACTGGAAGCCATACGGAACGTAGCTCAGCTCTGAAACACATGGGGTCGCCGTGTCTCAGAACTGAGTCAACTGCAGCTGGTTTGATTTTTTCATATTTCTTAAGGAACCACTTTGATAACAAAAATATAGAAGAGATTTATGTTCTTTGGGAATGAAGACCAGTAATACGACATCCATCTCTAACTTCCTAATCTTTTCATGGTCACGCCTTCAATAATATAAAGGGAAGTCACTTATCTTGGGGTCCTCATTACCTTACTGCTCCACACAATCTACTGGAGACCACCCCTTCTTCTTTAAGGCATTGCTTGTTTGCCATATGCCTGCTGAGGTTTCTGGCACAGACTAGCAAGTTCTACACAGAAACTACTGTGGTACCCATGGATGTTATTAGCCTCAAGGATCCCAACTGGATCACACAGCTCTGAGATCCATGCCCTGTAGTCATAGAGAGCCAAAGGGAGCAGCAAGAATAGAGAAACCTCAAATTTGCTCATAAAGAAAGTTCAACCTTTCGGAGATCTGGGACCAGGAGCAGCTGAAAACCTGGGGGATTTGCTATTACACAGCTGTTCAGTAGCTCCTGGGAAGGGGGTCAGGGAACACAAGTCTTACTTCACAAGATTCTGTATGTGCCATACTCCTTCAGGCAAGAGCTTACCACAGGCTAAAAACATTTGTGTGAGAATATGAGGATTCAAGTTGGGAGGTTGGCCCAGCTTCGCGGCTGGAGCTGAAGCAGGAGTTGGAGCCTGGAATGAAGTTAATAATCAGACAGTGTAGAGGCATGGTATTTTACATAAGTAGGAGAAACACAGGCCCCAGTCATTGTCTGTTACTCAGGTATTGCTCCTCTCCCCCACCTCGCCCCCTGCATCTTTTCTCCTTATTATACATCTTCCAGGAAAATCTGCTTTATTATCTTGCGGTTCCGACTTGACCAATTGTACAATTCAGTGACATGGATGCGATTAAGTTATGCAACCGTTCACTGTCCTTTTCCAAATCATCTCACCACCATTAACACAAACTCAATGACCCCTCAGCCCCAACCCTCCCTTTCCCTCTTCCTCTAACTCCTAGTAACCACAAATCATCATTTACAAAAATGCATTTGCTTATTTCATGAAAACCATGTCATTTGTCTTCCAGACACTGGCTTATTTTGTTTTGCTCAGCATGATGTTGTTCAGGTTCATCCATGAGCAGCATACATGAGGCCTGCATTTTCTCTTTCTGGCTGAGTAGTACTCCACTGCATGGAGAGCCCACATTTTGTTTATCTATTCATCTATTGAAGGACATTTTGGTGGTCTCCATCTTTTGGCTGTTGTGAAACAGTCTGCAATGAATAGGTTTCTTTTGCATTTGGGAAAACTGTTTATTCAAAATTGGAGTGAAAGTTGTTGTGGGTGGGTGAACAGTTCTCCAGTCTTCCATCAGAAATGTGGTCTCTCTCCCAACACCCAAGAGTATGGTAAGGTGCCTAAATAAAGGAGGAATATTCTGGGCCAAATAGAGCACTTAAAGCAAGTTCATTTAAAATTAAGTTTAGAGCTATCCTCTGCAGTGGAGGATTTAAGAAGCCTTGTGGTATGACCCTATTACTTTATTGCTGTTGTTTGCCATTGAGTTGGCTCTGACTCATAGTAACCTATGTACAGAATAAAATGTTACCCAGTCCTGCATAATTTCCATGATCATTAGTTTGTTTGAGTCCATTCTTTTGGTTATTTGTGCCAATCCATGTCATTGAGGGCTTCCCTCATTTCCATTCACTTGATCATATAGCATGTCCTTTTCTATGGGTTGGTATTTTCTAATGGTGCATCCAAAATCAATGAGTCCAAGCATCACCATCCTTGCTTCTAAGAAATATTCTGCTTGACAATCTTCTAGGTGGTGTAGTGGTTACCCATTGGCCTATGATTTGTGTGGTCAGTAGCTCGAAACCACCAGCAACTCCTCAGGAGAAAGACTGGGCTTTCTACTCAGGTCAACAGTTACAGCCTTGGAAACCCCCAGTCAGCATTGACTCGAAAGCTATGAGGTTGGTTTGATTTTTTTTTAATTCTAAGACTGATTTGTTTATTATTTTGGAATTCCAAGGTATATTTAATACTCTTCACCAACACCACTGCTCTAGAGAATCAACCATTCGTCTGCCATTCATTTTCATTATTTATCTTCGGTGAGATGTACCTTACTTATCAAAGCAACATCTTTGATTTTTAATATCTTTGCAGAAAATTTTCCCAGTGTAGTGTAATTTGATTTCTTGATGGTTAATTTAATGAGTGTTGATTATTGATCAAGTGGAATGAAAATGGCAATTGAAATTTCTTTTCTATTTATCACGATGCTGCTTCTTGGCCCAGTTTTGAGGATTTGTTTGTTTTATGGATGTTGTCCATTCCCCAGGGAGGGGGTTATATATATATCCTTGTGATTGGTTCCCCCTTTATATCCCACCTCCCCCTTACCCCCTGATATTGCTACTCTCATTATTGGTCCTGAGGGGTTTATCTGTCCTGGATTCCATATGTTTCCAGTTCCTGTCTGTACTAGGGTACATCCTCTGGTCTAGCCGGATTTGTAAGGTAGAATTGGGATCATGATAGTGGCGGGGGGTGGGGAAGCATTAAACAACTAGAAGAAATTTGTATGTTTCATTGTAGCTATACTGCACCCTGAATGGCTCATCTCCTCCCGACAACCCTTCTGTAAGGGAATGTCCAGTTGCCTACAGATGGGATTTGGGTCCCCACTCCCCCTCATTCACAATGATAAGATATTTTTGTTCTTTGATGCCTGATATCTGATCCCATCGATACCTCATGATCACACAGGCTGTCATGCTTCTTCCATGTGGGCTTTGTTGCTTCTCAGGCCAAGGGCCACTTGTTTATCTTCAACCGTTAAAACCCCAAATGTAGCTAGCAACTGGAAACACAGGGAATCCAGGACCAGAGGTGAGAGTGGCGATGCCTGAAGGGTGGAGAGAGTGTGGGGTAGAAAGGGGGAATTGAATACAAGAATCTACATATAGTCTCCTCCCTGGGGAAGGGACAGCAGAGAAGAAGGCAGGAGGAGATGTCGGACAGTGTAATATATGACAAAGTAATCATAATTTATGAATGATGAAGGGTTCATGAGGTAGAGGGGAGTGGGGAGGGAGGGGGAAAATGAGCAGCAGATATTAAGGGCTCAAGTAGAAGGCAAATGTTTTGAGAATGATGATGGCAACAAATGTACATATGTTCTTGACACAATTGATGTATGTATGGATTGTGATAAGAATTGTATGAGTCCCCAATAAGATGATTAAAAATAAACAAACCCCAAATGCTATATCTTTTGATAGCTGGGCACTATCAGCTTTCTTCATCATAATTGCTTATGCACCCATTTGTCTTCAGCGATCCTGTCAGAAAGGTGAGCATCATGGAATGCCAGTTTAATAGAACAAAGTGTTCTTGCATTGAGGGACTACTTGAGTGGAGGCCCAATGTCTATCTGCTACCTTAATACTAAATCTATAAATATAAGCACATAGATCTATTTCCCCATCATCATATATAAATATATTTACATATATACACTCCTTTATTTAGACCTCTAGAAATGACCTTTGCCTCCTAGTTCTTTCCTCTATTTCCTTTTGTCCCACTATCACATTCAGCCTTCATTTGAGTTTCAGTAATTCCTCTCAGTTACATTGCCCTTGATAAAGCACTATCAGGCCTCATACCTTCCTCGTCATCAATTTTGGATCACTTGTTGTTGCCTTGTCCCTGGGATTGTTAACACCCACTTCCTTTACCCCACCTCCCCCTCTCCCATGTCCTTTCTGAAACATCGGTCCGTTTGTTTTCTCCTCCAGATTGTGTAGAACCACCTAACTGATCTAGATAGACCTGCAGAGATAATAAAATGCACAAAAAACAAGAAAGAGCAAAACAAAGCAAGAAAAGAAAAGAAAACAACAGCAAGAAGAAACCAACGACAAAAAAAGAAAAGCCTGTAAATAGTGCACGGTCTCTGTTGACTTTTAGGAGTGTTTTCCGGTGGAATCTGATTGAGTGCCATGCCCTGGCCCCAAAGTCTATTTTTGGTATTACCTTGGGACTTCCTTGCTTGCTCCCCTTGCTGTTCTGTTGCCGCCCTTGGTGTTTTGCATTGGTGTGGTGAGGTCAGATCCATCACAATTCCCACACTGTGTCTCCAGTGTTGTGCCCCCATAGGACTATGCGTCAGTGAGGGATGTCATGTCTCAGGGCCAGCCATATGGTCCTTTCTGTGCATTAGCTGTTCTGGGCAGGGATATTGTCCTCAAGGCTTGGTGGGCCAGGATATGTTCCACTCTCTCTTTCTCCCCTTTCACTTGCTCCTGTGTGCTCTGATCAGACATGTCCCTGTCCCTGAGCTGTAGGTTCAGTGCTGCCCTCTGAAGCAAATTCTTCTTTGGGGTAGGTATGGGGGGTAGTGGTTGTCCACCGAGTTAGGATTCGGGCCAACCCCTCAGATCTCTTTATTGGATCCCTGCTTCATGCCGGTATGTTGCTTTCACATCTCGGAGCACCGAGTTGAAGTCTGGTCCCTCTTTCCCTGAGGAGGTATAAACAGTACCCTCCCCTTGGGTGGGTTAGTGCCCTGTTCCCCCATTATCCATGTCTTTTTACCTCCTCTCCTCTCTCCTTTTTAGTTGGCTACCATATGCATCCTGGATTTGGTCTGACCCCTGCCATACTACCTGGACCTTACCCCAGGAATGTTTGTATACAGTAACTTTTTCCCTTATGCCCCTTTAGCATTTATTTTTAAGCTTACCTCAGTGGACTCATGTTGTACTTAGTGTACTCATGTCCCTCTAAGTGCTATGGGTCAGTGAGGGACGTGGTCATGTCTCATGATGGGGCCAACCCTATGGTCCTCTCTGTACATTGGCTGCTCTGAGCCGGAATATTGTCCTCAGGGCTTGGTGGGCCAGGATGTGTTCCATTCTCTCTCCTTCCCTCTTATTTTGTTCCTGTTCAACAGTACCCCTCCTCCTGACCTGCAGCGTCAGTGGTGACTTCTGAAGTGCATTCCTCTTGGTGGTGGAGATGGGTGGGCATTGTCTACATAGTTGGGACTGGGGGTTAGCCACACAGGCTTCTCTCTGCTTCATGCTTGTATGTTGCACTCATGTCTTAGTGATTGGGTTGAAGTCTGGCCCCTTTCTCACTCTCCTGTGGAGATATAAACAATACCCTCCCCTTGGGTGAGTTAGTGCCCTGTTCCCCTCCTACCCCTGTTTCTCTCTCTCTTTCCCCCTCCCTTTTAGTTGGCTGACATATGTATCCCAGGGTTGTGTTTGGCCCCTGTGATAGGACCTAGACCTCACCATAGGAATATATGTATACAGTAGCTTTTCCCCTATGCCTATTTTAAATTTCTTTTTAAAGTTTACCTCAGTGGACTCATGTTGTACTTGTCCTTTTGTAATTGGCTTAGTTCCCTAAGTATAATTTCCACCAGTCCTTCCAGTGCAGCCATGTGCTTCATGCATTCACCACTGCTTTTTAGGGATGTATAGTACTCCATTGTATGTATGTACCACATCTTTTTAATTCATTCGTCCATTGATGGAAATGTGGGTTGTTTCCAACTCCTTGCAATTGTGAATTGTGCCGCGATGAACACTGGAACATAGATGCCTGGCTGTGGTTTCTTTCTTGCCTCTTCTGTGTATATGGTCAGTAGGGGCATTGCTGGGTTGTATGGTAGCTCAATTTCCATCTGTTTTAGATATCGCAAAATTGATTTCCATAGTGGCTGTACATAGTTACAGGTCCACCAGCAATGGATGAGAGTTCCTATCTCCCCATAGCTCCTCCAACCCTTGTTGCTTTCTGATTTTTTGAATTGGGCTATCTTTGAGGGTGTTAGGTGAGATCTCATTGCTGTTTTAATTTGCATTTCTCTTATGGTTAAATATCAGGAACATTTTCTCATGTTTATTGGCCATTCAGATTTCAGATTCTGTGAAACTTCTGTTCAGGTCCTTTGCCCACCTCCTCAGTGGGCAATTAGTTTTTTTCTTTCTGGAAGCTAGCAGAGTATTGTAGATTTAGTAATAAGGCCTTTATCTGCTGTGTCATTGCTAAAGATGTTTTCCCAGTCGGTGGGCTCTCATTACTCTCTTGCTGGATTCTTTTGATGTACACAGGTGTTTTACGTATAGTATATCCCACTTGTCGATTTGTGACTCATCTGTATTTATGTCCTTCTCTATTTCTGATAGCCTATATATTCCCTGCACCAAATTTCTCAGGTTTGTCCCAATTTCCTCATTGATGGCCCTAATAGTTTGGGGTTTTACCTTGAGGTCTGTGATCCACATTGAGTTTATTCTCAATGTGGAGTGAGATAAGGGTCTTGTTTCATTTTTCTGCAGGTAGATATCTTTTTTCCCCAAACACCACTTATTGAAGAGGGCATCTGCTTCCCATTTGATATTCTTTTGGCCCTTATCGAAGATCAGTTGTCTGTATCCTACTGATTTTATTTCTCGCTTTCCAGTTCTTTTCCAGTCGTCTGAGTGTCTGTCATTATACCAATACCATGAGGTTTTGACCACTGTGGCTGTATAATATGTGCTAGTGTCAGGTAAAGCAACCCCTACCACTCTTTCTTTTTCAGGCGATCTCTGCTAATTTGGGGCTTCTTCTCTCCTCCTATGGAATTGGTAATCAGTTTTTCCATTTCTTTGAAGAAAGATGAGGGTAATTGTATCAGGACTGCTTTAAACTTATATAGTGTCTTGGGCAGAACTGACTTCTTTACTATATTGAACCATTTGTTGAGGTAACTCTTGGCTTCTTGTGATAGTGTTCTGTAGTTTTCCTCATATAAATCTTTTGTTCTTTTAGTCAGGTATATCCCTAGCTCTTTCAATTTGTGCTGGCTATTGTGAAGGGCATCACCTTTTTGATCTCCTCTTCTGTGGTCTTGTCTGATGTGTATAGCCGTCTGATAGACTTTTTGTTGATCTTGTATCCTGCCACTCTGCCAAACTCCCTTATTGCTTCCGGACTCCCCTGGTAGCACTTTTGGGATTTTCCATATATAAAATCATGTCATCTGAGAATAACGATAGTTTAACCTCTTCATTCCCCAGGCAAATTCCTCTGATGTCTTTTCTTTGCCTTATGCCGTTAGCTGAAACTTCCAGTATGATGTTAAATAAGAGTGGGGACAAGGGTCATCCTCATCTGGTCCCTTTTTCAGTGGGATTGTGTTCATCTTTTCTTCATTTATTACCACATTGGCTGTTTGTTTTTCATCTATACCTTGTATTGTCTTGAGGAATTTTCCTTCCATTCCTATCTTCTTGAGTGTCTTAAGCAGGAATTGATGTTAGATGTTGTCTAATGTTTTTTCCACATCTATCGATATTATCATATAGTTTTTCATGTCAATGTGACGAATAATACTTATGGTCTTTAATATGTTGAACCATCCCTCCATCCCTGGTATGACTCCCACTTGGTCAAGGTGAATTATTTGTTTTATATACTTTTGGATTCTATTGGCTAGTCTTTTGTTAAAGATTTTTGCATCAATGTTCATTGGGGATCTTGGTCTGTAGTTCTCGATCCTTGTGGGATCCCTGACTGGTTTTGGTATCAGAGTTATACTAGCTTCATATAAGAAGTTCACAAGGTTGCCACCCTTTCTATGTTCTGGAAGAATCTGTGTAGGATTGCTGTCAGTTCTTCCCTGAATGCCTAATAGAATTATCCTGTGAAGCTATCTGGTCCAGGGAATTTTTTTGTTGGCAAACCCTTGATAACCTTGTCTATTTCTTCGATTGTTATGGGTCTGTTGAGATTCTTGACGTTCATTGGGGGTAGTCTAGGGAGGGATTGCTTTTCCAAGAATTTGTCCATGTCTTCCAAGTTGTTGAATTAATTGGAGTAGAGTTGTTTGTAGTACTGTGTACTTATCCTTTTGATTTCATTGGGATCTTTTGTAATGCCCCCTCTTTCATCCCTCATTCTTGCTATCGAAATTTGTTCCCTCCTTTCTTTGGTTAGGTTTGCCAGCGGGTCTGTCAATCCTGTTTATTCTTTCAAAGAACCAACTTTTAGCAGCATTATTTCCATAGTTTTCTTATTTTCCCTCTCCTGAATCTCAACCCTGATTTTTATTATTTCTTTTCTTTTGCTATTAATAGGATTGTCTGCTCTAGCTGCTGTAAAATTTGTGCCAGCATATCAATCATAAGCCTCTCTTCCTTTTTCATGTGTGCATGTATTGCTATAAAACTTCCTCTGATAACTGCTTTTGCTGAATCCCATGTTTGCGATGTCACTTTCTCATTCTCCTTGGTTTCCAGAAATTTCCTAATTTCATCTCTGATCTGAATCAGTACACACTTCTTTTTCAATAGAGATTTTTTTATCCTCCAATTGTTTGCTCTTGTTTTCTTCATCATCTTTTTGTTGATTTCCAGCCTTATGGCACAGTGGTCAGAGAGAGAGTTTTGTATGATATCAATGTGCTTTAATTTATGCAGATTTGCCATATGTCCCAGCATGCAGTCTATCTTCAACTATGTGCCATATATGCTTGAAAAGAATGAGAATATTTTTTGTATTTGGATGAAGAGTTCTGTAAATATCTATCCGATCAAATTGTCTAAATGTAGTGTTTAGATCTCTAGCCTCCTTGTTGAGTTTCTATCCCTGTGATCTATATTTCTTAGAGAGCAGTATATTCAGGTCCCCTACTATAATTGTTGAGCCTTTTATTTCTTTTTTCATCTTTGTGGTGTGTGGTTGACGTATTCAGTAGGTCTCTCCTTTGGGGAATATATGTTTAAAATGCTTAGTATCTACCATTCCCTTAAGCATTATGTAGTGTCCCTCCTTATCTCTATGGTTTTCACTTTGAGGTCAATTTTATCTGAGATTAAGATTGCAACCCCTGCTTTTTTTTTTAATTGCTGTTTGCTTGGTATATTTTTCTCCAGCCTTTGGTTCTCAGCCTATTTTTGTGTGTACTCTTGAGATGCATCTCCTGTAGGCAGCAGATTGATGAGTTGTGTTTTCTAAGCCAGTCTGCTAGCCTCAGCCTTTTAATGGCTGAGTTCAGTCCATTGATATTCAGAATTATTATCTTCATCTGTGGACTATGTGATGTCATCTTATACCTTTTGTGTTGGTATTTTCTTACCCCCCCTTTCTTATCAGTGTGTTGTTTGTGTCTGTGTGCTTCATTCTTGACTTCTTTGCACCCTTAAACCAATGCTATCTTGGGGGCTGTGTTCTCTTTGTTGCTTCTGGGTGGGGTTGTTCTATGTGGCAGTCTCTTATTTATGCTTGATTAGTGCTGTTCTTCTGCCCATACTGTGTCTGCTAGGATCTTTTGTAGGGCTGGGTTTCTTTTAATGTATTCTTTGAGTTCTTCCTTGTCTGTGAAGACTCTTACTTCTCCATTTATCTTGATAGATAATTTGGATAGTTAGAGTATTATTGGGTTTTCATTATTTTCCTTTGATTTTTGTAATATGTGACTCTGCTCTCTCCCGTTCTTCATAGTGTCTGCTGATAGGTCTGAGCACATTCTTATATGGTAAACTTTATATGGGATTACTTGTTTTACCTTAGCTGCTCTCATGATTTTCTCCTTTTCCTCAAAGTTGGATAGTTTAACTATTATGTGTCTTGGTGATTTTTTTCTTGTGACTCAGTCTAGCTGGTGTTCTTTCAGCCTCCTGAATGGTTGCCTGGTTTTCATTCATTAAGTTGGGGGACTTTTCCTCCAAGAATTCTCTCACTATTGTTCCAGATGACTTCTTTGTAGTGTCTTCCTCTGGTAATCCAATTATTCTGATGTCGCTCCTCTTCATAGCATCAGGCATAGCTCTTAAGTTTCTTCAGCTTCTCTGATGATCTTATTAGATTTTTTGTTCGTGTTTGTTAAAGTCTGCTCGACTGTTCTCTAGGTCACTGGTGCAGTTCTCTGCCTCCTCCAGTTGGTTTGCAAAGTCCATGAGTCTGTTACTGGTTTTTGTTATTTTGTCCCCAAGCTCTTGTATTTCCCTTTGTTGTATTGTCTTTATCTCCTCTATAATTTCATCCTTTATCTGTTGTTTCCCTCATATCCTGTATGACTCCAAGCAGCATTCTGAAAATTTCTTTCGGTGGCAGATCAGTGTCGTTATGTTCAGGATATCTTCTGCCATTGCCTTTTGTTTATCCTGTTGTTGTTTTTTCCCGTTGAGGTTGCTAGGGCTGATTTCTGTTTGTGTTGCATTGCTTTAGAGGAGCCAGGTGCCATTTTCCAGGGATCCGAGGAGCACTGGCTCTCTCTGGGAGAACCATAGGTATGCTTCTTCAAACTGCCTGTGGCTAATTGCACTATGGGATTTCCCACTGCTTTATCCTCCCGTGGCTTCAGTCTTTCCCTAGTCAACCAGTATTCTGTTATTTGGAGGGCAAGTTAGATAGTCCTCTCAGGGGATGCCGGTTGGGTGTTTCTAGACTTACAAGTATGGTGCTGTGCTCGGTGATCTCACAAGAAGCAGTGATGATGTGGCCCATGGTAGCTTGGGGCATCTGAAACAGTATGCAGGAGTGCTTGCTGCAATGGGAGTGCCAAAGAAGTCTGGTGGTTTGCCTGCTTTGGTGTAGAGCACTGCAAATGGTGGGTAGAATTCCCCTGGTCAGGTAGAGCAGCTGTGTAGGGCATTGGTGAGTGTTGGTCGAGCTACCTTAGGCTTTGTGAGGCACTACGGCAGGTGTGAGGAAGTTCTCTTAGTCACATGGGACCACAGAGGACAGGTAGGAGCCCCACGAACCTCCCAGGCAGGGTTTTCCCAGAAGAAGCTGGGTGGGATTTCCCCAGCCATGTGTTAAGCACTGCAGAGGGCAAGTGGGTGGAATTGTCCCCGGAAGAAGGTGGGTGGGATTCCCCCCTGAAGAAGTTGGGTGGGATATCCTCTGGTGGAGGGTGGGCGGGCTTTCCTTTCCCTAGCCTTGGATTATGCTGCAGAGGGTGGAGCCCTCTCAGCTGGGTTGAGGGAAGGTGTAAATGCCCTAAACTATGGGGAGTGGTCTGGACATGGTAGTGGTGTGTGAGAGAAAAGGGAAGAAAAAAAGAAACAACAACAACAACACATTAAGCCTGCTAAAGCTGTGGTGGGAGAGAGAGAAAAGAGATAAACAAAAGTAGCAATATAGCTGAGCCCTGATCCCTGTCCATGGGGCTGGAGAGATTTAAACCCTGCTCTGAGGTGGCGGCAAGCTGTGGCTGTGTTGAGATAAAACCCTGTGCCAGTTCCAAATGATTCTGGCTCTGGCTGAGACAGCAGCAGGCCTCAGGTTAGACCCTAGCTGGCTTCCACTGTGGTAAGCCAAAGCCCCCAGCTCTTCAAAACCTATGGAATCTGTGCCTACTTATCTTTATGATGCTCCTCCTGTGACCTGGCATTGTAGAATTTCCCTCTAAGTAACTCTCCTGCACTGATTTCTGCGGAGTCCCTCTGGTTTGTGTTACTCAGTTTCCATCTTCCTGGAAGTCCCTAACCTAGTGCTTTAAAGGAATGTTTTGTGTGCTTAACTGTTTGTGCCACCCAGTCACCAATGCAAACTCCCTCTTACCAGAGCAATAATGATCACTGCCTCAGAGTCCCTGGGGAGGTAAAAATGTCTCTTCTCTGCTAATAAAAAGTTAAAGGTTTGAGTCCACCTAGAGGCACCTCAGAAAAAAAAAAAGGATTTTTTTTCTACTGATTAATTTTCTACTGACAAACTCACCTTTGAAAAGCCTACAGAGCACAGCTCTGGCTGGACACACAGGAGTCTCAAGGCATTAGAATCAACGCCATGGCTTCTGGCTTCAGCTTCCCTCTGCTTGACTTCTTCCTATTTGTGAGGTCCTTGTTTTAGAGGCATAGTGGCTATATGTTGAACTACTAACGGTAAGGTTGGCAGTTTGAAACCACCGACCCCTCCTTGAGAGAAACACAGGGCTTTCTACTCCTGCAAAAAGTTATAGTCATAGAAATTCATAGGGACATTTCTACCCTGTCCTACAGGGTCTCTATGAGTCAGCATCAACTCAGGGGCATTGAGTTTTGTTCACAAAGAGGTGCCCTGGTTAGTAGATTATAACCACCAGCCACTCCTGTGAAGAGTTAGTCTCAGATACCAACTGAGGCAATTCTGTCTTCTCATCTAGGGTCACAAGGAGTCAGAATTGACTCAATGACACTGAATAAAGTCTAGGAGACTTTACATATTGAATTTCTTTGACCTTAATTCAAACCCTTGAGGTAGGTATTTTCATTTCCATTTTGCAGAAGGGAAAACTGAATCCAGCAAGATGAAGTGAAAGGCAAGCAGGATATAAGCCCGGTATCATCTGAAACATGTCCTGAAGCACTCTCCCAGAAAAGCTTCCATGGTGCCTCACTCTCTAAAAAGGAAATAGGACAGCGAGGCGACTTTTGAATGTTACCTTCAGTCCAGAGATGACAGTTGACCCCACTTTACAGTAGCTCCTTTTAAAAGAGGAAGAATTACCAAAAGGGAAATGTTTAGCAATATTTGAAGCTACTGAAGAGCCAGACAGGGTCAGCAATCTCTACCTCCCTGTCCTGTGTTACGATGGAGCAATCCATCTCTCTCAGCTCCTTTTATCCCTCTTTCTAGGTCCCTCCCTGCAGGATTTCATTCCCGTTGGTTCCTCTTCTCCACATTGCCTATCAATTATTTTCTGTCTGGCTTGCTCTGGGGTTTTGATATTTAAAAGAGGATACCAGTCAAGCTGCAAGGTTTTGCTTGGATTTTCTGGGCCCTTGACTCAACTGCACTCTTAATTCTTGCTTTGGAGGCAGTACACACTGGGAGACTTGCTTTCTTTTTTGCCTCAGCTGTGGAACAGCTCTAAGATTAAGTCGTTCAAGGTCATTGCAGAAAGTTTTGAAAAGCCTGACAATCACCAGGAACTTGTGAATTCAGACCTCTGCAGGCCACATAAACAGAATGAAATATCAATTCAGAGACAATTCGGATGTTCTGTGGAGTTTTGGCCAGGGTTAAAACTCTAAAAAATACACCATGTTTTTTTCTTCTTGTTTTTAAAAGAAAAACAAATTCAGCTTTGAATTGATTCATAATGTGTGTTTTCAAAAGCCCTAGTTTCAGTCATATAGGTGGATTTTAAAAAGTAATAACATTTGGTCTCTTTTAATTGGATTCCCTCCAGCTTTCAGAATTAAAGTTACTGAGCCTGCCATTATTGAAAACCAAGTGATGGGCAAAGAAAGGTGCCTTTGAAATACTGAGACTCAGAGGATTCCGTGCGAAAAGCTGAATCGACTTGCCTTTGAGGAGGGACCCGAGACATAGATGGTGGCAAGTAGGACAATACTAGAAGGTTAAAATATGCTATTGAGTTAATCCTGACTTGGCTGTGGTCATGTAACTGAGTTTCAGTTACTAAAGTGTCACCTCTGACTCATCGCCACTTTGTTGTTGTTGTTAGATAGCATAGAGTCAGTTACAAGCCCCAGTGACCCTATGCATGACAGAAGAAAACACTGCATGGTCCTGCACCATCCTTACAATTGTTCATCCCTATGCCTGAGCCCATTGTTGCAGCCATGGTGATCCATCTATCTCCTTGAGGGCCTTCCTTTCTTTCTCCTACCCCTCTGCTTTACTAAGCATGAGGTCCTGGTCATTCTGGATTCTCCTGACAATATGTCCAAAGTACGTATGTAAGACAAAGTCTTGCTCTCCTTGCGTCTGAGCAGCACTCTGACCTTCCTTTCCCCAAGGCAGATCAGTTTGTCCTTTTCTTAGCCAGTCCATGGTACTTTCAATAATCTTCCCTAGCACCATAATTCAAGTGCATTGGTTTTTCTACAATATTTCTTATTCAATGTTCAACTTTCACAAGCACATAAGGTGACTGAAAATACCAAGGCTTGGCTCAGGCAAATTCCAGTCCTCAAAGTAGCATCCTTGCTTTTCAATACTCTACAGAGGTCTTGTGCAACCTGTCATTTGATCTCTTGACTGCTGCTTTCATGAGCACTGGTTGTGAATCAAGTAAGACAAAATCTTTGGCAACTTCAACGTTTTCTCCACTTATCATGATGTTACCTAGTTGTGAGGATTTCAGTCTTCTGTGCACTAAGTGTAATCCACACTGAAGGCTGCAATCCTTGATCTTCATCAATAAGTGCTTCGAGTCCTCCTCACTTTCAGCAAGAAAGGTTGTGTCATCTACATTTTGCCGGTTCTTAATAAACTCCTCCAATTCTGATGCGATGTTCTTCTTCATATAATCTAGGTTCTCGAATTACTTGCTCAGCATACAAATTGAACAAATATGGTGAGAAGATAAACCCTGGCCCACACCTTTCCTGATTTTAAAACATGAGGTATTTCTTTGTTCTGGTCATACAACTGCCTCATGATTCATGGACAAATTCCTCTTGAGTACAATGATGTATTCTGGAATTCCTGTTCTTTTAAAGGTTATCCATAGTTTATTATAGTCCACACCGTTGAATGCCTTTACATAGTCAATAAATCACAGGTAAACATCTTTGGAATATTCTCTGCTTCTAGCCAAGATCCCTATGACATCAAAAAATTAGATCCCTTGTTTCACATCCTTTTCTGAGTCTGACCTGAGCATCTGCCAGCTTCCTGTCAACGCATCGCTGCAATCATTGTTGGATGATCTTCAGAAAAGAATTTACTTGAGTGTAATATCAATGATTTTGTTCTATAGTTTGTGCATTCTGTTGGGTCACCTTTCTTTGGAATGGCACAAATATGGATCTCTTCAATCAGTTGGCCAGGTAGCTGTCTTCCACATTTCCTGGCATAGACATGTGAGTGCTTCCAGTGCCTCATCAGCTTTATGAAACATTTCAATGGCATTCCATCAATTTCCAGTGTTTTTGGCTAATGTATTCAGTGCAGCTGGGACTTCCTATTTGGCACCATTGGTTCTTGCGCATATACTTCCTCCTGAAATGGTAGACTAGTTTTGTTTGGTTCAGTGACTGTGTATTCTTTCCATCTTCTCTGGTTGCTCCCTGTAGCAGTCGATATTTTGTCCATAGAATCTTTCAATATTGCAACTAAAGGCTTGAAATTTTCTTGAATTCTTTCAGTTACAAATATGCTGAGCATATTTGGTTTTTCTAACTCTAGATCTTTGCATGTTTCTTTATAATATTTGACTTGGTCTTCTTGGTCTACTTTGAAAATTTCTGTTCAACTCTTTGAAGTCATCCTTTCTTCCATTTGCTTTAGCTACTCTGTGATTAAAAGAAAGTTTTGAGTCTCTTCTGACATCCACGCTGACTTTTTCTTTCCTGTCTTTTAAATGACATTCTGACTTCTTCATGGAGGATGATCTTGATGTCCTCCCACAGCTCACAGGTTTTCTGTCATTAGTGTTCAATTCATCAAATCTGTTCTTGAGCTTCAGATGGAATAGACTCAAGTTCATATTTTGGCTCTTGTGAACTTGTTAATTTGCTTCAGCGTTATCCTGAACTTACATCTGAGCAATTGATAGTCTGTTCCACTCGGTCCCTAGTCTGGTGTTAGCCACCGATATAGTTTTTCCATTGTATCTTTCCACAGATGTAGTCAATTTTATTTCCATGTATTCCATTTGGGGAAGCCCATGTGTAAAGTAGCCTTTGTGTCGTTGAATAAAGAGATTTGCTATGAACAAGTTGTTGGTTTTGCAAAATTCAATCTGTGATCTCCATCTTCATTTCTATCACCAAGACTATATTTCCAACTACTGTTCCTTCCTCTTTGTTTCTAATTTGGGCATCTCAATTGCCTATAATTATCAAGGCATCTTGATTGCATGTTTGATCAATTTCTGACTGAAGTTGTTATAATTTTTCAATCTCTTCATTACTAGCTTTTGTGTTTGGTGCATACATTTAAATAATAGCTGTATTGATTGGATTTCCTTGAAGGTGGATAGAGATAACCATATCATAGACAGCATTGTACTTCAAGATTGATTTTGCAATGTCCTTTTGGACAATGCATGCCACCGCTTTCCCCTAAATGGCTTTATTACTGGTATAGTAAATCATAGAATTTTCTGATTCAAAATGACCAATAGCAGTCCATTTCAGTCACTGTTGCCTAGGATATCGATCTTTGTATGCTTCGTTTTATTTTTGGTGACTCCCAATTTTCCTAGATTCATAGTTTGTACATTCCATGTTTTGATCATGAACAGATTTTTGCAGCTGTTTCTCTTTACCTTGAATTGTGTCCCCACGAGCAAATGAAGATCCCAAAGGCTACATTCCGACAGGCCTTCTCTGACTCAGGTCACTATGGTCAACTCCACTCCACGAAAGCAGCTCCTCCTCAGTCACAATTTGCATGCCTTGAACCTAAGAGGCCCATTCTCTGGCACTACCTGACAATGTTCTGCTTCCATTCTTTAGGCCTTCGGAATCTGACAATGTCTGAAGGCATTTGTATGGTTTTAGCAGCTCATTCCTATGAAGTTGGAAGCTGAATCTATCTTTATTTCTTGTTCTTAGTATGGAAACTGCTGAAACCTGTTCACATTGGGTGATCTTGCTGGTATTTAGCATACCAATGACACAACAACACACAAACCAGCACAGAACAGCAAACTAACAGACAGACAAGTGGTGGATGACCACCTACCTTACTTGTGTGTAAATAGAACTGTGCGCCATAGGGCATTCAATGGCTGGTGTTTCAGAAGCAGATGAGCAGGCTTTTCTTTTCTTTTTCTTTTTTTAAGCAATTTATTGGGGCTCATACAATTCTTATCACAATTCATACATATACATACATCAATTGTATAAAGCACATCTGTACAGTCTTTGCCCTAATCATTTTTTTTCTCTTTTCTTTTTTTACATTTTATTAGGGACTCATACAACTCTTATCACCATCCATACATATACATACATCAATTGTATAAAGCACATCCATACATTCCCTGGCCCAATCATTCTCAAGGCATTTGCTCTCCACTTAAGCCCCTTGCATCAGGTCCTCTTTTCTTTTTTCCCCTCCCTCCCCTTTCCCCCCTCCCTCATGTGCCCTTGGTAATTTATACATCGTTATTTTGTCATATCTTGCCCTATCTGGAGTCTCCCTTCCCCCCTTCTCTGCTGTCCCTCTCCCAGGGAAGAGGTCACATGTGGATCCTTGTAATCAGTTCCCCCTTTCCAACCCACTCACCCTCCACTCTCCCAGCATTGTCCCTCACACCCTTGGTCCTGAAGGTATCATCCACCCTGGATTCCCTGTACCTCCAACCATCATATGTACCAGTGTACAGCCTCTGTCCTATCCAGCCCTGCAAGGTAGAATTCGGATCATGGTAGTTGGGGGGAGGAAGCATCCAGGATCTGGGGGAAAGCTGTGTTCTTTATCGGTACTACATCACACCCTAATTAACCCATCTCCTCTCCTAAACCCCTCTATGAGGGGATCTCCATTGGCCGACACTTGGGCCTTGGGTCTCCACTCTGCACTTC
This sequence comes from Tenrec ecaudatus, assembly GCF_050624435.1. Taxonomy (NCBI): domain Eukaryota; kingdom Metazoa; phylum Chordata; class Mammalia; order Afrosoricida; family Tenrecidae; genus Tenrec; species Tenrec ecaudatus. The sequence goes on from NC_134532.1 coordinate 112,255,777, forward strand.
CCCCTTCATTTAATATGGTATATATATACATATATACATATACACATATATACACATACATACACACACATATCTTTTTTTTTTTTTGCATGATGGAGCAGGCTTTCCTTTTGAAGTACTTCTGGGTGGACTCTACACTTGATCTTAGCCAATAGGCCGAGAAATTATTCTGGATAGTCTCTAATCATCAAACAACATTACCTATTTGTATCACCCATGGACTCCTACTGAGTTCTGGATAGTTACATATGATCAGGTGAAATGTTCCTTATTTCTGTGCCTGGCCTTTCAAACCTTCTGATGTCATTCTGACCCTTTTGTCTAGATCAGTGGTTCTCAACCTTCCTGATGCCATGACTCTTCAATACAGTTCCTCATGTTGTGGTGAACCCCAACCATAAAATTATTTTCATTGCTACTTCATAAGTATAATTTTGCTACTGCTATGAATTGGGTGACCCCCAAAGGGGTGGTGACCCACAGGTTGAGAACTGCTGGTCTAGATGAATAGGATCCAAGAGAGGACTCTGAGACCACAGTTATTTTGTATTCACAAAATGGATAGAGCCTTAATTCCTGACGGACTATGTGGCAGGCTATTTATGGAATAGGAATGGCTACATTGTATGTGAGATAAATTTGGGTTACATTAAATCAATGAGATCTTGGGATTTGTTATAGCAGCTAGCATAATTTATCCTAGCTAATATAGAAATGGTTTTTCAATCTAGGTAAAAGATAGTGTTTGTGATGGTTAGAGATTATATCAACTAGACATTCCTGGGTAAGGGTAGGGGTGGAGCCCAACCTATTAATGGGGTCACAGCCAGATGACGCCTCCTTTTGGGGCGGTGTTTGTATAATCAAGAGACCAATCAGAGTCTTGAATCTTCTCTGGTCCTTCATCTTTGGCTGGAACAGGACTTTGTGTCTGGTTCCTTAATCTCCTGTTACATTGCCTGCTGACCCAAGAAGCCATGAGCAGACTACTGATGGTGGATTCCTTTAACCAAATTCAGATTAATTTATATCTCTGCGTCTACCAGCCTGTGCCCTCCACCACCTTTGCTTCATCATCTTGTTTCCTGTTCATCAGTTTCCCAGAGTCAGGAGAAGTCTGACTTGAACTGGATCAACTTACCTACAGCTGTGTAAGCCATGTCTTGATATTAATTACTTTTTATATACAAATACATACTCATGTCACTCATTTTGCTTCCCTAGACAACCCATCCTAACACAGTGTTTTTATTATCATTTTGAATTAATAAAATTGTTTCACTTTTATAAGTTAAACTGAATTGTAATTGCCATCTTAAAATCTATACCTTTTCCTATTGAAGTGCCAGATCTATATCTATCTACATCATTCAATCAATTGATCATTCAAGTGTGTTATTTGTTATGTATGTCCATTGGATAGTTTGCCTGAAATTTAAGTGAAATATATTGGCATTTAAATCCAAGAGAATAATTGTTTTGGTTTTATTCAAAAAATTTTTACTGTGAATTCATATATATATTAGGTAGATGAAAAATTATATTTACATTCTGCCTGGTTTCAATAAAAATAAAAGTTTCTTCTTAAAACAAACTTGGCTGAGTGCACTTGAATATTAATTTTAACATAACAAAATCTAGCTTATCTTGAAATTATCTGTGGTGAAGTGAAGTTGCTTGGAATGGCTCTTGCATTGTCTTGGTAACTCCCACCTGGTGACTGGGTGAGAGCATGAAAATAAGGAGTACAGGGCTTACCTCAGGGGCTAGTTCAGTTTTGCCTTTCTCTGGGTCTAAGGGAGCCACCTCAGAAGCAGGAAGAGGAAGAATCCTGGGACCATCAGGACAGAAGAGCCACCAGCAGAGTGCATGTCAGAGATACCTGTCTGAAGCGGTGGAGGTACCAGAGTCACCAAAGGCCACAGTGCTGAGATCTTTACATTGAGTAGCGGAACAGCACCAAGATCATGAGGCAGAGCAATGGCTTTCCCAGCCCATGAAACAAGGAAGATGCCAAGGACAGAGACTCAGATGTTGTCATAAAGAGGCAAGCTGAGAAGAGGAGCTGCTGTGACAAAAGGCTGTATCCTTAATGTTTTTTGATCTGACTTAAAGTAACCTGTTCACTTCTCTGATAAATCCCCAGAATCCTGACAATTATCTGTGAGTTCTGTCTAGCCATTGCAAGGAATTTTTGAATGTAGCAGAGAAGAAGAGTGCTAGGGGAGGAGCAGCTGGTGTCAAAATAGGATTTAGGCAGGACAGAGCAGAGGTAGAGGCAGGACAGAGCAGAGGTAGAGGCAGGACAGAGCAAGGGTAGGACAGATCAAGGGTAGAGGCATGCCTGACCTCTGCCTTGTGGCCATTGGCTTTGAGCTGGTGTGGAGTTGAATTCTCCTTCTACCTACTGAAGCTAAAGTTCAGATGTAGCCCCATGCTATTTTGTCAGTATCTCAACCATATTAGCAATTTAATTTATACAGGAACCTAACATTTTGTTTCCTAGAGACATGCCCGAGTGAATCTTGCTACATGTTGTTGGCTGCTGTCGCGTTGGTTTCAGCTCATGGTGACCCCATGTACAGTAGCAGGAAACACTGCCTGGGGCTGTGCCATGCTCACACTGGTTCTTATATCTGAAGCCATTGATGAAGTTCTGTGTCAATCCATCTGGTTGATGCTCTTCCTGTTTTTTGCTGCCCCCTGCTTTAGCAAGCATGATGTCGTTCTCCAAGGACTGCCCTCTCCTGCCAACACGTCCAAAAGTATGTGAGATGAAAGCTCGCCCTCTTTGCCTCTAAGGAGCATTGTAAACATTAGAGAGGGTCTAACACATAGAACACTGATTTTTAAACACACGTTTTATTGGCATATACTTCACATATCATATAATTTAATTGTTGAATCATAGTAATATTTGTGCAATTATGACCACAATCAATTTCAGAACATTTTCTTCTCATACTTGTTGTTACCTCCCCCCATCTTCCCCTGCTATGCCCTTGGGCAATTATCCATTCAGTTACTGCCTCTATAGATCTACATGCCCTCGATTTCTTATAAAGAAAATCATAAAAAAACACACAAACAGGAAGCAAACAAGCAAACAAACAGAAAACCCCACAACAATGGCTAGACAAATATAGATGAAAAACTCGATAAAATATTAAATGGAGACAACTTAAAAATAGGTCAAAAGGGAGATCAAATGATAAGGTACTTTAGAGAAACAAATCCACAGAAATTCATGTATAAGAGAGTTTTATATAAAGATTAAGTGCGCATTAAGAAAACATCCTAACCTAGTGCCGCCCACGCCCACAAGTCCAACATTAACCCATTAACCCATATGTCCAACACCAGTCCACAAAGTCCTCCTCCATCTCACAAAACAGACGCTGTGATGCCGACTGTAGGAGGAAAGCCAAGTCAGTGAGTGTGTAAGCATCTCAGCACTGGCAGGGGTCTCCACATTGCTGCTCCAGCACCCAGGGCAGCATCAGGGTAGGTCCATGTGGTTTCTCCTTGGGGATGTCTCGCAGGAAGTCAGCCTTGCCAGCTGAAGCAGGGAACTGCTAAGGCAGCTGCCCCTGGCGCGATCATCACAAACTTAAGAGACCCGAGAACTAGAAAGGCGAGGTTCACTAAGCCATTTATTCCTCCACCCTTCAATTAAGCCCACATGTGCTTATCGGCCAGGTTGGCACAATTAACTAACTACCTGAACTACATCTGCCATAGCAGACGTTACGATGCTCTCTATCTGATAATAAGGTTAGTCTCACCCCTGCGCTATGTGTGGTAAGAAGGGATTCACTGGAGGCTTAATCCATGTCATGATCCTGAAAAAGAATTTTGGGCTTCACTCTCATCCTTCAAAAGCAACTTTACACTTAATTGCCATTGAGTTGAGGCTGACTCGTAGCTACCCAATGGATGTGGATAGAACTGCCCCTGGGAGTTTTTGTGACTCTTTATGGGAGTAGAAAACCTCGTCTTCCTCCAGAGGAGTGCTGATCTTGCAGACTGCAGCCCAACACGTAACCACTGTGCCACCAGGGCCCGATACCGTCATTCCTAGCTGTCTGCAAACTGGGTGTTTCAAATTTAAGCTTAGATACCTTTCACTCCTTACAGGATCACACAGGCTGGTATGTATCTTCATGTAGACTCACACTTAGATGGCTGCTTTTTGAAGACAGGCTTGTAAGACCCCAGACACTATTCCTTGTGATGTCTGGACACCATCTGATTTATTCACCACATATGGCTATGGCACCCATGTCTTCAGTGATCTCTTCATGAGGGCAAGCATTGAGGAAAGCTGTGTCATAAGAGCTAGTTGTTCTTAGATGGGAGCTAGAATTAAGTGCAAGCCACAATCCATTAATATATTTATGGTTTATTTATGTCTTGGTTCATCTTAGCAACATCATTGTAATTTTATGTTAGAGATCATTATCAATCATCCCTTTGTGGCATAAGGTGATTCTATTGATGTCATTAATTAAGCCAATGGCATAGAATTTAAATCACTGTTGAGAAAAGCAAATTATAGAAGAATAGGTTGGCTTGAAACAAAAAAAATCAATCATTGTTAAGCTTACAGGTGGCTGAACGCTACAAAAAGATGAGGGTGCATGATAGGGCAACACTTTCAATAAGTATTTATTCACAAAGGCAGAACCATGTCTTCCAGGTTAATATATATCATAAGAAAGAAAGGAGGGTGTTAAGTAGTAAATATGTGGTAGTCCTGGGCCACCATTCACTGGGCGTGCTCAAAGAGTGAGATCTGACCCAAAGTCCAAGGATCACCAATTTCATAACCTTGGGGTAACAGACATCTACTTCTCACACCAGGTCATGTCAGTCTACAGGTAAGTTTGAGATAAATCCCAGTTTGCTCAGTGGGGTTTCCACTTTGAATCCTTCTGGTGTGGCCTATAAAGGGTATTATGCACCTTCTAAAGACAGAGTCTAAAGTTCCTGTAGTTTATAGTACAAGACCCAAGTCACTCAGAGCTGGATAGAATCTAGGTCAAAAGTGTCTAATAAGGAGCAGAGTACCACACGCCTTCTCTCCTTGGGTTCTATATAAGTAATTGTTGAACAACCCCCTACCACCACCCAGTGACAGGCTACTCCTTCCCATTTACCCATCAACAAAAATATTGCCTGACACATACATGCCCTTGCCCGGCTATCTCCCAACCTTGACTTTGAATTTCAAGTAAGGTTAGATTATTACTCTGGTAGGAGTGCCTGTTGATTGGGGTGGGCGACCTTAGCACAATGCTGCATGGTAGTGTCTTCACCCTCTCTCCCTCATCTTGAAAAACTGACCCTAGTGAAGCGAGGGTTTCTCCGTTGAAGTGGTTTATAAGGTGTACATATAAAGGTGGTTATATATGGTTCATGAGTGCTAGGCATCTCTCTAATTCACTATTATAACATTTATTATAAATTACCTCCTGAAAAACAAAATATTAACAACACAACAAGGATCTTATGAACCAATGTGATTTCAAATAACCTTCAGATGCAATAGGAGAAACAAAATGGAAAATTTCCACTAAATCTCAGTGGTAGACCTTGAACGCCTTTTGGAACATGAATTGGAAGTTACTTATTAAACAAGGTTAATTTGTTCTCGGTCTATGCCACAAACTTACTTCAAACGTTTTAAAAGTAGGTCATATGAGTGCTCTACAGATGTCTGGAGTATGGTATCCTTCTTTAGCAAGTTTATATAATAGTCAGATCGCATCCCAAAAGCATCCTTGGGATTTCTGACCATATCAAAGCAAACGGACTATGTTAACAAGCTCTAATGAGACAGTTTGTTTAATTGAAATGCTTTAAATTACCATGCAGTACTGCATGAAAAAAATATTATTTTCCTTAGATGAACTATTTCTATTAGCCTGAAACTAAAAGTTCTAATATTGAAACATGATATAATAAGTGCATTGTAAAACATGTTAAACAGCTGGCCATATTGAGGAATTTAAGTGAAAGAATTCATCTAAGATACCAAGTGTTTGCCTTGCACATCACACCCAGGCTTTAATATCCTATCACTGCTTCTACCAAGCCAGAGGAAATATCAGCCAGAAACAAGTCTCATTTATACAAATCAAAATCTGATCATTGTGGAATCATCATGCAGCTATTTTCTTGGTCTGTGTAGGCAATACAGCTGTCAGGTCAACATATGCCCAGAATGGATTGATTAGACAGTTCATTTGAGACTTGTTTTTTGAATATTTCTGTTACTGAAGATAAGTTGATTTTGATTTAAAAGAACCTGTGTATAGTTGAGAAGTCCTAGTGGCACTGTGAGGTAAGTATTGGACTGCTAACCTCAAGGTCAATAGTCCCAAACCACCAGCTATTGCATGGGAGAAATATGAGGCTCTGTGCTCTTGTAAAGATTTACGGCTTTGGACACCATATTTACAGTCTTGGAAGATATATTTCGGGATGAGCTGGACTGTTCTTGATGGAAGTGGGCTTGCTGTCGAGAGTCAACTGAAGAAAATTCATATAGCACTAGTTACAATCCGATTTCTACCGAGAGAACAGACTGTCCAATAGCAGAATGTTAGAAAGAAATTTTCTGTTGGGAAAAACCTGGTCTATCACAACATGAGCCACTTTTGATTTCAAGAAGCACTGAAAAGTATCCTAAAAGTTGTATTCTTCATTCAACTGATCTTCTCACTCAAGCCATCTCACTCAACTTCTATATTTTCTGTATTACAAAAGGACTCTGTGGGAATGGATGGAGTGAGAATGAAGAGTTCTATAGCCGATAGTGGGACAAGAGGAAAGTAAAAGGAAATAGAGGAAAGGACTAGGAGGCAAAGGACATTTATAGAGGTCTAAATACAGGCATGCACTTATATAAATATATTTATATATAATGATAGGGAAATAGATCTATGTATATATATGCATATATGCATATATATATATATATATATATATATATATATATATATATATATATATATATATATATATATATAGAGAGAGAGAGAGAGAGAGAGAGAGAGAGAGAGAGAGAGAGAATTAAGGTAGCAGGCAGACATTGGGCCCCTACTCAAGTACTCCCTCAATACAAGAACATTTTGTTCTAATAACCCGACATTCTATGATGCTCACCTTCCTGACAGAATCACTGAAGACAATATGGGTGCATAAAAAAATGTGGAGAATAAAGCTGATGGTGCCTGGCTATCAAAAGATGTAGTGTCTAAGGTCTTAAAGGCTTGAAGGTAAACAAGCGACCACCTAGCTCGGAAGAAACAAAGCCCACATGGAAGAAGCACACCAGCCTGTGTGATTACAAGGTGTCAAAGGGATGAGGTATCAGGCATCAAAGAACAAAAAAATCATATCATTATGAATGACGGAGAGTGCATAGTGGGAACCCAAAGCCCATCTGTAGGCAACTGGACAGCCCCTTCTGGAAGGATTGCAGGGAGGAGATGAGCCAGTTAGGGTGCAGAGTAGCAACGATGAAACATGCAACTTTTCTCTAGTTCCTAAATGATTCCTCATTCAGGAGAGGTAAATGCCTCAGGACTAATAATGAGAGTAGCGATAGCAGAAGGGGAGCGGGAAGGTAGAGGAAGAAAGGGGGAACTGATCACAATGATCTACATATAACTCCTTCCCAGGGGAACAGACAACAGAAAAGTCAGTGAAGGGAGACAGTGGTCGGTGTAAGACATGAAAAAATTTATAAATTATCAAGTGTTCATGCAGAAGGGAGTGTGGGGGAGGGGGTAAGGTGAGTTGATACCAAGGGCTCAAGTTGAAAGAAAGTTTTGAAAATGATGATGGCATCATATGTACAAATGTGCTTGACACAATGAATGTGTGTATGGATTGTGAAAAGAGCTGTATGAGCCCCCAATAAAATGATTTTAAAAATAAAAAGAGTTCTACAGTAGAAAGGGTAGGAATCTTCTCTGCTAGGCAAAATTGGCATTACCTAAGCTTATGCATTTTTCTTTAACATATTAGCTCTACTTGGAGAACAAAGACAAGGTCTAACTTGGATGACTAAGTTTAAGAATTAGATGGACTGAAAAAAAATCAAATGTGACATACATTGATTCTTATATATATATTACTGTGCTTTGCTTAATTTGCTTTGTTTTGTGCACAGCGATAATTGTAACTTGGGAAAAAAAACTAAAGAGTTTTCCATGAGTTAGGTCTATGGGTGAAATGGCAAAAAACACAACCCCTGCCATCTAGTCCAATCAGACTTACAGTGACCCTGTATAGGGTTTCTAAGGCTTTGAGTATTTATGGGAGCAAGAGTCTCACTGGTCCCTAGCAGATTGGCTGGTGGATTTGAACCACGACTCTACTAGGACATCCAACTTGGACTCGACACCACTGCAAGAAAAAAGCCTCCATTAGATGGATTTAGCAGACAACTTCACAATGGGCGCAGGCACATCACAAATCATGAAGACGGTGCAGGATGGGGGAATATTTGGTTCTGTTGCACATAAGGTCATCATGAGTCAGAGCTGATGCAATGGCCACAAAACCAAAAGGTCCAAGGAGGCAGTAATTTCAGGGGTGTTTTTGTTTGCTTCTCTGTAATTTTTGTGGGATGTGTATTTTGACGATCTGTAGTATGTTGTGCTTAAATGCTTTAGATGCTACTCTGCTAACAATTCCACCAATGTGGTGATTAAGTGATTTAGATGCTTTTCTGCTAATAATTATGCCAATTAGTAAGAGCCCAAATGTCTCCACTTTCACGTAAGACGTAACTATGGACAAGGGCCCTGGGCCCAGGGGTCTTAGTTCCATTGCATCTCTGACATTTTGTGACAATGACGTTGCATGCTCTCATCTAGGGATGCTGGAGGAGCTCCCACAGCAGAAGGACTGGGTAATAATAGCCTGCGTCCGTTCTTTTTTCTACCGTGGGATGAACTGCTGTTGTGAGGTGCTGTGGAGTTAATTCCGACTCAGTGACCCTGCCTACAATGGAATGAAACACTGCCTGGTCTTGACCCATTTTCATGGTCATTTCATATGTTTGAGCTCATGGTTATGGCTATTGTGCCCATCTGTCTTGCTGGGGGTCTTCCTTTTTTGTGGCTGACTCTCTGCCTTCCCAGGCATGATGTCCTTCTCTGGGGACTTGTCTCTCCTGACAGTATGCCCAAAGTACATCTTCACTTCTAAAGGGCATTCTGGCTGAATGTCAAAGACCGGTGTGCTTGTTTTGTTTGGAGATCAGGGTATCTTTAATGTTCTTCACCAACACCAGAATTCGAGTGGATGGATTCTTCAGTCTTCATCTTTCATTGCCCATGTTTCACATGTCTATCAGGTGATTGAAAATATGATGGGTGTGTCAGGCCTGTGTCTTTAGTGATCATTTGCTTTTTTGATGTATGATTTTGATGACAGCCCCAAACTCCTTCAGTCTTTTTGGTCTTTAGTGTTCGGTGCATGAAATCTATTTTTAAGGTGGTCTCTAAATTCAAGTGGAATATGCTCAAGGTCATACTTTGGCTCTCCTGAACTTGTTTTAATTTTCTTCAGCTTCAACCAGAACTTGCATTCAAGCAGTTTATGGTCTAGTCCAAAAGGTGGCACCTGGCCTCATTCTGACTATTGATATTGAACTTCCGCATTGTTCCTTTTCATATAAGTAGATTTGATTCCTGAATATTCCATATAGCAGTTTGTGTTACTAAAAAAAGAGGTTTGTGATGAATAAGCCGTTAGCTTGTAAAATTTTATCATGCTACCCCAAGCATCACCCAAACCATATTTTCCAATTATTCGTCTTTTCTTGTTGTTTCCAACGTTTGCATCCAATCCCTAGTGATCATCAGTGCAAGTTCATTGCATGTTTTAGAAATTTCAGGCTGCAGAAGTTAGCAAAATCTTCAAGTTTGAATAATAGTTGTCTAAATTGATCTTTCTTATAGGTGTATGCATATTATCCCATCACTGATAGCATGATTAAAGATAGCTCTTAAATTTATTTTATACTGCATAAAACACCATGTCTCTTCAATTTGGCATTTCTAGTATAGTAGACCAAATGATTATTCAATTCAAGATGGCCAGTACCAGTCCCTTTCTGCTCACTGAAACCCTGGATGTCTGTCTTCAAGCATTCAATTTCATTTAGACAACTGCTGGATATTCTTGACTTGCACTTAATACATTCCACGGACTGGTTACTCATGGACAGTTGCGGCCGTGTCTTCTCATTGGGAGCGGAGCCTCATCAGGGAATGAAGGTCCAGGAAGGCTTACTGCCCCCACGTCATTGAGGTTGACTCTTCTTTGAGGAGGCAGCTCTTCCCCAGTTGTTTTTAGGATTCATTTCCAGCCCGAGGGGCTCATCTTCTGAAACCGCACTGGACCATGTTCTGCTGCTCTCCAGCAGGCTTTTTGCTGTTCTATCCCCATCCCACTCCCTCCACCCCCACCCAAGTAGATTTTTTAGGCTGGAAGCTCCGCTCAAACCTGTCCACCATAAGTGACCCTACTGGGATTGGAAATGCAGGTGTATTTGCTTCTACCATGGCAGCAACACACAAGCCGCCACGGTGTGACACACCGAAAGAAGAATGGTGAATATTATGAACTAGGGAGTTGAATGTTCCGGCTTTAATGTTTTCGTGGCTAGTCCCTTGAGGACTGCACTCAGTTGTCATTTTATTTTCCCATCCCTGAGCCATGCTGAAGTTCTTTGTCTGCAATTCAATCTCTGTGGCTTTAATCATTTTGGATTGTACCAGCGACTTCTCGGTAATAAAAGAAACAGGGAGCCATCCTTGGCATGGGACTAATCTCTTCAGCTGGAGTAAGACATTATACATGAGTGGTCTACCCACAAAAGGACCCGCTGTCAGATTGAATGAGTGAACTACATGTTTTAATCATTAAAGTAATAGCAATATGTGGCTTCTTTGCCTCTGTTTTAATCATTCCTGGGCTTTTACCAGCTAGATCATTAAATGCTTTCTTTTCAGAAGTCTTTCCATTTTGCTGCAGAGAATAGCTTCTTTATGGGACTGGAATATTGCTCCCGAGTTCTAAGAAGTACCACATAGCTTTGTGCACCAGAATTTGGTGACATTTATAGCCACTGCCTTGTCCTCAATGCAGCAGTTTTGAGGGACAGATCTCTGGCCACCATCAGCAAATGAGCGCAGCACGGGTTCCAATTAGCTCAAAGTTGAGGTGCAATGTGTGGAGTGGACGTCCTCACTGCTCAGGCGGAAGTGGATTAGTTGGTGGACCCCGGGGCCATTTAGCCCAGGTGAGTTGAAAGAGATACTGCAGACTAAGCCAGTGGGAGCTTCCGTGGCTGGAGATTGTTTTGTGCCAACTTCAGTACACAGGCTGGTCTGTCGGCAGGTGGCCTTGCTGTTCTCATGAGAGTTCATGGTGAGCAGGTCCGGACACGGTTCCCAGAACTGATTTTCTAATAAAACCACATTGCGGGAAAGGTTGTGGCATCTTAACGCATTCGCATTTCCCCTCAGGCATTTCAGTGCCACCCAGGTCATGGGTGCTGTGGTGACACAGTCGTGCTGAGCCAGGCCGCTGACTGCGATGTCAGCAGTTTGAACCCACGCATTGCTCTGCTGGAGGGCTTTCCACTCCCGTACAGAGTGACAGTCAGGGAACAGGCAGGGAGGATGCTTCCCTGTTCTCTAGAGTCACTATGATTCAGCACCGACTGGAAGGCAGTGAGTTTGGTTTTTAGTTTTTTGGAGAGCACAGGTCCAGAAGGAGATGAATCCAATTAGCCAGTTTTATTCTTCAGGTGGCGGCCAGCATGTCGCTTAACTGATATTTCACTGAATCTACTCAATGAAAATACCCATTTTATGAACTCTGGGGGGCCGTTTTGCAGTCCAAGGTGTTGCCCCAGTGTCCGCTCACAGCTCTAGCATCGTCGCATGTGCTGATTCCATTCTTACTCATAGCGATCCCCTAGATGTCAGAACAGCCCTGTGCTTCATAGGGTTTTCAAAAGCTGATTTCTCCAAAAGAGATTGCCAGGCCTTTCTTTGGCGGCAATTCTTTGTAGATTCGAACATCCTATGTTTTGGTTAGCAGCTGAACACATACATGGTTTGCACTATATAGCCCTTCTTCAGCTTTTAATAGTAAACTATACCTTTCAACTGTGGGCTTCTGGAGGGCAGGGTTAATAACAGGTATCGCTGTGTTCAGTTTACTCACACCACGTCCATGTGCCCTAAGAAGTAGAGCACAGAAGTGACAGTGTGGGGATACGACTTTTCTGCTGCTTCCTTGGAAATACAGGAGGCAAAGGTAGGGGGTGGGTGTTGCTAGGTATTGTCGGGTCCATTCCAACTCAGTGATCCTACTTACAACTGAAGCAAACATCGCCCGGTCCTGCCCCAGCACCACAAGTGTTGTTATGTTTGAGTCCCTGGTTGCAGCCACTGTGTCAACCCATCTGGTTGAAGACCTTCCTCTTGTTCTCTGTGCTTCCATTTTACCAAGCATGATGTTCTTTCCCAGGGCCTAAGCTCTCCTGATAACATGTTCAAAGGATGTGAGATGAAGTCTTGCCACTCTTCTTTGAAGGAACAGTCTGATTGTACTTCTTCCAAGACAGATCTGTTTGGTTTTTTGGCAGTCCATGGTGCTTTCAATTTTTTTGCCACGGCCATAATTCAAATGCATTGATTATTTGTCAGTCTCTTTTATCAATGTCCAACTTTCATATGCATATGAGGTCATTGAAAATACCATGGCCTAAGCAGGTGCACAAGGCTTAGGAATGCAAAAGTCTGACTTCAGAAGGGATCACATCACAGAGACAATCAACTTCCACCCTCTCATTGCGCAGCTGGTGAAAGTGAGGTCCAAAACAGGTCATATGACTTGTTCAAGGTCACTTAGTTGATAGCAGAGATAGGATAGGGAAGAGCTAGCTAGGATAGAGAAGATCTTGCAACCAGGTATTACCAAAAGTTGTTAGAGGCTAGGCATTGCCCTAGCTAGACTCACAGGGCTCCACCTGGCATCTACTTGCCTCAGGTGGTTAGTGAGTCCAGGAAATGAGGGGAAGGAAGCCAAGGAGTCAGACTTCTATGTTTTTCAATTTCTAATTCATTTTTATTTTATTTAAAAAATGGACCAGTGTATGAAACATTTTTTTCTTCTTCTTTCACTTGATCATTTTGTAGGGTTACATTTCCCTGTACTCACTGAGGATCGAGTGTCTGAATGGAGATGTTCCATCATGAGTTAGTTTGTTGTGCCAACCTGGCTGATAAACACATGTGGGGTTAATTGAAGGGTAGAGAGATAAATGGCTCAGTGAGCCTCGCCTTTCTAGTTTTTGGGACTCTTGCTTTGTGATGGTCGCACCAGGATGCAGCTGCCTTAGTAGTTCCCTGCTTCAGCTTTCAAGGCTGACTTCCTGCAAGACATCCCCAAGGAGAAGTCACATGGGCCTACCCTGATGCAGCCCTGGGTGCTGGAGCAGCTATGTGGAGACCTCTGCCAGTGCTGAGATGCTTACGTGTTCGCCCACTCAGTTTTCTTCCTGCAGTCGGCATCATTGCCTCTGTTTTGTGTGATGGAGGAGGACTTTGTGGATTGGTGTCGGACATATGGGTTAATGTTGGACTTGTGGGCTTGGGAAGCACTGGGTTGGGATGTTTTCTTGATGCGCACCTCACCTTTATATAAAACTCTCTCTTATGCATGAGTTTCTGTGGATTTATTTCTCCAAAGCACCCTGAAATAACGTGAAAGATCTCATTTGAATCATACGGATGATGCCCTGGATAAATCACACATCATATTTAAATCACCGGAGTCTATTTTTTCCATGCATCGGGGGCTGCTGTCGTCAGGAGCTGTTGAGTTGGTTCTGATTCCTGGCGACTCTGGGCCCACAGAATGAAGCACAGTCCCTCGCCTGTGCGCTCCTCGCAGCTCTCCAAGGTTTGAGGCCATCTGGGCAGGCAGTGTGTCAATCTGTCTTGTCAAAGGTCTTCCTTTTCCACTGCCCCTCTACTTTACCAAGCAGGATGTCCTTCTCCAGGCGACTAGATCATTTCAAATAACCCGTTGACAGGTCTTTTCTCTACTGCGCAGCACTGTGCCAGGCCGTTGATAATGCAAAGTTTCATTTAATCCTCACAACAGAGATTTCAATGTTACCCAATTTACCCATGAGGAAACTAGGGCTGCGGGGCTCAAGTGTTTTCACATCATCCACATGCTAAGGGACGACAGTCATGACTGGCCCTGGGTCTGGCTGCCCTTGAAACCTGCGTTGTTTCTACAGACACACTTGCTGCCTGCTTTCCTGCCCTCAGGTGGGTACTACCTCAGCATCCCAACATCCCTCAGACTCAGGGAAGTGAGCTCTAGCTTCAAGTTCAGCTATTCGTTACTCTTTTCACTCCGCGTGGCTGACCACTCGCAGGGCAGTTTCCTCCCTAATGCTGGCAACATTGAAAGTAGTCTATTTTAAGGTCCTCGGGGTCTAAATTTGCATGTGTAGCTAGGATAGAGCTTTCAAATAATTGGAAAGCCAGGTGCATGTGATTGATTCACTTTAGATAATTTTCTTATACATTAGCCTAGATGGCCCCAACGGATGCCTTATTAATAAAAGTGTCTAACCCATCAATTGTGCTTCTGATTAAAATCATAGACTGAACTGCTTCGTCTTTCTTCCTCTTCTGTGAGAGTCAGCACATGTGTTTTGGAAAATGGCTCACCTTATTTATTTCATAAGTAGAGTGGTTTATTTAGGAAAATTAAGATGTTTGAATACATCTGAGTATATCTTTTTAATATTGGCTTTGTCCTTGTCTCTGCTGGAGGTCTGCTTCTTGCCCAGGCAGGCAAAGCAGGATTATCAGGAGTGTGTGTTCTGCACAGGCAGACTCCAGACCATTCTTCCTCACAGGCATCCTATACAAGTTTGCTCTCAATCCATTCATGTGTCAGCTAGAGATGTGATAAAAAATTCAAGATGTGACAAAAAATAATTCAGACACCACAATTCCTAAATGTAGCTTTTAATGAAAGGGTAGAGGGGTTTTCCTAAAGACTGTTGCTTCATCAAGAACTTGTACTTGTGGGAGGAATTGCAAATACTGTAAGCACCTCTTCTGTCCTATCTAGCTCTCAAGGGTCTTGGTAGAAAGGCCATGCTGTTGGGAGTGGCTTACATACTGAGCTGCTTATTGTATGGTGAGCAATCCAAAGTCACCGGCCATTCCATGGGAGAAAGATGAGGTTTTCTAACGTCGTACAGAGTTACAGTCTTGGAAACCCACCAGGGCAGTTCTACTCTGGCCCCATAGGATCTTTGTGTGTCTGAAATTGACTTACTAGAAGAATGAAGGGTCTTGGTGCTGTGAATAATTTTCTTGTCAATAGAGGGCGCCAAAGGATGGACAAGAAATTTAATAGGTTTAGGTTCCCCTCCCCTCCCTTCCCCAGCTCAATCTATCTTTCTTTCAAGAAAATCCTTTGAAAAGTCATCTTTTCATCTTGAGAGCAGAGCACTCCGCACTGCTCCTTGTATGTGTAATGCCATCTCTGAATCCGAGCTGAACCGAGCATAGCCCAGGGAGTATGGTTGGCCTCTGAAGCTGATGGAACACCCCACTTCCAGGATTGTGCTTAATGAATTACTATTTTTTTTTACCAGCAGATAGAGGCCATATCTCTTCAGCTAAGATTCTGTTCTCTAGCCTCTTTGTGATCCTCCTTGACTCGTTGGCAAATTGGGTATCACTAGGAAGTAAATCGACTTAAGAAGTTTCCCATTGCTCCCATGTCAGCCGGCTTTTCTCTGTTTCTGGGAAATGGACTCTGAAAACATACCTCCCCACATGTAGTGTACAGTCTAATGCGCAGCGATGACATTTTTTTAATGAGTCACACTGGAATCAAGTTGAATTCGTCGTTCTTGGGTCAACCCTACAGGACGGACCAGAACTGCCGGCGAGGGTTTTCATAAGGAGCTCTGGTGGCAACATCTTTAGTGTTGGGCTGCTCACTCCAAAGTCAGCAGTTTGAAACCACCAGCTGCTCTGTGGGAGAAAGATGAGGCTTTCTACCGCCCTGAAGCAGTTACAGCCTGGGAAACACACTGAGGCTGTTTTATCCCATCCTATAGGAACACTGGGATTTGGGATCAACTTGATTGGCAGTGCTTTTTGGAGAGAGTTTTCAAGGCTGTGACTATCACATAAGCCAGCGGCCACATCTTTCTTCCATGGAAAGCCACAGGGACATACACTAGCATGTCATCATCACTGAACAGGAGCTGATGAGGTGGTGCGGAGAATTGGTAGGACACGATCCTTCCAGGCACAGTGAACACAGGGTCCAGTCTCTAAGCATGAGGGATGGAAGGAACATGCACACTCCAGGGACCGAAAGGCGGTCCGAGGGGCGCTAGGCCACACATGAGAGCAGTAGCAGAGGCTGGGCCAAGACCTTGACCAATAACTTGCAGGGACTTATTGTTGTTTGTTGCCATCTATTCACCTGCAGGTCATGGCGACCTTAGTGCCCAAAAGTCCGGCATCATCTTCGTGGTCTTTGTTCCAATCCAAGTTGTGACTGCTGTGGATTGGGAGTGCCTCCCAATCAAGGAGAAGCCTTGGTGTCATCGTGGGTTATGCATTGAGCTACAAATGTCAAGGAGAGAGGTTCAAAACCTCTACCTGCTCTGTGGGAGAAAGATGAGGCTCTCTGCTTTTGGAAAAAGCAACAGTTTTGGAAACCCACAAGAGAGCTCTGCTCTGTCCTATGAGTCTATCACTATGAGTCAGAATCTACTCCATGGCCATGAATATATATATTTCTAACTGAGGGAACAAATCTTCCAGCTCTATAGCTGACCCATCAAGTTTTTCATAAGTACATCACCAGGCCTTTCTTCCTAGCCTGCCTCCGCTTGAAAGTGCTGTTGAAACCCATACACCATGGGCGACCCTACTGGGATTTACAATTTCAGAAGCAAGCAATTTGCAAGCCATTGTAGTCTGACACAGTGGCTCAAACATAAGAACAGTTGTAAGGAGAGTGCAGGGACAGGCAGAGTTTTGTCCTGTTGCACATAAGATGGCTCTGGATAGGAACTGATCCGATGGCACCTAAGGACAACAACACCTACAGCAACAGTGTGACCAATCACGAGGCATGGCAAAGAGTCTGCATTTTGTCGTATGGGCAGCACAACACCCTTCACGGGTGGCTGAGTGAAAGGATCAATTTGGGTGTCTAAAAAGCTTATTCTGTTGTGTGGAGAATGAATTAGAATAGGGTAAGATCATAAGGAGGCTGCTAACTGAGTTCCAATGGGAGACTGCACCAAAGGGATTTGACTAGAGTAGTGGGTTATACAAACAGTTGCTAATAGTCAGGTCAGTAGTTCAGATCCCACCAGCCATCCCTTGGGAGAAAGATGAGGCTTTCTGTTCCTGTTTAGATTTCCAACCTCAGAAACCCAAATGGGCAGTCCTACTCTGTTCTACAGTGCTGCTATGAGTGGGAATCGACTGACTGGCAGTGGGTTTGGGTTTGAGGAGAACAAAGATGAAGAGACATGGACAGAGAAGATAAAGTTAGCAGGATCTTGCTGTTGATCAGACATGGTGGTGAAAGGGAAGGTGTGTTTAAGGATAACTTCAGGTTTCCAGCATGAAAGGTGCTCACAGGGGAAGTTTTCAACTCACGATGCACAATCATTATGGCATGGATTGGAGCAGCCAAAGGTCACAAAGATGATGCTGGACTCACGAAGTGTTCACTGGCATGATGAGGAGACCAGAAAGTTGCCTTCCATCTGCTGGGCATGTGAGGAGAGACCAGTTCCTGGAGAAGGATATCACCCTTGGAAAAATCCAGGGCCAGTGAACAAGAGGAAGGCCCTCAATGAGACAGACTGGCACGGTGGCTGCAACACTGGGCTCATGATATAGTTAAAGTTTGTTGTGCCAACCTGGCTGATAAATACATGTGGGGTTAATTGAAGGGCGGAGAGATAAATAGCTTGGTGAGCCTTACCTTTCTAGTTCTTGGGTCTCTTGCTTTGTGATGGTCGCACCAGGGTGCAGCTGCCTTATCCAGTTCTTTGTTTCAGCTGGCAAGGCTCACTTCCTGCAAGACATCCCCAAGGAGAAGCCACGTGGACCTACCCCGATGCAGCCCTGGGTGCTGGAGCAACCATGTGGAGACCCCTGCCAGCGCTGAGATGCTTACACGTTCACTGACTTGGCTTTCCTCCTGCAGTCAGCATCGTTGTGTGTGCTTTGTGAGATGGAGGAGGACTTTGTGGATTGGTGTCGGACATATGGGTTCATGTTGGACTTGTGGGCTTGGCAGCACTAGGTTGGGATGTTTTCTTGATGTGCACTTACCCTTTCTACAAAACTCTCTCTTATACATGTGAGTTTCTGTGGATTTGTTTCTCTAATGTTCCGAGACGAACACAGCTCAGGCATAGGAACACCTGTGCGTATGTTGCAGGACCGGGCCATGTATGTACGGTCTCCATGGGTAGGACCTACTGGATGGCACCGAGCAACAATGGGAAACTGCTGGAAACACTTAGTTCAAGCCCTTGGTCTTTGCAACGAACCTTCCCACTTGTCTGTCGTCCAGTGACTATTTCAAGAAGAGCTGGGGATGGGCAGCAAGCATCATTATGCCACCTACAGTGTGCCCAGGATGACTGCACGTGCCCAGGATGACTGTACTGGAAGAAGAACATCTAAGCCATGCACTGGTTCTTTCTGCGATGTGAGATGTTACATCTCAGATGTTTAACATTTCTTAATTGGTCTTCTGATGAGCAGAACCCATAAAATCACCACCCTGACTAGCAAAAAGCTTTTGGGCTGGGGATTTTTCAAGCATTCCCCAATAATATCCCATCTCCATTAACTCCTCTCCTGGAATCTAGAGAGGCTTTTCCATTGGGGGACCTTCCAGCCCCAGAGAGTGTGGCTCCCCCACTGTAGCTCATTAGAGATGCTCAGAAAATCAACTCCGGGCTGCCACAGAAGCCCTCCCAGCGCTCTTTGATCTTTTCAGGAGCAAATGTGTCATTTGTCCCACAAAGGTCTGTCCAGTTCTTATGTGAGGCTAAAACAGATGCCCTCCAAGAGGCTTTCGAGACTCCCTGAACTCCGACTAGCTAACAATCTCTCTCCCAAGCCACGTCTCTGTTGGCCGTGTCTCCAGGGTCACCGTCTCCACTTGCTTGGTAAATAATTAGGCTGGCTGCCTTTGGCTAAAGAAAGGATTATAAATATTTTAAGCACTGCCAGTGATTGAAACAGTCTCTATTTGGTTTCATCTGTGCCAGCCATGTTGTGGTTGAAAATGCACCTTTAAAGTGTGAAGTACCCTTGGGCAGAGGGGTTCCCCAGGTGTGAGAAGACTAAGGCGCTGTTTAGCTGTGGCTGTCAGTGGGCATCTCAAAGCAGGGCGTCCTGAGCCAGGCAGTTTCAGCCTTTCCCATTGTAGCTCACACCATTCACTTTATCTCACTAGGAGAAAAATGAAAGATCCCACACCCCCCCTACACACTTCTTCTTTCCCTGAAAAGAACATTTTTATGTTTATAGGAATTTAAAGACCAGTCCTTCACAGTAACCACAAGAACACAAAATGTCAATTAATGTAGTCAGTTGCAACCTGAAAAGGTAGGCATGATCCTTCTGCCCGGGGTTTCCAGGTGCTGTAAAGAGTAGGAGCTTTGAACTCCCCCAGAGCCACTCTCCGGCCCCTCTTCCCCCCTCCCCCCCAAAAGGCCTGACTGTCTACCTCAGAGGAACGAGCCACTGGGACTCTCTGGATCACAGTTCTGTCCTGAAATACATAAGATTTGGGATTTCTTCACAGTGAATTCCTGTTGGCGGCTATGAAAACACAGTGTCTTCTGCCCATTGCCCCTGTCTGCGTCTGACCAGCAGTGCTCCGGCAAGCTGGTGGGAATCACTGCCATCCACAGGGGCATCTGGGGGAGAAGGCTGAGCTGGCCTGTGGGGCAGGGGCACATCCAGAGCCTTGTGGTGAACAGGCTTCGGCAGTGCTTCCTGACCAAGAAAGAGCTGGTGACTTCGTTTCCCAAATCACCCCAAGCAAATATCGCCCAAGCCTTGAATCCACTTGCTTCAGACTGATCATCAGGAGGGACTAATGGCAGGAGAGGTGCATCGTGTTTGGTAAAGAGCCAGGGAGGCTGAGGAGAAGCTTCCATGAGAGGCACTGACCCCATAACCTCAACAATGAATGGGCTCATCCGTACCAAGGGTACTGAAGAAAGTACGGGACCAGGTAATGCCTCCCTTCTTTTGTACACATGGTCACCAGTCACCGAGAGTCGGCACTGACTCACTGGCAACCAACGATCAGACAGGAACTCCGTGAAGTGCAGTTTTCTATAACCTCACTTAATTCTTACTGTTCTATAAAACCTGTGATCTAATCTTCTGTGAAGCAGCTGAAACTTAGAGATGTTAAATGATTGGCCCCCAAACAGGTCTTTCAGCCTCTAAGATCCACAGAATTGCCCAATCTACTGAATTACGGGAAATGCTGCTTCTAAATTGAAGATATTTTAAAAAGGTGTATCTTTTTCTGGTGGGATGAAATGTATCCTAAGGCCCCCCTTTTTTATTGTAGGACAATTTAAGAAAAAACACATTATAAGTGGATTACTGAGCTTACGAAAATCCAAGTTGGCCTTCATAGGGTATAATGTTGATTAGTATGCATCAAACATAAAACCAACCCACCCACCCCAAACCAACCCAAACACTTCCATCAAGACGATGCCAACTCACAGCTATCCTATGGGACAGACTAGAGCTGCCCCTGTGGGTTTCTGAGATTATAACTTTTTTCTTTTCGACTTTTTTCTTTTTAGTATTCTATTTTCACACGGAAACTTACCGTTTTCCCCCAACAGTTTAATGGCACATAGTTTACATATCATATAATTTAATAGTTCAGTCATATCAACGAGAATTGTAGAATCATCACCACATCAATTTTAGAGAAACCCCCCCCCTTCCCAATGGGTACTTCACCTTTAAAATGAGTTTTGCAATCATGACTTTTTGCGGTAATAGAAAGCCCCATCTTTCTCCCAACGAACTGCTGACCTTGGGGTTAGCAGCCCAACTCATCATCACTATGCCACCAGGGCTCCTTATTAGACAAAGGATCCTAAAATTTATTTTCCCTAGAAGGACCCTAAATCCATAAAATATCTTTTGAACATCTTTATGAAAGTCACGCATATTAAATTTTATGATACACATATAATAGAAATGCACACTTAATAGATAAGTATACATTGCATGGTATGAACATATACTATACCTATACTGTAAGTCCCTAAATGATTGTAAGATGATACTGTACATTCACAATCTTTCAGTAATGCTTTTGTGTATATGATCGTAAGTGTATTTAATTTGTATTTATCATTTTTTAAGATGATCACAAATTGGCTTTTATTGGCAAAACCAACCAGTCAACTCTTTGCCTCTCATTCTGATGAAACCGCTTTCCCACCCCAGTCCCACCCTCACTGAAGTCTGCTCTCCCTGTGGAAGGTTTGGGGTGGGGTGGAGGTTTGCAGTCTGCAGAGTTAGGGAGCAGCAATTGCCTAAAGGGTTTTTTTTTCTCCTTTTTCTGTTTTCAGGGAGATCCCCTCAAGCCCTTGTCCAGATGTTCATGTGGCACATGTGGTGTTGGAATCTTGACTTTTCAAGTCTTCTGTTGTTTAGCAGAACGACTGGGAAATTGTTAAGAGGGTATTGTGGTTTCTTTCTTTTCTAAGCTGAGTGGAATCCAGCCAACATCAGCAGTGACCAGAGTCACTGCCATCTGTCAGTTGTGGGTGGCCCACACCAGCGGTCTCCTGCTCCCAATGGCCAGGTCACTCACATCAGAAAAGCCACCACCGCAAAGCTGGGACTTCCTGGCAGGCTCCAGAGACAATGCTCCAAAGAATCAGTCCCGGAGCTAGAACACCCTTGCTATTACCTGGAGCTGGTATCTCCTGAGCTCAGGCCTGTGGCGTATGGGTAGGAAAACTCAAGAACGTTTTCCAATGGCAGAGGCCAACTGAACATACTTTTCTGAAGCCCAACCTTCTACCCCAAATGGAAAGAAATTTTTAAAAAGAAAAGGCCCAAACCAAACATACCCAAACCAACTCATTTCTCTGGTATGCCAAATACAACAAAACAGTCTGTCATAAAGATATTTGAATTTAAGTTGTTGCCAGTTCTAAGGAAGAAGGAGAGATAACTGTTGTCCAACTTAAAACGTACTGTCTTTGACTCAATGCCAACTCAGAGCAAGCCTGTGGGACAGGACAGTGCTGCCCTGGCGAGTCCCCGAGCCTGCAAGGAGAAAGCCCTGTCTTTCTCCTCCAGAGCGCTGGTGGTTTGGAACTGCTGACGTTGACTCTCAGTCCAATGCAGTATTCTGACAGCGTTACAAAGGCGGTCACTGTAATTAGTTAAGCACACGTGGGACCCCTTCATACTGCCTCTTCTTTTGAAATGTAGAGATTACTGGGAGGAAGAAGAATGACAGGTTGGGAAAAGAAGAAAAGAAATGAAGGAGACACCTTATACATAGCAGAATGGAGTACAATTTTATGTCAGGATGGTAGAAATACACAGATGCTCATGGTTTTGTCAAAAGCCTTCTGTAACGTTGTGATTTCTACACACGGAAGAATCTCAAGGCTTCTTCATGGTGTCAGGATTTACTCAGGACTGTTGCTCATAAACACTCCAGAGAGCCCCGCACACTTGGTAAACTGTGGCTGCTATTGTAACAACCTTAGGGAACTCGTCAAGAATTGGGGCGAGTGAGGGAAATGGAGAAACGGTGCTGAGAAATTCTCTGAGGTCCCACTGGAGAAGCTGAAGAGGGAAAATTTAGAGCAGTATTTGCCTCGCAGTCATGTAAGGGCTGATATCCATACATCCCCCCTGTCTGGAGTGTTGCCCACAACGCAGAAGCAACATGGGGTAGGGAAACTCAGCTTTGCTTTCAGACAAGCTTGCGTTGAGCTGCTTGGCTCAGCTACTTCCTGGCTGCATGATTTGGGGCAAGTTACTTCAGCTAACCACATTTTTGTGTCCTCATCTATAAATGAGAGCTGTGAACACTCTCCTGGACAGGCCCTTCTGACTATTACATGAGCTGATGGTATTAGAGTACGTGGAGCTGAGTGAAAGCCTGTGTTGTTTTGGTGTAGTGATTGTGCATTGGGCGGCTAACTGCAAAGTCAGCAGTTTGAAACCACCAGCCGCTCTGTGGGAGAAAGATGGAGATTTCTACTCCCATAAAGAGTCACAGTCTCAGAAACTCACAGGGGCAGTTCTACCTTGTCCTAGAGGGTCACTATGAGCTGAGAGGGCCTTTATGGCAATGGGTTTGTTGGCTTGGTTTGTTCTCTGCTTTATAGGCAGGTCTGGGGAGCAGTACCACACGTGGTTGACATCTTCTTCTGAGATACCGTGGCTTGGGCAGAGTGGAATCAACTCTCTTCTCCCTGGCATTCCTCTTTCTCTTTTTCTTTTCTGTATTTTATACCCCTTTCCAATAACAATATATGATCCCCCCTGAAAGAGCTGATTCATATTCAGCGTCCCTCTTCTCTCATCCAAGAGCAAAGCCTAAAGTATTTGTATTCAGCCGAGAACTAGTTTTCCCTATGCTAGAGGAAATTCAGAGCCCACGGCTTGATATCTTGTGGCACACACAGTGTGGGCTGGATGATGAGCCTAATGTTTGGAGGATTGAACCCACCCAACAGCACAGTGGAGGGAAGGCCAGGCTGTCGCCCCAGGAAAGGTGGCTGGGGCTGTTAGGTGCTGTCTAGTTGGTTCCAATTCACAGTGACCCTACGGGCAACATGCGACAGAATGAAACATTGCCTGCTTCTGCACCATCAGCCCAATACTTGCTTCCGCTTTTTCTTTACCAAGCATGATGTCTTTGTCCAGGGAATGGGCCCTCTTGGTTGCATGTCCAAGGTATGTGGGACAAAGCCTGGCCATCCTGCTTCTCAAGAGCATGCTGGTTGCACTTGCAACCTTGATTTGCTCAATCTTCAGGAAACCAATAGTATATTTAGGACTCGTCACCAACACTCTAATTCAAATGCATCGATTCTTCTTCGGTCTTCTTCATTCATTGTCCAGCTCTCCCACGGAAATTCCATGGCCCAGACGCAGGTACCTCTCACACCGTTGATTTCTATTACTGGAAAGCGATCACTTGCAGCACATTTGTCTAATGTGATACACGCTGTTTAATTTCCCGATTGCTGCTGCCATAGGTACTGGCTGTGGGGCCAAGTACAATGAAATTCTTTTCCTATTTCAATCTTTTCCCCGTTTACCATGATGGTCCTCCTTGGCCCAGGTGAGACCTTCTGTTTTCTTTTAGCTGAGGTGTAATTCACATCGAAGACTGAAGTCATCTTCTTCAGTGAATACGTCAAGTCCTTTCGCTTTCAGCAAGCAAGGCGGCATCATCTGCTGATCTTGGGTTGTTAAGGTGTCTCTCTCCAATCCCGATGCCACGTTCTTCTTCAAAGGGTCCAGTCTCTCGGGTTCTTGGCTCAGCACACAGACTACATAAGTATGGTGAAAGAATTCAACCCTGACACATGTCTTTTCTGCTTTTAAACCATTCAGCATCCCTTTATTATATGGAGATAATTAACTCTGGGTCTATGTGTATGTTCTGCACGAACATAATGAAGTGTTTCAGAGTTTTCATTCCTCTCAATGTTACCTATAGATTTTTTTTTATGATCCACACAGTTAAATGTCTTTGCATAGTCAATAAAACACAGGTAAGCAATTTTCTACGTTCAGCCAAGATCCAGCTGATATCGGCGATGATATCCTATCTTTTAAGCTTTAACCTGGACCTATCATGGCTTCCTGAATATAGATGTGTGTGTAGGGACAAAGCTTTCTTTACTGCTAGCTACACATCTAGAGCTCCTCCTGTTGTTAGGTGCCATTGAGTCAGTCCTGACCCATAGTGACGCTATACACAACAGAACAAAATGTTACCCGGTCCTGGACCACGCTCACAATTGCTCCTATGCTTAAGCCCAGTGTTGCAACCCCAGTGTCAATCCATCTCCTCGAGGAAGAAGAATCGATACATTTGAGTCGTGGTGCTGGCAAGGAATATTGAAAATACCATGGGCTGCTAAAAAGACAAATCAATCTGTCTTGGACACATCTAGCGAGCAGCTGATAAATTCTGAGTGAGCAAGTGGATGAATCAATGAGGGAATGACCTTTAAACTGGTGTCTTCACTTTGTGAAAGCTATGCTATCTTTTGATCAACATCCTCCCAAATGAATTGCCTGCCCCGAAGGTAATTGATCTGTTTTCTGCCTCCGGACCAGTTTAAACTGGTTTGAGCTTTGTTTTTCTCATTGTTTTCTCTTTCAACTACACATAAAAAAAAATTGACAATCGATCTTCCCACCTGCTTTTTAAACAACTAGTTTGACTCAAAAAGTAAAGGATGCTATTGTTTAATTCAAATAGTACAGAATGCCACCGTTTATGTATCTCACTTTAAAAGAAAAAAAAGATAAATCTCTATAGCACCAATGTGACAAGAACAACTCTGGAGAGTTGAGAGCCTGGATGAGGAATTTAAGGACAATGGATACAAATGAACAGGGTGACAGCACTCAAGCAGAGATACTAGGATGGGGACAAGCAGGCCACTGCACAGCAGGTGCTGAAGCTGTTGATGAGAGCATGTTTCCACGTGTGTATTTTCACCAAACGTGAAATGAAATGCTAAACACAGAAGGAAATCGTATTGACTACATGGTCTTCCAAATTCCCCCTCTTGCCCAAGGTTTTTCTTGTCCTTCTTGTTCCTAAGGTTATCTGTACCTTTTGGGATGAGAAACTCCAGAAAGAAAACCATGGGCCTGTTCAAATATATATTTTAAGTGATGCTTAACATTACTTAAAACTCAGCACTTAAACCCAAACAAACAAATAACAACACAAATGCACTACCACCGAGTCGCTGCCAGCTCATAGTGACCCTATGGGACAGAGTAGAACTGCCCCCCTGGGTTCCCCAAACTACAAGTCTTTATAGGAGTAGAAAGCCTCTTCTTTCTCCTGTGGGGTGACTAGTGGTTTTGAACTGCTGATCTTGGGGTTAGCAGCCAGAGTCCCACCAGGGCTCCTATGGGCCACACTGAAGACACTGGAGAAACTCACTGCCTTTGAGCCCATTGTGAGCCTAGTGAGCGATGCTTGTCAGAGTGTCACTGCCCCTGTGGGTTTGCGAGGTTATAAATCCTTGCAGAAGTAGAAAGCCTCATATTTTTCCCTATGAGTGGCTGGTGGGTTTGCAGTACCGTCCTTGTTGATAGCAGTCTAACATGTAACCCACTACACCACCCAGGGTTCCTTAGGACAAGTTGGCAGTAAAAGCCGGTGGTTGTCGAGTGGATTGTGACGTATGGCAGTATCGTATCTCAGCTGTGCTCCAGCAGGTTTACCATGGATGATCTTTTTTGGGGGGCAGGAAGGTCCTTTATCTGAGGTGCTTCTGGGTAGACGAAGTTGAACCTTCAATCTTTGGGTCATGATGAAAATGACAGCCTGGGAAATCCTTGCTTGCCCCTCTATCACGGATTATCACCTGCAGCCATTCCAAATCGGAGTCAAAAGGAGATCTCATCCGAAAAGTCCCCACAGCCCAATCTGAGGTGGGATGTCTGCTATTCTTCTACCTCTTTTCCTTAAATACCTATCCAGCACATTCCCTTTCATGAGTGTTTGAAGTGAAAACAAAACTCCTCTACTGACCGTTTCATACATTCGGGCAGTTAGTGCTGTTCACGAAGCTGGACTGGCTAGAATTTTATTTGCTGATAGCTTTCATTGTGAACTATAGAAGTCTAGAAGCCCTTAGTAGCTGGGGTGGGTGGAAGCAGGTGGGCAGTTCCTATCCTTTTTGGTGTGAAGGATTATAAAATATTAAACAAAGAAGGTGGCGTGTCACTTTATAGTAACCAAACACGTGGTTTTTACATTTTCCTTTGGGATGAAAATTCCTTCCTTTAGAAACTAAGGTTGTGCCCCTGCTTGGAATCCTGAGGAGGGCCACTTTGATGTGAAAGAGGATCCTGGCAGAGTGACGGATGCAGAGAGCAGTGTGGGAACAGGAAAAGGCATTGTCCGGAGGAGGCGGGACTACGTCATCCTCGCTGTCGTCATTCGGGCGTCTGGTTTACTTCCTCCCCAGGCTGGTGTGAGTTGGAACGGAGGTCCTTTGTTTGTGAGGTCCAGAACAAGACTGCCCATTTTGTGAGGTGGTCAGGGCTGAACTTTCAGATTTTACATTGCACACAAAGTGACCTATTTAAGGATACTTCCACTGGCTAGGAAGTGGAAACGCCTACAACTAACTGATGGAGCTACAAAACATCATACAACTTGGGGCTGATGCTCTGAGGAAGTGCCTCAGTGGACCCACCATTCAGGCATTTACCAAGACTCTGAAGTGTCGCCTCTAGCCGAGTTCCCCGCATGCAAAGACTGCTGCTAAAATAAAATGACCTTTATTTTTAAAGGTTCATGTGCGAAAGGCATCCTGGTTGGGCCGAAGCACTGACAAATTCTGACTATTGCTCTGAGCTGGGGCTTGTTTTCTTGCCCGTCTTTCTTGGGTGTGGGGGGGTTCTTCTCAGCATGCATCAGGCTCTGCTCTGTAACTCCTCCACACACCCCCAGAACACGGAGGCCTGGAGCCCTGCAGAATCTCCAGCCAAACCTCCAACATCTGGGAGCATGATGGTGAAGAATGGCTCCAGGCTGGTTCTGTCTGGCACAGACCCAAAGCCTCTGGCCACAATTGTTTTCACTATACTTAGCATGGTTGGGCTTCAGAGTGCTTGTGAATGCTTTGCATGTATTTGTTTTTACACCAGTCCCTGGTATAACCATGTGAGGCAAAGCAGAATTGTGCTCCAAGGGTTTTGAATAGCTTGAGTTTTTTTCCAAAGTGGATCACCAGGTGTTCTGAGGCACCTCTGGGTGGGTGAATTTGAACTTTTCAGTTCACAGTTGAGTGAATTAACCATTTGCTTAATTCACTCACTCACTCACTCACTCACTCACTCACTCACTCACTCACTCACTCGAGTTGATTCTGACTCATAGTGAGGACAGAGTAGAACTGCCCCTGTGGGTTTCTGAGACTGTAACTTATTACCGAAGTAGAAAGCCTCTTTTTTCTCCCATGGAGCAGCTGGTGGTTTCCAACTGCTGACCTTGAGATTAGCAGCCCAATTGATAACCCAGCACCCCATCAGGGATCCACTTTAGAAAGCAGCAGGCTTCACAGCGCTGTCTATCTTCACCTGGTAAGGGAATAGTAGGAGCAGACATGCTGGAGGTTTGGGTGGCTGCGTACTCCAGAGGGTATTCACGTATACTTAGAACCAAAGAAAACTCATTCAGATCAATAAGACCCTGGCCTATGCCTTCCTGTGGCCCAATAAAGCCTTAGCCAACGATTCCTCAGGATATGCACTATCAACTGAGGTTGAGCTCTATTCAGCTCTTCGTTCTTCAAGCCAGCTTCTGAGACTCACAAGGGACATCAGAAGTACTAGGTTTTTGTTTTTCATCTGGAAAATCTGAAAACATAAAAGCAAGGCCAAAGTACCCTAGGGACCTGTACACTGAACTATAAAACCAGGTGGATTTTGTGAGATAATTCCATTCCATATGGCAATCATGTGCACCAGTACCTTCCATGGCAAGACTCACACCAAAGCCAGACCCATCGCTATCAAACCAATTCCGATGCATGGTGACCCCAGGTACACAGAATAGAACCGGGTCCCCGGGGGTGTTCATGGCACCGAGAGTAAGGAAGCGGGCTTCCACACCTTTCTTTTGAGATGCCTCTGAGTGGGTTCAAATTGCCAAGCACTGAACTATTGGCAGCATCCAGGGATGAATTAAATCATCCTGGCTCTCCCAGAGGCACCCTGGTGGCACAATGGGTGATGCACTGAGCTGCTCACTGCTAGACTGGCAATTGGATACCCCCCGTCCCATGGCTCCCCCCTGACCCCTGCCTCTCTGAGGAAGAAAGATGAGGCTTTCTTTCCCTTTAACAGTCACAGGCTCAGAAATCCACCCGGGCAGTTCTAGTCTATGCTCTGAGGTGTTGGAATTGGCTCATTGGCAGTGAGTCCCACCCCCTCCCACCCCCTTGGTTGAATCTTCAGGAGTTGACAACTTTCTGAGGCACACAAATCGTCACACACTCATCTGTACCAGCAGGGCGGACTGTGCAATTGCTACAGAAGTGGAAGCAAATGACAGGGTGCCCAGTAAGAGAAGGAGACATGGACTCTGCTCAGAAAGGTCTGGAAAGCTCCTCAAATGGCTGACCATTGAGCCGGGCCTGGGAAGGTCATCTGTCGAGGTAGACATTGAAGTCCAGAGTGCTGAGATTGACCCAAGGTCAGAATCCAGTGCTATGCCACCGTCCTAAATCCAGCGCTATGCCACTGTCCTAAACTATTCCACAAATGCTACTGGGAAGACATGATGGACTGTGAAATTGAGATTTTATTCTCAGCTTTATTTTACTTAAAAAAAAAAATCCCCGGAATGAGGCAGTGACAGAAATGTCCCATTTTTCTCATCCTGCATAATTTTGTATTTAAATTCTCACTTTTGGAGACTTTCATAATAATGAGATTTATCTGGAGCCTTGCATCAGTTTTAGAGAAGGACTTTCATTCAGAGAGAAAATTTCAAATAGAGAACCCATGCATTGAAATCCATTTATGTGCCCTATGTTTCTAAATGGCGTTTCCTGAATATTTGCTAATTATGAAGTTATTTTCTCCAAGATTAAATCCCCTTGGTTTTTCTACTTATTGGAGTCGGTACCAAATGAATAGATAAGGCTAAATCTATTGCCTCCATGGAAATAGATTAAGAGGTTAAAAACGTAGGATTAGGATAATCGCTACAGTATTAAGCAGGAGGAAGTGGTCATAATGTGTGGTGATGAGCTTTTGTCACATGCAAAATATAGCATGCTTGTCAAGCACGGCCATATTACACTGGGAGACACTTGGTAAATACTTTCTATTAATATGTCATCCTTTAGAAATGGTTTTCTGAGAAGCGTATAGAGCAAAAAATGAGCATTTCTGCTAGGATAGTCCAGAGAGAGAAAGAGTCCAAATATATACTTTTATAAGCTTCCACTTAGAACTAATGCTTGCATCTCACCCTTGAGAAAGAAAGGCAGGAAAGAATATTCCAGACACAAGAAACAGCCTCTTGATTGAGCGACAAGACAGTGGCTGGCATGTGCGAGGGGTCCAAAGGCCAGGGGTGGTTAGAGGCAGGCACAGGGTCGCACAGGACACTTTTAGGAGCCTAGTTTTCAGTCGAAATGCAGGCAAGAACCATTGAAAGGCTTCTCCGAGAGGCATCAAATTTCTGTTTGCAAGAAGATAGCTTGATCGTGGTATGGAGGAAGGAAGGAAGCCTCCTCTTGCGAGATGTCATGAATGGAATGGTGTCTCCTTGTCAAAGATAAATTGAAGTCCTAACACCTAGCCACGAGTATCTGAGAGGGTGACCTTTCTTGGAAATAATATTTTTGGAAGAAGTTGCTCAATAAATTAACCTAAGTGCATACCGGAGCAGGATGAGTCATCATCCAATCTGAATGTTCTCCTTACACGAGAGAAGAGACACAGATGAGTCACTGGAGGAAGACAGCCATATGAAGGTGCATCTACAAGCCAAAGATCTTCTGGAGCTACAGGAAGCCAGGAGACATGGCTGAATGGTGCAACTGGAAATGTGTTATGGCTCTCACTTAAAAAGCTAGCAATGGCACTACCACATCATCCAGCCATCCCATCAGTAGGTACATATCCTAGGGACAAAACAAAAATCTGTGACACAAATAGACCTATGCACCTTCACGTTCATCAAAGACATCTTTATAAGAGCAAGAAAAATGGAAGCCACTTAAATGTCTATCAGTGGATGCATGGGAAAACAAGATGCAGTACAGATATACCACGACATGTTACACAACCATCAAGAGCCATGAGAAGTCTGCGAGACATCTCACATCATGGATGAATATGGAAGACATTCTGCTGAAAGAAATAAGGCAAACACAAATGTATAACTATTATGTGAGACCATGGTTATAAAATGTCAAGAATAGGTTTTTCTAAATACTTTGAAAGAACATGGTCCTGCTCGTCTAGCCTTCAGAATGGAGACAAAAAAATTTCTATTCTTATAAGTGGTACAGTGTGTGTTATTTTGTCATGGCAGCCCCATGAAATGAATAAAGAGTCCATGACAGGCTTGATAGCAATTGTCTTCAGAATTCCT
This sequence comes from Tenrec ecaudatus, assembly GCF_050624435.1. Taxonomy (NCBI): domain Eukaryota; kingdom Metazoa; phylum Chordata; class Mammalia; order Afrosoricida; family Tenrecidae; genus Tenrec; species Tenrec ecaudatus. Next base: position 112,287,304 of record NC_134532.1, read on the forward strand.
CCAAGTCTAGCCTGAGCCTTGTAGAAGGATAGATTGCTAAGATCGCTAAAGCCTCAAAGCATCTCCTTTCCCCACAGGGGCTCTGTAGCTTTTCTAGTTTTCCTACTGTTCCCGCCACCACCCAACCCACTTCCTTCCATAACACCTGCCTACTCCGGGGTCAGCCCTGTGCTCCTTCACCATCTTCCCAGTCTAGCCAGTGGCTTTCCCTATTGGAGAAAGCAGGCTCTCAGTCAAAATGAGTATCACTTTGGAATTCTTGAGTGATCTGACCTGATGTAGTTTAGGGGCCACAGATACCTTAGATTCCCAAGAGATAGTCTTGCTCTGTCCATTTTATTGGCCTTACTATTTAAGGAAGTTGGAATGACTTCTCCAGGGACTGGTCTGGAGGTACAGTTAAACATCATCACCATTTGCTTGTGTGTTTTTCCCCTCGCCCTACAAAGGATCAGCAGGTGTCTCAAGACTAGGCACAAAACCATGACACTCATCTAACTCTGTCAGTATGGCTAGCCTCCAATAGTTAGGCAAAATGTTTTCTTATTTCTTGCTTTTAAAAATACTATAGTTAGGGGCTCTTACCACAATCCATACATTCATGAATTGTGTCAAGCACATTTGTATATATGTTGCCATTATCATTTTCAAAGCATTTTCTTTCTACTTGGACCCTTGATACCAGCTCCCAATTTTTTCTCTCCCTCCCTCATGAACACTTGATAAGATATAGATTATTATTTTCATATCTTACAGTGGCCTCTGTCACCCTTTACCCACTTTCTCGTTATTTGTTCCCCTGGGCGGGGGTTATATTTTTGCTTTTTGTTTTTAATTATTTTATTGGGGGCTCATAAAAGTATTATCACAATCCTTACATACATCCATTGTGTCAAGAACATATGTACATTTGTTGCCATCATCCTTCTCAAAACATTTGCCGTCTACTTGAGCCCTTAATATCTGCTGCTCATTTCCCCCCTCCCTCCCTACTCCCTCTACCTTATGAACCCTTCATCATTCATAAATTATGATTATTTTGTCATATATTACACTCTCCAACTTCTCCCCCCGACTTTTTCTCTGTTTTCCATCCCCCAGGGAGGAGGCTATACGTAGATTCTTGTAATCGGTTCCCCTTTTCTACCCCACATTCTCTACCTTCCAGGCATCGCCATTCTCACCACTGGTCCTGAAGGGGTCATCTGTGCTGGATTCCTTGTGTTTCCAGTTGCTATCTGTGCTTATGTACATCCTCTGGTCTAGCCAGATTTGTAAGGTAGAATTGGGATCATGATAGTGGGGGGCGGGGCAAAGAATTTAAGAACCAGAGGAAAGTTACATGTTGCATCGTTGTTAAACTGTACCCTGACTGGCTCAACCCTTCCCCACAACCCTTCAGTAAGGGGGTGTCTGGTTGGCTACCAATGGGCTTTGAGTCTCCACTCTGTACTCACCCACATTTACAGTGATATGATTTTTTGTTCCTTGATGCTTGATACCTCATCCCTTCGACAGCTCGTGGTCACACAGGCTGGTGTGTTTCTTCCATGTGGGCTTTGTTGTTTCTGAACTAGATGGCCACTTGTTTATCTTCGAGCCTTTAAGACCCCAGATGATAGTGGGGCACCATCAGCTTTCTTCACCACATTTGCTTATGCACACATTTTTCTTCAGCAATCATGTCGGGAAGGTGTGCATCCTGGAATGCCAATTTAATAGAACAACGTGTTCTTGCATTGAGTAAGTGCTTGAGTGGAGGCCCAATGTCCATCTGTTGCCTTAATAATAAACCTATAAATATATGCACATAGATCTCTTGCCACATACTCTTATGTAAATATATTTACATATGTACATTCCAGTCTTTAGATCTCTATAAATACCCTTTGTCACCTAGTTCTTTCTTCTAATTCCTTTTACTTTCATCTTGTCCCCTTTCATGCTCAGCCTTCATTTGGGTTTCAGTAATTTCTCTCGGTTACCTTGCCCTTGCTGAATCCCTACTAGGCCTCTCACTCCCTCCTTGCTACTGATTTTGGATCACTTGTTGCTCCCCTGTCCCTGGGTTGGTCGGCACCACCTTCTTACCCCTCCTCCGCCTCTCCCGTGTCCCCCCGGAAGAATTGGTCCCGTTGTTTTTTCCTCAAGACTATTTATCCAGTCTATCTGATCTAGATAGATCTGTAGGGATAATAATATGTACCAAAAATCAAGTCATAGGCGATGAGTGAGACCACAGCGATGGCAACAAAGAAGGAAACCAATTACCCACAGAAGAATAAATTAATTAAAAGAAAAAAATTAAAAGAAAGAAAAACCTGTAAATAGATCAAGGTCTGATTTTTGATCTCTGGGTTTGTCCTTCAGTCAGGTCCAATGGGGTACCATGCTTTGGCCCCAGAGTCTGTCCTTTCTACTCCCTCGGGGGCTCCCTGCTCTGGTCTCATGGTTGCCCTGTTACATGCTTTAAGTGGTTTGCCTCAGTGTCACAGGGTCAGTCTGGGCCAGTCCTGAGCCTGCGTCTCCAGTGTTGTCCCCCCTAGGGCCCTGGGCCATCAATAGATGGCGTGTCTCGTAGTGGGATCAGCCATATTGTCCTCTCTGTCCATTGGCTGTTCAGAGCGGGGATATCATTCTCCAGGACTGATAGGTCAGGATGTGCTCCACCCTCTCTTCCTCCCGCTTCATTTGCTCCCATTTGCTCTGATCAAACATGCACCTCTTCCCTAGCTGCAGATTCATTGCCGTCCTCTCAAGTAAATTCTTCTGGGGTGAGGGGCAGTTGTCCACGTAGCTGGTATGGGGGCTAAGCCCTCAGGCCCCTCCACTGGCTCCCCACTCCTTGCCGGCACACTGCATTCATCTGGCACTGGCTTTATATCTGGTCCCTTTTCCCTTGTGGAGACACAAACAATACCCTCCCCTAGTGTGGGTCAGTGCCCTATTCCCCCATCACACATCTTTTTTTTCTTCCCTCCACTCTCGTTTTAGTTGGCTACCATATGTATTCCTGGATTTGTTCTGGGCCCTGCCATACTACCTGGACCTCACCCCTGGAGTGTTTGCATACAATAGCCTTTTCCCTGTGCCCCTTTTGCACTTACCTTTCTGTTCTCTCTCATATATATATATTTAAGAACCAGTTTATATATATATAAACTTACCTCAGCGGAATCATGTTATACTTGTCCTTTTGTGCTTGGCTTACTTCATTTAGCATAATTTCCTCTAGTTCTTCCCATGTGGCGATGTGCTTCATGCGTTCATCACTGCTTTTCAGTGATGCATAGTACTCTGTTGTATGTATGTACCACAGTTTTTTAATCCATTCGTCTGTTGATGGAAATTTGAGTTGTTTCCAACTCCTTGCAGTTGTGAACTGTGCTGCAATGAACATTGGAGCACAGATGTCTGGCCGTGGTTTGTTTCTTGCCTCTTCTGGGTATATGCCCAGGAGGGGGGTTGCTGGGTCGTATGGTAACTCAGTTTCCATCTGTTTGAGAAATCGCCAAATCGATTTCCATAGTGGTTTACATACCCACAGGTCTGCCAGCTGTGGATGAGAGTTTCTATCTCAGCACAGCCCCTCCAACATTTGTTGCTTTCTGATTTTTTGAATTGGGCTATCTTTGAGAGTAGTATTTCATAGTTGTTTTGATTTGCATTTCTATTATGGCTAATGATCAGGAACATTTTCTCATATGTTTATTGGCCATTTGGATTTCAGATTCTGTGAAACTTCTGTTCAGGTCCTATGCCCACCTCCTCAGTGGGAAATTAGTTTTTCTCTTATTGTAAGCTTGCAAAATATTGTAGATTTTAGTAATAAGGCCTTTGTCTAATGTGTCATTGCTAAAGATGTTTTCCCAGTCGGTGGACTCTCTTGGTAAATTCTTTCGATGTACACAGGTGCATTATCTTCAGTATATCCCACTTGTCTATTTGTGACTCCTCTGTATTTGTATCCTTCCCTATTTCTGATAGCCTATGTTTTCCCTGTGCCAAGATTCTCAGGGTTGTCCCAATTCCCTCATTGATGGCCCTAATTCTTTGGGGTTTAATCTCAAGGTCTGTGATCCACCTTGAGTTTATTCTTGTGCATGGAGTGAGGTAAGGGTTGTGTTTCAATTTTCTGTAAGCAGATATCTATTTTTTCCAGTACCATTTATTGAAGATGGCACCTGATTCCCATTTAATATTTTTTGGGCCCTTATCAAAGATCGGTTGCCTGTATGCTGATGTTTTTAATTCTGGGTCTTCAGCTCTTTTCCATTGGTCTGAATATCTGTCTTTATGCCAGTACCACACTATTTTGACTACTGTGGCTGTGTAGTACGTGCTAAAGTCAGGTAGGGCACTCCCTCCCACTTTGTCCTTCTTGAGGAGTTCTCTGCTAATTCTGGGCTTCTTCCCTCTTCATATAAAGTTGGTAATCTGTGAAAAAGGATGGTGGCATTTGTATCGGGATAGCATTGAACTTATATAGTGCCTTGGGCAGAACTGACATCTTTAGTATAATCAGTCTGCCAGTTCACGAGCATGGGATATTCTTCCATTTGTTGAGGTCACTCTTAATTTCTTGAAGTAGTGTTTTAAAATTTTCCTCATACAAGTCTTTTGTTTTTTTTAGTCAGGTGTATCCCTAGGTATTTCAATTTGTCCTGGGCAATTGTAAAAGGTACAACCTTTTTAATCATCTCTTCTGTGGCCTTGTCCGATGTGTAAAGCAGTCCAATAGACTTCTGTTTGTTGATTTTGTATACTGTGCTATATTCCTCTATTGCTTCCAACACTCCACTTGTGGAATTTAAGGGATCTTCAATATATAGAATCATATCTTCTGCGAATAATGATAATTTCGCCTCTTCCTTCCCCAGCTGAATAATTTTACTATCTGTCCTTTGTCTTATGTTGTTAGCTAGGCCCTCCAGTACGATGTTAAATATCAGTGGGGACAAGGGGCATCCTTATCTGGTCCCCTTGTTCAGTGGAATTGTTTTCGTCATTTCTCCATTATCTACCTCATTAGCTATTGGTTTTTCATATATGGCTTGTATAATATTGAGGAATTTTCCTTCTATTCCTATCTTTTTAAGTGTCTTAAACAGGAATGTGTTGGATGTTGTTAAATGCTTTTTCTGTGTCTATCTATATTATCATATGGTTGTTATCATTTTTCCTGCCAACGTGGTGAATAATGCTGATGGTCTTTTGTATGTTGAACCATCCCTGCATCCCTATGAATCCTACTTGGTCTTGGTGAATTATTTTTTTAATATGCTTTTGTATTCTATTGGCCAGTATTTTGTTAAAGATTTTTGCATCGATGTTCATTAGGGATATTGGTCTATAGTCCTCAATTCTTGTGGCTTCTTTGCCCGCTTTAGGTATCAAAGTTATACCAGCTTCATAGAATGAGCTTGAGAGTTTTCCGTCTTTTTCTATGTTCTGGAAGAGTTTGTAAAGGATTGGTGTCAGTTCTTCCCTGAATGCTTGGTAGAATTCTCCTGTGGAGCCATCTGGCCCAGGGGATTTTTTTTGGTAATTCATTGATTATCTTGTCTATTTCTTCCTTTGCTCTGGGTCTGTTGAGGTTCTTGACATCCATCTGGGATAGTTTAGGGAGGGATTGTGTTTCCAAATATTTTTACATGTCCTCCAAATTGTTGAATTTGTTAGAATATACACCTTTATAGTACTGTGTAATCATTTGATTTCATTAGGGTCAGTTTTAATGTCCCCTGTTTCATCCCTCATCCTTGCAAATCTTGTTTGTTCCTTCCTTTCTTTGGTTAGGTTTGTCAGAGGTCTATCAATTCTGTTAATGCTTTCAAAGAATCAACTTTTAGCGACAATAATTTTTTCCATAGTTTTCTTATTTTCCCTCTCCTGTGTCTCAGCTCTAATTTTTATTATATCTATCCTCTTGCTACTAGTAGGGTTGTTCTGTTGACTCTGCTCTAATTGCTTAAGTTTTGTGTCAGCATTTCATCCACAAGTCTCTCTTCTTTTTTAATGTGTGCATTTATTGCTAGCAGCCTTCTTCTGATAAATGCCTTTGCTGTATCCCACAGGTTTTGGTATGTTGTATTTTCGTTCTCATTGGTTTCTAGAAACTTCCTGATTTAATCTCTGATGTGGGTCAATACGCACTCCTTTTGCACTAGGAATTTGTTCATCCTCCAATTGTTTGTCCTTGTTTTCTTCACTGTCCTTCTGTTAATTCCCAGCTTTATGGAACAATAATTGGAGAGAGATGTATGTATAATCTCTATGTGCTTGAATTTACTCAAGTTAGCCTTTTGCCTGTGTCCAAGCATATGGTCTATTTTCGATTATGTATTATGTGGGCTTGAATAGAATGTGAAATATTTTGAATGTGGGTGGAAAGCTCTGAAAATATCTATCAAGTCAAGCCGTCCAAATATGCTATTTAGATCTATAGCCTCCTTGTTGAGTTTCTTTCCCAATGATCTGTCTTTTTTCCAGAGAGTGGTGCATTAAAGTCACCAACTATAATTATTGACCGTGTGATCTCTTTTTCATCTTTTGGAGTGTTTGATTTATGAATTTCACAGGTCTCTCATTAGGTGTGTATATGTTTATTATGCTCACTGGTTCTTGGTCTATTGTTCCCTTGAGAAATTATATAGTGCCCCTCCTTGTCTCTTGTTATGGCCTGTATCTTGAGGTCAATTTCATCAGATATTAAGATCGCTGTCCCTACTTTTTTTGCGTTACCATTTGCTTGGTATATTTTTCTCCAGCCTTTAATTCTCAACCTGTTTTTGTCTGTAAGCTTCAGATGAGTCTCCTGGAGGCAGCAGATCGATGGGTTATGTTTCCTGATCCAGTCTGTTAGCCTCTTCCTTTTAATGTCTGAGTTAAGGCTATAGATATTCAGTGTTATTATATCCATCTCTGGACTCTGTGATATCATCTTGTACCTTTTGTGTTGTACATTTTCCTATCTACCTATTTTATCCGTTTGTGTTGTGTGTGGTTTATGTTTGCCTTCTTTCCACTCTTGAGCTGATGCTATCCTGGGGGCTGTTTCCTCTTTGTCGCCCTATGGGTGGAGTTGTTCTATGTGATGGTCTCTTATTTGCACACAGTGAGTGTTGATCTTCTCCCCATACTGGATCGGCAAGGATCTTTTGTAGGACTGGGTTTCTTTTTATGTATTCTTTGGGGTTGTCCCTGTCTGGAAAGACTCTTACTTCTCCATCCATCTTAATAGATAATTTGACTGGGTAAAGTATTCTTGGGCTTGTGTTGTTTTTCTTCAATTTTTGGAATATGTTACTCCATTCCCTCCTCTTCTTCATCATTTCCGCTGATAGACCTGAACATACTCTTATTGGAATACCTTTATACGTGACTGTTTGATTTTCCCTAGTTGCTTTTATGATCTTTTCCTTTTCCTCATAGTTGGATAATTTGACAATTATGTGTCTTGGTCACTTCTTCTTGGCGTTCAGTCTGGCTGGTGTTCTTTCAGCCTCTTGTATGGTTTCCTGATTTTCATTTATTAAGGTCAGGAAGTTTTCCTCTAAGAATTCCCTTGTTATTTTCGCCGTTGACCTTTTTGTTGTCATTCTAATATTGTTTCTTTTCATAGCATCAGACATGGCTCTCAAGTTTTCTTCGGCTTCTTTGATTGTCTTATTTGACTGCTTTTCCTGTTTGCTGAGGTCTGCTTGGTTGTCCTCTAGGTCACTGGTGCAATTATATGCCTCCTCAAGCCTATTGGCAAGGTCTGTCAATTTGTCACTAGATTTTGTTATTTCATCCCTTAACTCTGGTATTTCCCTTTGTTGCCTTGCCTTTATCTCATATATCATTTCATATTTTTTCTGAATTGCTTCCCTCATATCCTTTATGACTTCAAGCAGCATTTTGAAAACTCCTTTGTGTGGCAGGTCAATATCTGCTTCTTCTATTCCCATCATTAGGTTCATGATTTCTTATGGCATTGTCTTCTGTTTCTCCTGCTTTTTCGTTGAAGCTGTTGGAACTGGTTGCTGTTTACATGTTGTTTTAGAGGAGCCTGGAGCCATCTTCCTAAGTTGAAGAGCCCTGGGCTCTCTCTTGGAAGATTTGTATGAGTACTTCTATAAATTACCTGCTAGTAGCTGTTCTAAGGGGTCAGATTATTGCTATATCTTCCTGTGGTTTCACTCTTTTATCCTAGCCACCCAGAATTCTGTTACTTGGAATGTGTGTTGGATATTCCTCTCATGTGACACTGGTCGGGTTTTTGTGGTCCCACAAGGGCTTTGTTTCCCTGGCCTATCTTTTAGTAGGCTTCACAGTTGTTGGAGCACCTCGGCTGGCCTGTGGTGTTTTTCGCTGCAACTGTAGTGCTGAGGAGGGCGTGCAGGTGTACCCCTCTTGTTGTAGAGCTCTGTAGCTGGCAGGGGAATCACCTTGGAGTCTGGGTGGATGTTCCCTCAGTGGTGTGGAGCCCCACAAGTGGTGGTCAGGCGTTTCCCACAGTCACTTGTAGGGTCTCAGGATTTAGGCTGGGGATGCCCCACTTTCTGTATGGAAGAGACCCTGCTGCTGACGTGAATTCTCAAGCTACTTGCCAAGCCAATAAATGCAAGTGGGAGCTCCCCCAGTTTAGTCTTCAGAGTTGCCATAGGCAGTGGGGAGTGGCCTGGAGGTCCCTAGTGGCTTGTGACAGGAAAGAGAGTGAAAGGAGAAGAAAATGAGAGAAGGAGGAAGACACAGAGCGGAGCCATAGTGCCAAGCAAACTGACACCCACTCACAAACACACACAACTAAAATGCCCAGAGTGAACAAAAGTGAAAACAGTAAAAAGAAAGAAAGAAAACAACTAAAAAGGATCACTAAATCTGCCGAGGCTGTGGTAGGAAATAGAGAAGAGCTAGAAGAAGAGGAGCAAAGAAGAAAACGTGAAAGAAGAACACAAAGAAAGAAAAAAGAGAAGAGAAAAGGAAGGAGGAGGAGAGAGAATTTTTTAAAGTGGTTAAAGAAATAGCTGACCCTGTGCTGTGCTGTGGGTAGCACTGACTCGTCCTGTGTGCAGCACTGTCTTAGGGGCCGGGCTGCGCACTCGGAGGACAGGGTTGCTCTAGGGTGAGAGTAGGTGTCTGAGAACCAGCAGTGGCATGTGAAAGACATGAGAGGGAGCAGAGAGAATCATGCAAGCAGAGAGAGAGGTGAAGAGAACAAAGGCAGAAAGAGGAACAAAATAAAAAGAGAATGAAGAGAAATAAGGGGAAAAAACCCCAACTGTTTTCACTAAGATTGGCTGTGATGGTAAGGAGGGAGGAGAGAGAGAAGGAGGAAATAAAGAATAAAGAGATAGCTGATCCCTCATTGCTTGAATGTGGCGCCAGATGGGGTTTAGACCTGCCCCACAGTGGCAGGTTGGTGTGTCCTTTTAATGCAGGGACCCAGTGGTGCTGGATAGAATTGCCATAGTGGACGAGATCACCTTAGAGGTCTGACGGGGGTTTCCTCTGCAGCACAGCACAGTGTAGATGTTTGTCCCAGCTGTCTTGTGTGGTGTACACCACTCCCACGTAGGGCAGGCTGGAGTTCCTACTGTTATTTGGGTTGATTTGCCCTAAGTGGAGGGTAGTGACCTGGAAGTCAGTAGTGGCATATGTTAGGAGAGAGTGGGAGAGAAGAGGAGAAAGAGGGAAAAATGAAAAAAAGAAGGATAAAGAAGAAAGAGAAAACAAAACCCCAACACAAACCTGAGTACGGTTGGAAAGATAGACGGGCTAGTGAATAAAGATAGAAGAAATAGAGTAGTAGGTAAGCAGAGAACTGAGACTTGATAACCTGTCCATGAGTCTGGAGGAGTTCAAACTCTTCCTCAAGGTAGCGGGGTGGTGTACCCGTTTGATGTAGGGTTCCACAGATGCTGTGTGGGATTACTTCAAAGGCAAGATCTCACCTGTGGCCAGACATCACATGGGTGCTGGAGTTCGCTGGTGTACCTGCCTTCTGCTGTATGTAGCACTGCAGCAGGGGTGGGCACTGGGGTGTTCCCTCAGCCCTGTCTAGGGCCCCAGAGAGGCAGGGCCTCCCCAGCTATGTGTAGAATCACCGAGAGGGAAGCTGGGTTTATTGTTCTATCCAGTCTGCTGGTGCTTACTAGATCAGAGGATTTTAATTTTTATTTTTTATCCCCCTGGCCAGCTAGAATAAAATCAATTGAAATTGTCTCTCACAGTCACTGGGCGGTAGCTCCTTGCTGTTTAAAGCTCACGCTTGCTATAGCGGGTCTTTGTTCTGTTAAAAACCGCCAGGTCCTGTAGCTGAGTTCTGGCATTTCTTAGCTAGGTTTTTTCTTATGCTGATTTATGCTAAGGGCCTCCGCCAAAGTGCTCCTTGGAGCTGAGCAACCAGATTTGGGTTGGAGTTTTAAACCAATAATATATATTTCACCCTCTTTTTTCTAAATTATGCTTGTGATGTGCTCCGATTTGGGGGCTGTCAGGATGACCCCCAGAGGGGGAGATCCAGCTTATCAGGGGGGTTGTTTCCTTCTTGGCCAATTGGAACTAAATTTGCTCCCTGGACTCCTGAGTTTGCCTATTTTCTTCGACACTACCTGATCTACCTGAGGTAATAATCTACTTTGTCTTCTACTCTAAATTATGGCAACCCAGCACCACCACTCCCCAGGCCGTGAGCTCAAGGCAGCCAGCCAACCGTGCGGAGAGCTCCGATGTGGGGTTCCCCTCATGTCTGGGATTCTGTCCGCTCTCTGGCATCCGCCTGCAGAAATCGCTGCTCTCAGCAAGGGCACAGCTGGTGCCTGAGGGCTCGCAAAAGCTAGAGCGCATTAGAGCGTTATTGGTTTGCTTTGTGAGTGGAAATCCCACACAAAAAGGGGCTCAGAAGAGACCCTGGTATCCTAGTTCTAATTTCAGGACTCCACCTCCCCGTTTCCTTCGCCTTACCTCCCAATTTTCTGGTCTGACAGCAGGAGCTCCGGGCAGATGAGTCCTATTTAGTCTCCATTTTCTCCCCTCCTATATGTTGATCCTTGTCATCAAATCCCCCTTTCTCCCCCAACCTTCCCCTTATCCTCCTGGTATCTCTATTCCTATTATTGGTCCTGAGGGGTTTATCTGTCCCGGATTCCCTGTGTTTCGGGCTCTTATCTGTAGGTACATGTTCTGGTCTAGTCAGATTTGTAAAGAAGAATTGAGGTCATGATTTTGGGGGTGGAGGGAGGATGCATTAAAGAACTAGAGGAACATTGTATGTTTCATCAGTGCTATATTCGACCCTGACTGGCTTGTCTCTTCCTTGTGACCCTTCTGTAAGAGGATGCCCAATTGTCTACAGATGGGTTTTGGGTCTCCACTCTGTACCCCTCCCCCATTCACATTGATATGATTTTGTCCTGGGTCTTAGATGTCTGATACCTGATCCCATTGACACCTCATGATCCCACTTGCTGGTGTGCTTATTCCATGTGGATTTTGTTGTTTCTCAGCCACTTGTTTAGCCGTTTTCTTATTTCATTGTGTGGGGCTTTTTACCTGGACCCTGCAGCAGTCTACATCTGATTTCCGTTATATTCCTTTACCAAAAGAACCCAAGACCCTTGTGATTTGTTAAATTATAGGACCATTTGTGGATCTTCATTTACCTCCAAAAATATACAGACTATACATATATATACAAATATACACACACAAAACACAGAACAGTGTACACATGTGCAGTGCTTGAGGTCTGGTGACAAAGCAGTTTCTGTAACTGTGCTCCTGCATGCTTTGTTTTACCATTGTTGTTAAGGGTTATCAAGTCTGATCTGCTTCATAGTGACTCTCTGAACAGCAGAGTGACACACTTCCAGGTCCTACACCATCCTCACAAGGGTTCTTAGGTTTGAGCCATTGCTATAGCCATTGTGTCAATCGTTCTTGTGGAGGGCTTTCCTCTTTCTTGATGCTCTCTCTACCAAGCATGATGTCCTTTTCCAGGGACTCATCTTTCCTGATAACATGTCCAAAGTAAGTGAAATGAAGTGCCATCATTCTTGCCTCGTGGCTCTACTTCTTCCAAGGTGGCTTTGCTCGTTCTTTGGGCAGTCCTTGATAATTTTAATATTTTTTCCAGCATTGTAATTCAAATGTATTGATTTATCTTCATTCTTCTTTATTCAATGTCCAACTTTCATATGCATATGAGGAGGTTGAAATACCATGGCTTGGGTCAGGTGCACGTTAGTCCTCAAAGTACCCTCCCTGCTGTTCAACACTCTAAAGAGGTCTTGTGTAGATTTATCTAAGGGAACTCACCTTTGATCTCTGACCTGCTGCTTCCATCAGCATTGATTGTGGATCCAATCAAGGCAAAATCCTTGACAATTTCAAAACTTTTCTCCATTGGCCCAATTGTGAAGATTTTTGTCTTCTTTATGCTCAGTTGTAATCCATACTGAAGACTGCAATCCTGATCTTCATCAGCAAATGCTTCCAGTCATCGTTACTTTCAGCAAGCAAGATCGTGCCATCTGCCTATTTTAGGTTATTAATAAGCCTTCCTCCAGTCCTGATGTCACAGTCTTCCTCATCTAATCCAGATTCTTTGATTATTTGCTTAGCATCCAGATTTAATAAGTATGACAAGAGGATCCAATCCTAACAGACTCACGTATCCTGATTTTGAACCTGCAGTATTTTCTCGTTCTGTTCTCACAACTGCCTCTCGACTCAAGTACAAATTCCATAGGAACACAGTAAGTGGTCTGGGATATCCGCTCTTCTCAAGATTATTCATAGTTTGTTGTGATCCACATTGTCAAATGCCTTGGCATAGTAAACAAACACCAACAAACATCTTTCTGGTATTTGGTTTTCAGCCAAGATCCATCTGACATCAACAATGATATCTCTCTTGTCCCATGTCCTCTTCTGAATCCAGCCAGAACCTCTGGCAGCTCCTTGCCAATGTAGCACTGCAACCATTGTCAGGGAGAATGGGTATACATATGGATCTCTTCCTGTTATTTGGCCAAGTAGTTATCTTCCAAATTTCCAAATCTTCCTTAGCTTGTTGAAACATTTCAATAGGTATTCCATCAATTTTTGGAGCCTTGTTTTTGGCTAGTGCTTTTAGTGCAGTTTGACTTTTGTCCTTATTATCGTTGGTTCCTGCTCTTTTGCTACCTCTTTAAATGGTGGAATGTCAACTAGCATTGCTTTATATCCACTGCTATACCTATATATGTATATGGGTATGCTTCTTTATGACCCTGTTCACCTATTTAGCATAACTTGTATATTTGATCAAAAATTATTGTGAATTATTACTGTGGTTGCAGGACTGTATGTTGTTGAATTTATTCAAATTTTCCTTTGTTTTTGCACAATTCTCTTTCGCCGTCCTTTGCCTTAGTCTTGCTGTGCTGATTTCCCCCCAAATTAACTCCTGTCTACTATCTAGTTAGCATTTCCCTCTCTCTGTTCTCTCCCTTTTTAGCATGAAAACCCGTTTTATAATGATGTTCTCATATACTTTGGTGTTTGACCTATTTCATTCAGCAGCATGTACTTTATATTCATCTGTGTTGTTTCACGGATTCATCATGATTCTGTATTGTTGTGTAGGCTTCCATTGCATGGATGTATGACAGTTTGTTTACTTGTCCATCCATTGATAGACATTTAGGTTGTATCCATTGTTTTGTGATTGTAAATAAGATTTCCAAGAACATGTGTGCATGTCTATTCTTGTTACAAAACTCTTTTTCTCCTAAGATTTATACCTAGGGGTGGGATTACCGGATCATGTGGTATATCCATTGATAGCTTATTTATTTTTCTTTTTTTTAAACATTTTATTAGGGGCTCATACAACTCTTATCACAATCCATACATATACATACATCAATTGTATAAAGCACATCCATACATTCCCCGCTCCAATCATTTTCAAAGCATTTGCTCTCCACTTAAGCCCTTTGCATCAGGTCCTCTTTTTTTTTTCTCCTCCCTCCCCGCTTCCCCCTCCCTCATCTGCCCTTTGTAATTTATACATCGTTATTTTGTCATATCTTGCTCTGTCCGGAGTCTCCCTTCCCCCCCTTCTCTGCCGTCCCTCTCCCAGGGAGGAGGTCACATGTGGATCCTTGTAATCAGTTCCCCCTTTCCAACCCACTCACCCTACACTCTCCCAGCATCGCCCCTCACACCCTTGGTCCTGAAGGTATCATCCACCCTGGATTCCCTGTACCTCCTGCCCTCATATGTACCAGTATACAACCTCTGCCCTATCCAGCCCTGCAAGGTAGAATTCAGATCATGGTAGTTGGGGGGAGGAAGCATCCAGGATCTGGGGGAAAGCTGTGCTCTTCATCGGTACTACCTCACACCCTGATTGACCCATCTCCTCTTCTAAACCCCTCTATGAGGGGATCTCCATTGGCCGACACTTGGGCCTTGGGTCTCCACTCTGCACTTCCCCCTTCATTCAATATGGTATATATATATATATATATATATATATATACACACACACACACACACATATATATATATATTTTGCATGATGCTTTACACCTGGTCCCTTGGCACCTCGTGATTGCACTGGCTGGTGTGCTTCTTCCATGTGGGCTTTTTTGCTTCTGAGCTAGATGGCCGCTTGTTCACCTTCAAGCATTGATAGCTTTCACAGAAAGCTGCAGACTATGTTCCATATGCTGTATATAAGCATTACAATCTCTCCATTACCTCATCAGCATTTGTTTTTCTCAGTGTTTATTATTATCAATGTCATTATTGTCGAGGTGAGAGTTTTTTGACTTGCATCTCTCTAATGGTTAATGTTGGGAGGGAGCATCTTTTTCCTGTGTTTGTTAGCCATCTGAATATCTTCTCTTTGTGTCCTTTGCCCACTTTTAAATTGGATTTAAAAATCATTTTATTGGATGCTCATACAACTCTTATCACAATCCATACATCATTAAATTGGATTTCTTATGTGGGTGTTACTGAAGTGTTGAAGTCTCTGTAAAGGTCAGAGATTAGATCCTTATCATGTGTCTACCTGCAGCCAGAGATGCCATTCTCTCTTCTTCCTTTGGTGACGTCTTTTGATGAGCATAGGTATTTAAGTTTTAGGGTATCCCAGTTATTGAGAATGCATCTTCTGCTGTTTGTGCATTACTGGTTATGCTTGGTGTTATATTTGTACTGCATATTAGAGTCCACAGTCTTTATAGTTTAGGTTTTACTTGCTAATCATTGCTCCATTTTGAATTAGGGTTTGTGTGTAGTGTGAAGTACTGACATTGCACAAGCTTTCCTATTCATGATCATGCATGTAGGTTTCTGGCAAGTGTTTTCTAGTTTGTTTTGTTTTACAAATAAATTTACAACTGTAATTAGATTTTTTTCCCCTAAGTATTTTATCTTTTTTTTTTTTTTTGCAGAACTGTTTTCTTTAGTTTTTTTTAGAGTTCTGCTAGTGTAGAGGAAGCCAACTGGGTTTTTGTTTTTTTTTTTTTTTGGTCGTTTTTTTTTAATGTTGATCTTACATCCTGTCATTTTGTTGAAATCCCTAATTAGTTTCAGAAACATATTTGGTGAAATCTCTGAGATATTCTATATAGATGATCATGCCATCTTCAAATAAGAATGGTTTCACTTCCTTCTTATCAATTTGCATGGCACTTCTTTCTTTCCTTAGTGCTCTAATAGAGCTTCCAGTATTGCACTGAACAAGAGTGGTGGCGCAGGGGAAAGGCGAAAGGAAACACAGCAAAGGTCTAGGAAGAAAAGCTATGAATAGAGGTATAAGCTTAGGTGTGTACATATTTAAACACATTAATTCATAAAAATAGAAGTATTGAGCTCTCTCTCTATATATAGATATATATATATTCATTAAGGTTTTAAGGCAATATACCGAGGTAGTGGACAGACTTTGGGCCTCTGCTCATGCTCTCCCTCAATGCAAGAGCACTTTGTGCTAACAATCTGGCATTCTGTGATGCTCACCCCACACTCCTTTCCCACCTCCCCACCCCGGCACAACCGCTTTAGACAAACTGGGTGCATAAATGTGCTGAAGAAAGTGGATGGTGCCTGGTTATCAAAAGATATAGTGTCTCGGGTCTTAAAGGTTGGACGTTAAATAAGCAGCCATTTAGGAGAGAAGCAACAAGCCCACATGGAGGAAACACACCAGACTGTGGATTCACGAGGTGTTGATGGGATTTGGGTGACAGACATCAGAAGACAACAAAGAAACAAACAAAACCATATTGCTGAGAACAAGGGGGGTTGGAGGAGAAACCAAACCCATCTGTAGACAATGGGACGCCCTCACAGAAGGGTCACCAGGAAGGAAAGAGTCAACCAGGGCAGAGTATAGCACTAATGAAACACAATACTCCTCTGGTTCCTCGAGGCTTCCTCACCCCCCACTATCGTGACCCCAGCCCTGCCTTCCACTGCAGGCTAGGCCAGAGCACGTGCACCGGTACAGATATGAGATAGGAGCTCACGACACACGGAATCCAGGAACAGCAATGTGAGTAGTAATACCAGGAGGGGAGGGGGAAGGTGGGGAGAGGAGGGCAGGAGGAAGAGGCAACCAATCACAATGATCAACACATAACCCCACCCCACCCTCACCCCGTGAAAGCGGGGTCAGTGAGGAAGTGTGTGTTAATAAACCCAGGGACAAGGGAATGACAAGTGATCCAAAATCAGTGACAAGGAGGGTGTAAGAGGTCTGGCAGGGCAGGATCAAGGGCAATGTAACCAAGGGGTACTCCTAAAAGCCAAATGAATGCTGAACATGATAGTGGGACAAGAGGAAAGTACAAAGAAATAGAGGAAAGAACTGGGAGACAAAGGGTAGTTATAGAGATTTAAATACAGGCATATACATATGTAAATATATTTATATACGATGAGGGGGAAATGGATTTATGTACATATATTTATAGGTTTAGTATTAGGGAATAGCTGAAGAGTGGGCCCCTGCACAAGTACTCCCTCAACACAAGAACACTTTGTTCTAACAATTTGGCAATCTGAGATGCTCACCTTCCTGGCACGATCGCTGAAGACAATGGGTGCACAAGAAAATGTGGTGAAGAAAGCTGATGGTGCCCGGCTGTCAAAAGATATAGAATCTGGGGTCCTATAGGCTGGACGATAAACAAGGGTTAACTGAGAAACAACAAAGACCACATAGAAGAAGCACACCAGTCTGTGAAATCACAAGGCATCAAAGGGATCAGTTATTAGGCATCAAAGACCAAAAAAAAAAAAATCATAGCATTGTGAATGAGGGGGAGTGTGGAGTGGGGACCCAGGGCCCATCTGTGGGAAATTGGACATTCCCCAAAGAAGGGCTGTGGGGAGGAGATGAGCTAGTCAGGGTTCAGTGTAGCAATGATGAAATTTACAATTTTCCTCTTGTTCTTGAATGCTTTCTCCCACTCACTATCATGATCCCAATTCTACCTTACAAGTCCACCTGGACCAGAGGATGTACACTGGCACAGATAGGAACTGGAAACACAGGGAATCCAGGAAAGATGAACCTCTCAGTACCAGTGGTGAGAGTAGTGAAACCAGGAGGGTAGAGGGAAGGTGAGGGAAAAAGGGGGAACAGATTACAAGGATCTACCTATAACCTCCTCCCTAGGGGACAGACAGCAGAGAAGTGGGTGAAGAGAGCTGTCAGATGGTGTTTGTTATATGACAAAATAACAATAATTTATAAATTATCAAGGGTTCATGGGGGCGGGGGGACCAGGGAGGGAGGGGCAAAATGAGGAGCTGATACCAAGTTTCAAGTAGAACGCAAATGTTTTGAGAATGATGATGGCAACATATGTACAAATGTGATTGAAACAGTGGATGGATGTATGGATTATGATTAGAATTGTATGAGACCCCAATAAAATGATTTAAGAAAAGAAAATAACAATAATTTATAATGTATCATGGGGTCACAAGGGGGGAGATGGGAGGGAAAAGGAGAAGCTGATATTAAGGACTCCATAGAAAGTGAATGTTTAAAAAAGAATGATGGCAATATATATGCAAATATACTTGACACAATGTATACATTGTTATAAGAGCTGTAAGAGCACACCACCCCCATCCCCCAATGATCTTTTAATTAAAACCAAAAAACACACCCAGGCAGAAAAGAAAGAAAGAAAGAATCCTACGGAACATTTCAACTCCATCCTGTAGAGTCACTAAAATTTGGAATTGACTCAATGGCAGTGGGTTTATTATTATTATTCATGAGGGATATTGGTCTATAATTGAAGCTCTCAGTGATGTCTTTGCTTAGCTTTGGTTTCAGGGTTCTACTGGTTTCATACTGTGGATTCAAGGATATTCCTCAGATGTGTCTATTATATTGTCTACAACAAATTTCTTGTAAGAGTTAGTTGTAGGGAGAGTGGAGGGTGAGTGGGTTGGAAAGGGGGAACTGATTACAAGGATCCACATGTGACCTCTTCCCTGGGAGAGGGACAGCAGAGAAGGGGGGAAAGGAGACTCCGGATAGGGCAAGATATGACAAAATAACAATGTATAAATTACCAAGGGCATATGAGGGAGGGGGGAATGGGGAGGGAGGGAAAAAAAAAAAAGAGGACCTGATGCAAGGGGCTTAAGTGGAGAGCAAATGCCTTGAGAATGATCGGGGCAGGGAATGTATGGATGTGCTTTATACAATTGATGTATGTATATGTATGGATTGTGGTAAGAGTTGTATGAGTCCCTAATAAAATGCAAAAGAAGAAAAGAGAAAAAAATGATTAGGGCAAAGACTGTACAGATGTGCTTTATACAATTGATGTATGTATATGTATGAACTGTGATAAGAATTGTATGAGCCCCAATAACTTGTTAAAAAAAAAAAAAGAGTTAGTTGCATGCTCTCTCTCTCTCTCTTCTTTCCTATCAGTTTGGCTAGTGCTTTGTCCACTGTATTGACCTTTTCAAAGACACAGCTTGTAATCTGGTTAATTCTTTTTAGTTTGATTTTTTTGGTTTTCAGTTTCATTTATTTCTGCTCTAATCTCCCTACTCCCTCACCACCCACAACATGCTTCCTGCTATGGATTTCTAGTTTTATAGTGTTATGTTCAGAGAAGATGCTTTGCACTATTTCTGTGTATAAATTCTATTTTGAATTTATTGAGGCTTGCTTTGTGGCCTAAGATAAGGTCTATTCTGAAGAATGATCCATGTGTGTTAGAGACGAATGTATACTCAGAACAGAATTTTTGACTCTCCTCTCTCATCTGTTTCTTTTTTTTTTTTTTTTAGCCATCTTAAATAAAATGAATGCTCACCAAGTTATTCAAACTATAAGCCTAGAAGTCATTGTTGATCATTTCCTTCTTCCTCATCTTTGTGTCAAAATATCAGCTCACCCTCCAAAGTAGACCATCAATTTGTCCACTTCTGTTATTCTCCACCATTACCCTTTAGCCCAAGTTACTGAATGAAATTATATATAAAGAAATACACAGAAGGACATACTCATTCACTAGTTTTTATATGCTCAATCCAGTAACATTGTAACATTAGCGACACTGTTTACATGGGCTCCCATTCTTGTTCTTCTTCCCATATTGTTTCACCATTATTGCCCTCTAAAATTCTCATCTCTGTTTTGGAGTTGACGATATGATGTCATATAGATGATCCCTTAAAACAATGGAATATTCATGAAGGGGTGTCTTTACTAATTTAGCTTAAGAGTTGCTTAGTCCAAAGACGGTTTCATGGTTTTTTATGAAATAATCTGTGCTGGGCCTCTCATCCTCACAGCAGTTCTTATGATTACAAAAAAAAAAAATCATTTGCATTAGGCCCCTTCTCTATCATTTCAATAAAATAAAACAAAAATTCTAAGTCAACACAGAATTCGATTAAGTAAATTCAACTCTGTTGAAAAAGTGAGCTATATTCTGTTGCAGCATGTGTTTTCTTTTTAATTAAAAACAACAATAACAAACTGCCTTGACTCACTTTCCATGGGCTCACCTTCAACAACACAAAAAACAGAATGCTTACCCTCTTCTACTTTCATCAGAATTGAACTCACGTGGGCGAGCAACCATTCTGTGTCATCCAACCACACCAAATGCAACAACACAGACACAGTTGATTATGACCTTGTAGACTAAGCACAGATTTACAGGTATATGTTGTGACATGCAGTGCATTCAGGAGGCTTGTATAAACTATATTTTAATGACAGCTGTGTTTGCAGAGTGAATTCATTTAGGCTCCACTCAGTGGTGTAGTCACAGTTGGTTATGTGATGCTTTATCACTCCCCAGATCCACCTCTTTCTTCAACCTTACCATGTCAGCCCAGTCTAAATGGACCCAAAATGGAATCGGTACCTTTCCCTTTTTGGTTCTTATTTCATGAATGACTTCTAATAAGTGGTCAGTGGCCCATAAAACCTCTGTTTCTCTCTCAACAAAACCAGATTAATGATTCTCTCCCTCATTTTCTTCTTCCCAAATTTCTGAGACTCATCAACAAAGGCTCTTAACCTCCTTCTGGGATTCCCCCACTCCCAAAGTAATTTGTTTTGTTTTCCTTGTGATTGAGAAGATACAGAGGTGAATATATAACAATTCAGCACTGTCTATATGTACAACTTGGTGAAATTATTACATTCTTCTATTTGTACAAGTATTTTCCCCCTCTTGCGAATTATTCATCCCATTAACAGAAGCTCATGGCCTGCCAAGTTTATCTAGTCTTTTTAATTGCTGTTGTCAATTTGAATCCATTTAGTACTGAAAAGAGTACAATGTTCAAGGCAGACATCCATCACAAGTTAAACTAAACTATTGTTTGATTTTTAAAAATCATTTTATTGAGGGTGCATACAATTCTTACCACAATCCATCCATCCATCCATCCATCCATCCATCCATCCATCCATCCATCCATCCATCCATTGTGTCAAGAACATATGTTCATTTGTTGCCATCATCCTTCTCAAAACATTTGCCTTCTACTTGAGCCCTTAATATCTGCTGCTCATTTTCCCCCTCCCTCACCCCTCCCCCTACCTTATGAACCCTTCATCATTCATAAACTATTATTATTTTGTCATATATTACACTGTCTGATGTCTCCCCCCGCCTTCTTCTTTGCTGTCCCTCCCCCAGGGAGGAGGCTATATGTGGATTCTTGTAATCAGTTCCCCCTTTCTACCCCACATTCTCTCCACCCTCCAGGCATCACCACCCTCACCACTGGTCCTGGAGGAGTCATCTGTCCTGGATTCCTGTGTTTCCAGTTGCTATCTGTGCCCATGTACATCCTCTGGTCTAGCCAGATTTGTAAGGTAGCATTGGGATCATGATAGTAGGGAGGAGGAAGTATTTAAGAACTAGAGGAAAGTTATATGTTTCATCGTTGCTACCCTGCACCCTGACTGGTTCATCTCCTCCCCTCAACCCTTCAGTAAGGGGTGTCTGGTTGGCTACCATTGGGCTTTGAGTCTCCACTCTGCATTCACCCACATTTTCAATGATATGAGTTTTTGTTCCTTGATGTTTGATACCTCATCCCTTGATACATCATCGTGGTCACACAGGCTGATGTGTTTCTTCCATGTGGGTTTTGTTGCTTCTGAGCTAGATGGCTTCTGGCTAGATGGTTTATCTTTGAGCCTTTAAGACCCAAGATGCTATAACTTTTGATAGCCGGGCACCATCAGCTTTCTTCACCACATTTGTTTATGCACACATTTTTCTTCAGCAATCATGTCAGGAAGGTGTGTATCCTGGAATACCAATATAATAGAACAAAGTGTTCTTGCATTGAGTAAGTGCTTGAGTGGAGGCCCAACGTCCATCTGCTGCCTTAGTACTAAACCTATAAATAAATGCACATAGATTTGTTTCCCTACACTCACATAAATATATTTATATTATCTTAAATATATTGTTTGATTTTTAGCAAGACTTCAGGGGTTATTTTTAGTTTAAAGTCTAAAGATCCCAGAGCAATAGTTTCAGGTGTTAAACCAGCCTGCATGAATTCAGACAATCTAGACCTTCATGGTCAGTTTTAACTAATGTCACTCCATGAGTCTGATGTGGAACCCTGATGGCATAGTAGGTGCATGGCTGCTAATCGAAAGGTCAGCAGTTTAACCCACCTGCCCTCTGTGAGAGGGCATCAAGATGGACAGTCTCCGAGCTCCATTGGGGTAGTTCCACTTTGCCTGATGGGGTCGCTATGAGTCAGAATTGACTCAATGGACATGAGTTTGAGTTTTTGTTTTGTGTTTTCCCCATCACCAGCGGAGAACCTAGATACTGACTACTTCTAGATCAATTCCCCCTGTCTACATCACTCCTGTGCCTCTATGCTCATTGGCTTGTATCATTAGTGTTATAACTTTCCCCCACTAAGCTGTAAGTTCCATTAATGCTGGGGTCTTCATGGGGGTGGAAGAATGGGTGAGAATATGAGGTGGAGGTTGGCTTTGTCACCTGGGCAATCCAATGTGTGTCAGAGGAGATCTAGGCTCCAGTCAGTTTTCTGTGGCTGATTTTTGGGAAGTATCTCAGTATACCAATCAATTGAGGTGTCCCTGGTGGATTTGAACCTCCAACCTTTTGGTTACCAGTACAGCAGGAGCATGTTAAATGTTTGCCCCACTCAAAGACTTCCCTATTAATCTTCAAGCCTGGTCAGAAAGTCATTTCTATTTCAGTCAAGAACTAATGACAAATGTGGGACTTTAGTACAGATATGTGTTAGCCCCATTGTCAGATTAAGAGCTGCTCTCTATAAAATGAAGAAACCCAACCCCCACAAACCCAAAGCAATAGCCCTGGGCTATATGGATTGCAAGGTCCTGATCATTATCCACAATACCCCTAGTGACTGGGGACGTGAGCTAAGAATGAACTTTTTCCCCTAATCATTGTATTGGGGTCCTGTACAACTCTTATCACAATCCATCCATACATCCATTGTGCCAAGCACATTTGTACACTTGTTGCCATCATCATTTTCAAAAGCATTTTCTTTCTACTTGAGCCCTTGGTATGAGCGCCTCATTTATTTCCCTTTCTTCTCTCTCCCTCCCTCATGAGCCCTTGATAATTTATACATTATTACTATTTTTCATGTCTTGCACTGTCTGATGTCTCCCTTAACCCCCTTGTCTGTTGTCTATCCCTCTGGGAGGGGGTTATAAGCAAGTCATTGTGATTGGTTCCCCTTTTCTCCCCCCACCTTCCTCTTCCCCTCCTGGTATGGCTACTCTCAATATTGGTCCTGAGGGGTTTATCTGTCCTGTATTCCCTGTGTTTCCAGCGCTTATCTGTACCCATGGATGTGCTCTGGTCTAGCCAGATTTGTAAGGTAGAATTAGGGTCATGATAGTGGGGGTGGGGAGAAAGCATTAAAGAACCAGAGGAAAGCTGTATGTTTCATCCATGCTATACAGCAAATTTTGTCGGTGGGTAAATTTCCTTGTTGGCAAACTTTTTGACACTCCACCGTCCTCTGTCCCATGCCCTTGACTGCTCTGCTAAATTGAACGTAGATTGTGGCGGTGAACACACTTGATCACACTTTAAAAAACACAGGGGCGTGTGCGAGTGAATAGCATTTTCTTACTCCCCCTTTTAGGAATTAGCTTCCATGATAGGTCAGCCATGGAATCTCTTTCCATTTCTTTCCATCGCCAGCCCCTCAAATCCCAAATAATTGGAGGTGGAGGGAGTGATGTGTCTCGGGAGATTCCTCTGCATCTAGAGTACAGTCACCCCTGACCTGAGCGGTGGGTAAGGTTTTGTGGTTAACATACAGCGTGGGGCAACATCTGTGCTCAAAGGTTCATCAATAAGATGAGCTTTGAATAGCCCTGATCCATTAATTGGCTATTTTGGGTAACACGCACACACGCACACATACATATCATACACACACACACGCATACCCATGCAACACTGGTTTTATGAGAATTGCTTTTAAATTGATGTGGGTGGAGGTTTTACTCAATGATGTAATTCTCTACCTTTGGAATGCAAAACCCAATCTCCTAATTCCTACCCTACACAGCATGCTTACATTTGTAAATGAGAGAGAATTATATTTGAATTTGTTATCATTGTTTTGACATACCTTTGGAATTAGCATACCTTTTGAACTTATTTGCTGCACTCTTGAGTTTTTTCCAAAACCACACCTGGAATGAACGTTGGTAGTTACTCGTGCCATCGTGGAGAAAGGAAAGAGGTCTTTAGCTTTCAATGTAACAGCTGGTGTTTGAAAACAATCTCACGATGTCAAGTAGGTCCAGCATTTTCATTGACTCAGCGACGCTGTCAGGTACGTGCTGGACGGGTCAAGGCCTGGGAGAAAGGCAAAGTCGCCTCCTCCTAGGAGGGTTCCTGCCCAGAAACCCTATGCAGGGTCCCTGGGGTGTGGAGCAGACATGATGGAGATGGCTCTTGGCTTAAAAAAAATATATATGTAAGTAAAATGTTATTGCCATGAGGACTCCTGTTCACAGATGCAGGTGTTTATTCCAAATACCATAGGATGTTTGGTTTGAAATAAGCATATTTATATTAAACAGCTTTCTGAAGTCAGCAGATGGCTACAGGAAAGTGTTCTTAATTTGTCTTCATCTTATTGGGTGCTTTAAAAAATATTTTTCCATTCAAAACATTGACTGCCAAGAGAATCTGTTGGGCCCATTCAATTCAAGGTCAAGAGCTCAGCTCAGAAGATGGTAGCAGATGGTTTCTTTGGGTTGGGGTGGGGTGGGGTAGAGGGGCATTCCAAAAGGTTAATTTTGATAGATTTTCTTAAAGGATACAGGATGACCACAGGGCTTATGATGGACAAGTTTGAGGAAAACTGCATTGGTCCGGAGGAAAAAAAAATCCAGGAAAGTTATGCTTTTTGTTCTCCATCACAATGTACCCGCTCATCTTAAACCATAGTCAAGTCTGCCCTGAG
Source organism: Tenrec ecaudatus (assembly GCF_050624435.1). Lineage (NCBI taxonomy): Eukaryota > Metazoa > Chordata > Mammalia > Afrosoricida > Tenrecidae > Tenrec > Tenrec ecaudatus. The sequence goes on from NC_134532.1 coordinate 112,312,312, forward strand.
AGGTTTCATTGGGAAACGTTGCTTCCTCCACCTTTGAGCCCTGCTCTTGAACCTCCAGATTCCTCTCTGTTCCCCAACCTCAAAGAACATGGAAAAGAACACAGGCCGAGTCCCGTGGGACCGCCAAAGCTGCTCTTTCGGTGTAAACGGCAGACTTCTTTGAGAGAGGGTTACACAGAGAGGGAAATAATCCCTGCAGAAGGATATAGACCTAGAGGGAGAACATGTTCAGAAACCGTAGCTTCACATTTTGACATTTTTGTTCTTAAAAAGCCTCTGTGATTTAGCAGCAGTGCCGTTGGACTTGCCCTCCTACGCATGACTAAATAAACCCCTCTCTCTTAGCAATCTCCTGCACAGCGGAATGCCACGCTGCTGGGCCTGTGCCAGTCACCGGGCAGGCTGCGCCTTGGACGGTCGTGGCTCATCGCGTTTTCGTTGGTTGACGAGGAAAAGTAGATCATCAGATTTTTCTCCCTGGCTTAGCTTACACGGGCGGCGTAGCTTACTCTGGCAGTGGCTGCCCGTGAGGTAGTTAGATCCAGTGTTCCTAAACGGAAGTGAGAATGCTCCCACCGAACAGCCAGGGCGTCTTCTTTTCCCCTTTCCCAGGCAAAGCAAGTCGTCTTTACAAGCCCTCAGGAAGAAGAGGATGGTAGCCACACTGTTTCTCAATTCTTTTCAACTTGCCTGCATCTTGATCTTCTGTGGCTTTGTTATGCAATGCTATTTATCCTTTGGTCACTGCCCAAGAGGAGCCCCTTGCAGTACAGCAACCACTTTATGATGAAGCCCGTCAGCATATTTGCAGATTAATAAACCCCCGGATCCAGCGACCAAGCGATTGGCAAAAATGTCACCCAAGACGCGTGCGAAAGTCAAAAACCCCAGTGTGCGGTTGGTCAAGGGCTGGAGGAATTTCCATCTGAGATCTGTCTAAGGGCCCTGAACGCCACACAGTGGTTCAGAGGAAACTCAATTGACTTGGTGCTTCTGCCAGAACTTAGATCTTTCTGCAGGTCACTGCCTGTCAGGTTACTTAAAAACGGTCATTTTTATGAGTTTCCATTAGGGGTTAGAAAGGAGAAGACCTCAGCCAGTCTCAGAGGGATGCAGGTTAGTCATGTGCTCCAGCAGGTGCAGAGGAGAATGCCACAGGCTCATGTTCATAGGGAGGCTCCTGCAGCTGAGAAATGTGGCTTCATGGGATTTTCACCTCTGTGGGAAAAGCACTCGACAGAAAGGTTTCTGAGGCACTCACACCTTTCTTGTCCCTCTGGCTGTGTGGCAGCCACAGCTTCAGGTGAGTGTGTGCCATTCCCAGCTGGTCTTACCACAGCCAGGGCTTCTGGGAGCCCAAGAAGTGCCCAGGAGCTCATTTGGAGAGATGGACCATCTACTGCTTTACCCTGGAATGCTCCAGAATCGACACCTGCCCCTCCATTGTTTATGCTTTTTGGAACGTAGTTACAGTTTATTGCAAGAAAGAAAGGATGGGCCAAACAAACTACTTCCGGACACGTTGTTTTCATTTCTGGGTTTGCATGGGCTTTACGGCTTCAGGAAACCATTTAAAAATGTAGATAAGGCTTATGAGTGTCATGAGTCGCCCTGTTGGGAGAGTAGTCCACAATTGCGCATCCTTGTAACTTATTTATCACACTCGAGGCTCAATGGCACATCGTTTCCTTGACGAAGAGATAAAAGGGGGCAACATAAAAGCAAGGTAAAAGAGGAATGCTTCATTAAAAGGGAATCTACCTTCTGGTCTTAACGTCCTCTGAGTTATTAGTAGTGTTAGTTTAGTATTTCTGAGAGTGATCATTACTGCAAGTTTTCTTTGCAGAGCATAAAAGAAGGAGTATAAAGGGTGGGGATGAGGTAGGGGCAGATGTCTGGAAAGACAGGGCTAGAAAGAGAGGGAGAGAGAAAATAAGGAGAAAAGAAAGAAAGGAGGAGGGAGGGAAGGAAGGAGAGAGAGAGAGAGAGAGAGAGAGAGAGAGAGAGAGAGAGAGAGAGAGAGAGAGAGACTGATTCCAATGACTTGGAATGCTTAAAATGTACTGAAAAGAGTTAAACCTCTGGAGAATGGAAATAAATGCCTCTGAAAAAAGCAACAGCGTTTCTCTGCTGAGCTGGACAGAGAACTGCACACACGTACACACACACACACATACACACACACACACACACTTCCCTCCCAAAGCAAGAGCTGTACAGTGAGGCTCTGATCAGGACATTCACCTTTAAACAGTGGTGTAGAAGCAAAGGTTTCCATGGCATCTTACAGTTCTAGAATCTTGCGTCTTTTAGGGTGGTGGGAAGGTAGTAATGGGGTTAGAGTCAAACGGGAGTGGAGAAAGGAGGGAGTGTTTGTTTCATATTGAACTTTAGTCCAAATTCTAGTTTGTTTACCCTTGTTCTTGCTGCCCCCACAGAACATAATGCTTCGTAGGATAGTTGACATTCAGGACAATATTGGGGTTAAGATACACGGAGTAATGCACATAAGAAATTCTTTTTAAAGAGTCCCTTTATACTATGAGTGTTTAGTAGGACTTTAATTTTCATGATGACCTACACAGAACCACAGTTTCTTTGTGAAAAATGAAAATATACATATAAAGTTAAACTCCCCTTTTGCCACCATACCTAATCATAGATCATTTCCAGTTTTGCCCTGGGGGACCATGAAAACACAGTTTGTTCTTCCTTTACCAAGCTGCTTCTAGTGGTGGCTGTTGTTGCTGTCAGGGGGCATTGAGTTGGTTCTGACCCATAGCGACCCTGTGCACAACAGAACAGAACTTTGTTCAATCCTGCAACATCCTCAAGATTGTTCCTATAATTGAACACATTGCTGAAGCCACCATGTTGATCCACCTCTTTGAGGGCCTTCCTTGTTTTCACTGCCTCACTATGTACTGAGCACAATACCCTTTACCAGGGCCTGGTCTCTTCTGACAACCTGCTCAACGTATGTGAGGCAAAATCTAGCCATCCTTGCGTCTCAGGAGCACTCTGGCAGTATTACTTCCAAGACAGATTCGTTTGTCTATTTAGCAATGATACTTGCTTAGTCCACAAAGTTACATCCTTGCTTTTCAACCCTCTGAAAAATGCCTGCTGTGCCAGATTTACCCAATGCAACTCTTATTTTGATCTCTCGACTGTGACTTCCATGAGCATTGACAGTGGATCCAAGGAAGACAAAATCCTTGACAGCTTCAATCTTTTCTCTATTTGTCATGATGTTATCCAGCGGTCCAGTTGTTAGGATTTGGGGCTTCTTTACAGTGAGTTGTAATCAAGTCCTCCTCACGTTCAGCAAGCAAGGCTGTGTCATCTATGTATCTCAGGTTGTCAATAAGCCTTCCTCCAATCCTGATGTCATATTCTTCTTCATATACTCTATCTTCTCTGATTATTGGTTCAACATACAGTTTGAAAAAGTATGGTGAGGGGGTGCAACATTGATACACCTTTCTTGATTTTAACCATGCAGTATTCCCTTGCTCTGTTCCCACAACTACCCCTCGATCCATGTACACATTTCTCATGAGCACCATGAAGTGTTCTGGAATACCCATTCTTCTCAAGGCTATCCATAGTTTGTTATGATCCACACAGGTCAAATAACTTGGTATAGTCAATGAAGCACAAGTGAACATTTAAATATATATATATAAATTTTATTTGGGGCTCTTACAGCTCTTATAACAATCCATACATCAATTGTATCAATCACACTTGTGCATATATTGCCATCATCATTTTCAAAGCATTTTAAACATTTTTCTGGTATTTTCTGCTTTGAGCCAAGATCCATCTGACATCAGCAATGCTATTCCTTGTTCCACATCCTTTTTTCCACACCCTTTTGTGAATCTGTGTCCGGGTAGAAACTTGATATCATTGTTTTGTGTAAGCATGTGTGCATGTGCACATTTGTGTGTCCATCAATGTTTATGTTTCATATACATAGTAATATACTTAAAAAAACCCAACCCTCACAACATTCTGGAAATGGGTTCTTAGAACACAAGCACTACTTCCTTCTTTTAAACAAATCAAACCCAACCAATTTTGGATGAAATAAGTAAATAATAAAACATTTGCCACTGTACCCATTTTTTTGTGTACAATTGGGTGATATTAATTGTGTTCCTGTGTTGTGCCACCGTCACTACTATCTGTTTCTAGGTGGGTTTTTTTTCATCAGTTTTAACAGAAACGCAATATCTCTTAAGCCTACCTTTCCAGTCCCCCCTCCTGCCTCTCTCTGACACCTTTTAATGGTTTCGTAATATTCTGCAGCACCTGTGGGCCATCGCTGATGTCAACATTCCACTATGATCTCCAATTAGGTGACTTCCAAATTGTTGTTTGGCTTTTTGCTGCTGTAGTTAGTGGCTATGATTTGAGCTGCGATCGGTCAGGTCAGAGTTTGAAATCAGCCGGTCCTAGGGAGAAAGATGGGACTTTCTGCTCCCGTAAACTATTCCAGTCTCAGACACTGACAGGGAGCACCCTCTCTTCGAGGGTGGCCATGAGTCGACACGAGTCAACAGCACTGGGACCATAGCCCACATGCTGCAATCATCACCCTTGTATATGCCTGCTGTGTATCTACTTTGCCTCTCTCAAGTAGCTTGTTTGGTTTCTAGCCTCAGGGTCTCTAGGCATTCTGTTGGAAAGAAGGGAAGAGATACGATTTAAAATTAGCAAAACATTAACCCATCTCCCAGCCACATAGAATGGTTACTGCTTTTCTCGTCCATATTGTCAATCAAGAAGGCTGTGCATGGCAAATCCCACTTTAACAGTTTCCCTCTTTTGTAGCTTGCATGTTAAATATGCATTTTAGGGATTAAGAAAAAGGAATCATTTTGCATTTGTATGAAGACATGCATAAGGAAGGTTTTCATCATCATGCAATGGGGCACTCTGTCCGAATCTGCTCTTTGACTAAGTCATGTTTAATGAATACATAGGATGGTAGAGAAAGTAAAGGGAATGCTGTCAATGTGGAAAAGCAGCTGCTAAGCCCCTGTAGTCATTTCTGACATGGGATGTCTATACAGGGAGCTTCAGGATCAATCTGGTCGTAAATCCTTTGAGCAGCTGTTTGTAGGCCATCGACTAATGAAGCTTTTTGAGTGCTCTGTTATTAGTGCGATGAAGAGGGAGAGGGAATAAAGAAAGAAAGCCTGGACCCAAGAAGAGACATTCTGCAGACAGATTCCCTTTCCCCAGCCACTTGTAGAAAATCCATTTCGGGTCAGCTGGGGCCAATTGTGAGTTCTGGCCTTGGGCAAAATTCCTATTTACAGTCAATAAATTAATGGAAGACACCTTGAAATGGGTTGGCTTTAACTGAATCAATGTCTGATGTGGCAATCTATCCTCAGGCCAAATTCCCAGTGAAGTTTGCAGGTTTGAGGTCGACTGACACGGATCCTTGAATTTTTTTTCATTAGGGAAGAAAAAAAGAGAAAGAAGCAGCAAAATAAGGAGAGTACAGTATTTTTTTTTTCTCAACACATGGCCTCGAGTACAGCATTCTTCATCTTAACATTTTGGCTTGTCCTGTGCTTACCCATACTTTCTTTAATTGGCCTGAAAAAGCTCCCTCCTGAGGAGAATCCATTTCAGGTGCACCGAAGTCTACACCGTACAAAGCCGTTTGTCTGTCTGCCTCTGTGCACCTTGTCCAACAGGGCCAAAGGGGGAGCCGGGCCTTTGCAGTAGCCCTTTTGCAGCCTACGGGCAGCAGGAAGCCAAGAAGGGCTGCTGGGTTGGTTCAGTGGAGCTTGCAGCTGAAGATAACACGAACCACGAGCTCAACGAGGGTCATGTTTTCTTGAAGCGGGGAGGAGAATTTAGGGCACGAAAGAAAGAGAAGTTTACATTTAATGTTTCATAACTGTGTGCCCTTTCCCCCAAGGTTTTATCCCTGTAATATTCTCTGTGTGTGGTCAGGCCCTTCGCAACACAGCGCTCTTGAAGACGGAGAGGAAAAAGCGACAGAGAACAAGGGTGGAGGTAAGGATAAAAACTAGCCATTGGGGAAAAATGAAAGGAGGGAAAAAAAGAGCACTGCTTTTAAATACCATGACCTTGATGTAGTTAAGGCCTTGTGAAATTGAGTCGGCCATTCGGTTTTCAAAATAGGATAGGGAGCCAGCGGGAGTGTGACATTAGCAGTGAGGCCAGCAAAGGGAAGTGACCCACTTAGAATCTCCTCTGGGAAGCGTGGCTCCTGAGGTGTCTGGAAGATGCTGGGCTGAGGTCTTTCCTTTCCCTCGGGCTGTGTGGGTGGTAGCTGCTGTGGTTGGGGGGTGCGGGGGAGGGGGGAGGGAGAGGCTGGGGATGGAATCTGAAGAACGAAGAGAGTTGAAATATTAGAGTGTAATCTTATTTAGGATTTAGAAATAGGAGGAGAATGGTGTGTGTTTGTGGGGGGTGGGGGACAGAGCAGAAAGTACAAGTATTGGCGAGGTCTCATTATGTATGCAATGCTTTCCCCCCACCGGCATACTCTTTCAGAGGGGCATATTTTACTTTTCAGGTGGGCCAATCTATTTCCTGCTCTTGGAACAAAAAACCCAGTGCAGCTATTGTACCCCGATGATATTTTTCTCTCTGAAGATCACAACCTTTCAAATAACGAGGACGCGGATCCCTCCGGGCCTCTGAGGAAAGAGCACTGTTTTATCTCTTCTTTCCCGAAGGACAGTCTTTACATGATGCTTCCAAATGTCAATGTAGAAGGGGCGACCATCATCTTTCCGTGACACGAGTGCAATGGGGTCCCTTCGTCTTGCAGAGAGGCCGTGCCTGTTGGGCTGGTTAGGGCTTGGCCAGCACAGGGAGGTGTGTTGGGCAGAGCAGAGCAGGGGTCCTACACCTTCCTCATGCCACCCGCGGCCCTTTCATACAGTTCCTCATGTGGTGATGAAACCCCCAGCCACTACATTATTTTCGTTGCTACTTCATCACTGTCATTTTGCTACTGTTATGAATTGGGCGACCTCTGGGAAAGGGTCATTCAACCCCCAAAGGGGCCGAGACCAGAGGTTGAGAACCACTGGAGTAGAGGAACAGCGAGGAGTAGGAAGTTTGGGAACGGGGTGTGATGATTTCTGGTCGTAAATGAGTATGTCTTCAGTGCAGACTCCTGGAGCTAAAGAGGATGGCGGGGTTCCACCCGTCCAGTTCCCTTACATTCCTGCATGACGGGCTAAGGTTAGTGACTCTGTCAGGGCTGTATTATCCTCCAAGGTGGTACTTTCCATTGCTTTGAGTTGGACTTGTTCCTCAAAAAACAACCCCCACCCCACCCCCCAAAAAAGCAAAAAAAATCAAATAAACAACCTCACAGCCATGAAGTCAGTTCTGACCCATCGAGATCCTCTAGGACAGAAGAGAACTGACCCTGTGGGTCCCAAGGCAGGCTGTTCTTAGAAGAGCAGAAAGCCTCGTCTTTCCGCCTTACAGTTGTAGGGGGGTTCCAACTGCTGACCCTGCAGCGAGCAGCCCAGCACACAACCCACTTGCCACCAGGGCTCCTTTGGGCATTCAACTTTTAGTAGCTTACAATTGGAAACATCTATTTCTCAGTAACATCTGTTCACACTAGTTCGAGGAATGCATTAGTCCTGAAATGACAGACAGACATTTGGTTCTAAGCCGGACTCAGAAGAAAACCATTGCGCGTGTCTGTGCTTGGGGGTGGGCCTGATGGAAATGGGAGGCTGGAGCAGGTGGATGAGGTCCTCTTAGGAGTTCCAGTTTGTTTTATACCAACATAGAGCCTCTGTTGGGCCTTGAAGCCTGGTCAAATGTGAGGTTAAAATTCTCGTTTGAAAGTCTAGTGCTGAAGTAACAGCTTTCCTTGTTTCTATTCCAAAGGCCAATGTGGGTTGTTCCCATGACCCTGGAATAAAATCTCCTGGCTCTGAACGTCTTCCTTCCCAAAGCAGGCACATAGCAGCTTCCTGACTGTCTTCTGGGAAACCTTCCCCAGGTGATTCCTGGTATTCACCTTGTAGAGGGTCACTACTTCCCTGGCATGGGCCAAGAGCTAAACAGGAGAGCTGGACGAAGAAGGATGTTGCCGCTCATTTCATATCTCTATGGGGAGAAGACAATATCAAAAGGTGAAGAATGCTGTGATTGAATCAGGAAAGAATCCACAGGTAAAAGAATTCCGATTTGAATCCACAGTCCTTGTCCCTCCTTTTGTTGCTGTTTGTTTGGCTCACTCTCCTCCCACCTAAACGATTCCTGTATATGTTCTCATGCTAAGTGTGTGAGCGATAAAAAAAATGTTCATGCTACGGAATTCTGCGAGGACACTTGGGAGCAAAAGGTTTGACTAGCAGGGGAATGCATAGGGGTTAATAACAACAGCATAAAAAAAGAATTCCCCAAGGGAATGCCATCCTCTCGTTCATGGCTGACAGAAGAGTTAAAAATGAGCTTGGATTCCCAGGGTGGGGCAGAGAGCTACGTGTGCTCAGCTGCTCAATAAAACGTTGGAAGTTGGAGTTCAACTGCAGGTACCGTAGAGGTCAGCTGAGCGAGAAGCCACTGAACACGTCAGGAGCCAGAGTGGGCGCCATGGCAGGTGGCTTGGTTTTTGATTTAAAGGGGACTTGTCATGTGTACAACAATGAGCTCAAGATGGATCAAAGACGTACATGTAAACCCTACCACTATCAAAACCATTAACAAGAAAAATAGGGACAAACTTAAGGGCCCTGAGAAGGACATAAACACACTACTGAAGATCATGAAAAAATATCCACATCAATAATTAATAATTTATCAAGGGTTGAGGAGGGCAGGGGGGTGGATGAGGGAGGGGGAAAAAAGGAGCTGATACCAAGTACTCAAGTAGAGAGAAAATGTTTTGAAAAGGATGATGGCAACATATGTACAAGTGTAACTGATTCAATGGATGGGTAGAATGTTATAGGACCTGTAAGAGTCCCCAATAAAATGATTTATTAAAAAAGAGAAAATATCCACCTTCTAAAATATGACATTTATGCAAAGCAAAAGACTCATCATAAGAGTTCAAAGAGGGCTTCAAATTGGGAAAATATATTTAGTGGTGGAACATCAGGTAAAGGGCTAATTTTCAAAATCTATAGAAAATGACACCTTAACCAGAAAAATACAAATTTCTCAACCAAAAAATGGGCACAAGACATGAATAGATAATTTACCAAAGATGATATCCAGGCAGCCAACAACAAGGTGAAAAAATGTTTGCATTTTTTAGCAATAAGAAAAATGCAAATTACCTGATGCTAAGGGCTTAAGTGGAGAGCAAATGCTTTGAAAATGATGAGGGCAATAGATGTACAGATGTGCTTTACATAATTGATGTATGTATGGATTGTGATAAGAGTTGTGGGGGCGCCTAATAAAACGTTTTTTAAAAAAGAAAAGTGCAAATTAAAACAATGAAATGTTAGCTCACACTGACACTTTTAGCAGAGTTCAATAAGACAGAAAGTAAGCAATGCTGGGAGCATGGGGAGGAACGGGAGCATGCATACATTGCTGGGACAACCATAGACTTGTAGCCTGCTATGCAAATCAGCATGCAACTGTTATGATCCTGCCATCTCTCAACTGGGTATGTGCCCTAGAGAAAGAAAGAGTACAACCGGAACAGACAATTGCACACCTATGTTGGCTGCAGCAGTTTCCATGATCGCAAACCATGGAAACAGTCCAAAACTTCAATTATAGAGAAATAGGTATACAGACTCTGGTATATTCATACAATGAAATATTATGTATCTCGATTGCTGAAGGCAAATGGGTGCATAAGCAAATGTGGCAAAGAAAGCTGATGGTGCCCAGCTAGCAAGAGATAGCATCTGGGGTCTTAAAGGCTTGAAGGTAAACAAGCGGCCATCTAGCTCAGAAGCAACAAAGTCCACATGGAAGAAGCATACCAGCCTGTGCGATCATGAGGTGTTGAAGGGACAAGGTATCAGGCATCATCAGAACAAAAAATCTTATCATAGTGAATGAGGGGGGAGTATAGAGTGGAGACCCAAAGCCCATTTGTAGGCCACTGGGCATTCCCTTACAGAAGGGTATCGGGGAGGAGAAGAGCTAGTCAGGGTGCGATGTAGCAATGATGAAACATATAACTGATCCCAATTCTACCTTGCAAGTCTGGCTAGACCAGGAGATGTGCACTGGTACAGATAGGAACTGGAAACAGAGGAAACCCAGGGTAGGTGATCCCTTCAGGACCAGTGGTATGAGTGGCAATACTGGGAGTGTAGAGGGAGGGTGGGTTGGAAAGGGGGAGCCGATTACAAGGATCTGCATGTGATCTCCTCCCTGGGGGATGGACAATAGAGAAGTGGGTGAAGGGAGACATTGGACAGGACAAGATATGACAAAATAATAATTTATAAATTATCAAGGGTTCATGAGGGAGTGGGGAGTAGGGAGGGAGGGGAAAATGAGAAGCTGATGCCAGGGGATTGAGTGGAGAGGAAATGCTTTGAGAATGATGAGGGCAATGAATGTATAAATGTGCTTTACCCAATTGATGTATGTATGGATTGTGATAAGAGTTGTATGAGCCCCTAATAAAACAAATTAAAAAAAGAAATATTATGTATCTATACAAAAGAGCAATGACTGTAAAGCACTGCAGATGCGGACAAAACTAGAGAACATTATACTTAGCAAAGCTAGTCAGTCTTATAAAGACAAATATTTAATGACACCAGATTATTTTGCAATCTTGAAATATTCTTTTAAAAATATTTAAAAATGTTTAATATATCATTTTATTGGGGGATTCTTACAACTCTTATAACAACAATCCACACATCCATTGTATCAAGCACATTGTACACATGTTGCCATCATCCTTTTTTTTTTAAACAATTTATTAGGGGCTCATACAACTCTTATCACAGTCCATACATATACATACATCAATTGTATAAAGCACATCTGTACATTCTTTGCCCTAATCATTTTCTTTTTTTTCTCCTCTTTTCTTTTTTTACATTTTATTAGGGACTCATACAACTCTTATCACAATCCATACATATACATACATCAATTGTATAAAGCCCATCCATAAGTGGAGAGCAAATGCTTTGAGAATGATTGGGGCAGGGAATGTATGGATGGGCCATCATCCTTTTAAAAACATTTTCTTTCTTCTTGAGCCTTAGGTATCAGCTGCTCTGCTTTTCCTCCTTCCCCCACCCTTCCACCCTCTTGAACCCTTGATAAATTATAAATTATTATTATTTTCATATTTTGTACTGTCTGCTGGTTCCCTTCACCCACATTTCTGTTGTTCGTCCCCCCACCCAATGATACCATTATTATAAAGAAAAATAAAAGTGGTTTTACACCAAAAGATAAGGCTTTGAAGACTACAAGGAGGCCAGAGATGGGGGGTGAGGGGCGGTGGGTGAGTCAGGAGAGGGGAGGGCTAGGATATGACAAGGAAGAACCACATTTATGGGAGGTTTAATGGGATACTATTACTGATTTCATTTGCTGAGATGGCTATGCAACTACATAGAATACGCTTCTTTGAAAAACAAGATAAATAAATTAGAAACAGAACAAGAGTGAAGGCTCAAAGCCTTAAGTCCTTGAGACGCCTTACCTCTCAGATCCCATATGGATCTGAGGAGCTAGACAAGGGAGGAGAAATGCAACTGAGTGGACTTCGAGTCTGCAAGGACATGCAAATTCACTTCAAATACATGAGCAAAAGCAAACCCAGGTGATTCACCACCGCACTGTACTTCCCATCTCCCCTCCCAGAAACCCCTTTGGAGAAATAAGGTGAGGACAGCATCCGTACGGAGATGTAGTCAATGGACATGTGGCCCTTCTAGCCACCATGCCTTCAACTCCAAAACAAATTCACTGCCAGCAAGTCAATTCTGATCACAGTGACCCTGTAAGGCAGAGTAGAACTGCCCCTCTAGGTTTCTGAGACTGCAAATCTTGACAGGAGTAGAAAACCTCATCTTTCTCCTATGGAGAATCTGGTGTTTTTAAACTGCTGACCTTGAGGTTAGCAGTCCAACACATAACCCACAATACTGCCAGGGCTCACATAACTCCTTAGGCGATGTATTATAACCCTAGACTCTGGCTGTGCCTATAGTCCCGTTTTGGAGGGTACTCTTCATTATACTAATGGATGGATCATGGTGGGATTAAGGTCTGACTTTAGCAGAAGGGGTGACCAAGCCACACCCCTTGCTTTTTGGGGGACATCTTTATGACAACTTTACTAGAGTATATGCTTAAGACATCATCTTTTCTTTTCCTGGGTCTCTAAGGAGCAGCACCAATACTAGATGGTAGCTCCCCCTCATCTGGCCCAAGACTACAGGGGTGTGAGACAGAACAAGGGGAAGATTGGTTTACTCATCCACAGAGGCAGAAGCCAAGGGACTGTGTGGCTGAGAGCCCAAGGACCACAGAGAAACTTAGCTGTTGGCCGGGAGAGGTGTTGCTGCAGACCAGTGACTGTATCTGCGGTGTTTATTGATCTTAACTTGTAGAACCCTATTAACGTCCCTCCCTAATAAGCCCCCTGAATTAGTTAAAGTTTATTGTGACAACTTGGACAATAATGAAAGGGTGGAGAGATAAATGGCTTGGTGAGTCTCCCCTTGGTGAGCCTCCCCTTTCTAGTTCTCAGGTCTCTTGCTTTGTGATGGTCGCACCAGAGTGCAGCTTTAGCAGTTCCCTGCTTCAGCTGGCGAGGCTCACTCCCTGTAAGACAACCCTGAGGAGAAGCCACATGGACCTATTCCGATGTAGCCCTGGGTGCTGGAGCAGCTGTGTGGAGACCCCTGCCAGTGCTGAGATGCTTACACATTCACTGACTCGGCTTTCCTCCTGCAGTCAGCATCATTCCATGTGTTTCATGAGATAGAGGAGGACTTTGTGGACTGGTGTGAGATATATGGGCTAATGTTGGACTTGTGGGCTTGGGCAGCACTGGGTTGGGATGTTTTCTTGATGTGCATTTACCCTTTATATAAAACTCTCTCTTATACATATGAGTTTCTGTGGATTTGTTTCTCTAATGTGCCCAGACGAACACCGCCCCTTAATTGTGAATAATCGTCTGCGTGGCCGTTGTAATGAATGACTGAACCCAGGGTAGAAGGAGGGTGCCGTAGGAGGAGTGGTTGCCATCAGAAGGAGAGTAACACGGGAGGAGTGGTTGCCATCAGAACAGGGTACAGTGGAGTGTGCCAGACTGTTGAAAGGGCCGGTCATCTCTCCAGAGTTAACCTACTTTATTTACTAAAGGCAAAGTTTTCTAGTCCCAGTTACATATTTTTTAAAAAGAAGGGTCCAGTTTAAACGAATGTGCCAGTAGTCAGACAGCTGTTGTTGTGTTCAGGTGCCCCAAAGTTGGTCCTGATCCATAGCCACTCTCTGTACAGCAGAATGAAGCTCTGCCCGTCCTTCACCAGCCTCACAATGATTATGCTCGGCTCCACCAAGGGCCTTGCTTTTTTCACTCCTCCTCCATTGTATCCACCACGATGTGCTTCTCTAAGGACTGGACTCTCCTGATAACATGTCCACAGTACATGAATTGAAGTCTTGTCATCCTTGCCTGTAAGGAGCATTCTGGTTGCACTTTTTCCAAGACAGATGTGCTTGCTCTTTTGGCAGTCGGTGGTGCTTTCAACAATCTTAACCAGCACCATAGTTAAAATACATTGGTTTCCCTTCAATCTTCCTTATTCCATGTCTAACTTTCACATGCATTTGAGGTGATTGAAAATGCCACAGCTTGGGTCAGGCATACCTTAGTCCTCAGAGTAATGTCCTTGCTTTTCAATTCTTTAAAGAAGTCTTGTGCAGCAGATTTACCTAATGCACTATCTAGACAGCTAGAGGAAACCATTATTTTTCTTTTTAATCTGCTTTGATGATATGTGTGTTAGGTTGGGGTTTTCCAGAGGAACAAAACCAGTATATATAAACATAGTCATATATGTACAAGTCAGAAATGTATATCAGGAAAGCACCTCACACAGCTGCAGAACAGGCAAACTCCAGTCTGGCTCAAGTTCAGGAATCAGATGCTAAGCTGGGGACGTTTTTCAATTTACACAACTTCCAGGCTGTGTGACAGAGAAACAAAGCAGGAGGTGAGAAAACCACAGGTTGGTGGAGGCAGAGTCGAGTGAATCCAAGTCAGGTAGCACAGCAGGCCACCAATAGCTTCCAGGGTTGGCAGATCACATGGCAGGCCACCAACCCAAGCCCCAAAAAACCAGATGCAGGATCCAGGTCAACAGGAAGAAGAAACAAGGAGGCATTTTTCAAAGTGTCTATTCATAGTTATGAAATAGGCCACACCCCCAAGGAGACGTCATCAGGCTCATCTGCAACTTACGAGGGAAGCCTTACTGACAAACAAATAAGGATCCTGGCCCAGCCACGCAGACACAAAACCTAAATATCAAAGCATGGTAAGCAAATACACAAGCTGTGTCTACCAAGGGGCTTCAAAAAGTTTGTAGTAAAAATTCAATTATCTTTCTATTCCATTTTTTCATGAACTTTTTTAATGTCTCGCATCTGTACTCAAAAGATATTGAATCAAAGCATATAGGGTGGAGTGAGGTCATCAGATATCTTTTAAAGATCCTCAGATAATTCTGTGATGCACTAGGGCTTGAGATGCAGCCTATATGAAGTCTCACCAGTCTGTAATAGAGAAAATCGGCCGTAAAAGGCAAAATAGATTTAGGAAAGGCCAAAATGTAAATATGCTATGAAATATAAATAGGTTGCTTTGTGAATTGTTCCACCAAATTAAGGGTAGAAAAAGAATTTTAGGAATTCAATCATTCCCCTGCAATTTGTCTAGATAGGATCATACTCTAAGAATTAATCTTTTGTTGATGGCTTTCAGAGCTAGATCTGTGGTACAATAGGTGCACGCTAAAATGGATGAAGAAACAGTGTAAAGGAGACCGATAGTACGAAGCATTGTGGAAAGGGCCTGATTTTACATAAAAGTGAAAGTAAAAGATTAGATTAGGATTGCTTTCTGACTATTCACCATGAGTAAATTTTCATTAATGCATGCCACAATAAATTGTTTCTTAAACCCAATATGTGCATTCCCTTACAATTCCCCACCAAAAATTTCCTACTTAATCAAATGCCAGAGAAGGTGTTTCAGCCATTTCTCTGATCTCTTATGAATGTACTAGACTGAGTAGGTGTGCAAATAATTTCCAGGTTGTGGTTAGACTAGCCTATAATGAATTCACATTTGAAACCTGAAGTTATTAAAGGGAAAAATCTTTCACTTCCAACGAAATATGAGAGGATAGGAACATTTTATAAAAGGAGACACACATATACTCCAAGTTGTATAAATGTGTGGGTTGAAAATATAAGACCTGTCTTTTCTTAATAAAGGAATTTTGGCATACACAATTGGATGGTTTGTTGTAAAAGCGCAATACGTCTTCAGCTAAATGGAGCTCCCATCTGATAGTGTCACTTCTTGGGTTCCTTTAGGGCAATTTCCTTCTGTCTTGTCCCACTGGTCCAAGAGGCCTTCAGGAGGGTGTAGGTGGCCATGTGAGAAAGGCTACAGAGGGGATCCCACCCAGTTGATAGGAGGTCCTCATTGTTTCCACAACATGGGGCTTTGGACTTGTTTGGCACATGCTAAGCAGGAGGAGGGAGACAATCACTGAGCAATGGCCCAAGGAGATCTAATGTGAGATACAACATCAAAAAGGAGAAAACAATATCTTATTTTTCCTACTTTACAAGGGAGCCCTGTTGACACAGTGGGCTGCTAGCAGCAAGATAGTTGGTCAGTCTTCTAGTCAAACCTACTAGTCAATCGTCCCGAAAGAGATGAGACTTCCATCAAGATCTCCAGTCTCAGAAACCCTGTAGAGCGTTCGACTCTGTCCTGTAGTATCAATATGAGGCAGACCCAGCCCTGGTGTCAGTTGGGTGGTGGTGGTTGTTGGTTTTGACCTACAAAGGTCACTGTGAGTCAGAATGCACCCCGTGGCTATAGGGTTGCCAGGGCCCTCTGCCCCCAAATGGATGGTTTTTCAGAGCTATGTATTTAAATTTTTAAATAAAATAAACCCATTACCTTCAAAGCCC
Source organism: Tenrec ecaudatus (assembly GCF_050624435.1). Classification (NCBI taxonomy): domain Eukaryota; kingdom Metazoa; phylum Chordata; class Mammalia; order Afrosoricida; family Tenrecidae; genus Tenrec; species Tenrec ecaudatus. Next base: position 112,328,509 of record NC_134532.1, read on the forward strand.
TCTCCATTACACTTAACACATTTGTCAAACCTGCGATTCCTTTCTTGGAATATACATATATATATATATTTTGAGTCTATTCTCTTACTTTTATTTAAAGAAAGAAAAATAAAAAACCATTTTTTCTTCCAATACTTGGAACAAGTGTAAATATTACTAAGAATAACAAAACATAATTATTGTCTTCAAGGAACTTATACCCTAATCAGAATAGTTTTTAAACATACACACACAATACTAATTTAGTGTGGTAATTACCCTTTTAAAGAAAAAACCAGGAAGTATTTGCATGTAGTTGATAGTCAGATTCACAGAGAATAAACTAAGGCTTTCAAGAACAGAGGGGGACATTATATAATACCTATGACAAATAATTTTTTTCAATATATGAAACAATTAGAAATAAAACATTGACATAATAGTCAATCCTACAGCCACTACCACTGCGTTGATTCTGACTCATAAGGCTCTCTAAGACTAAATGTTTAAGGAAGCAGTCAGCCTCATCTTTCTCCCATGGAGAGGTTATTGGGTTTGAACTACCAACCTTGTCGTCATTAGCAGCCCCGGAATATACATATATATTATACACATAATATACTTATGTATATATACACATAGACCATTGCATTTCATCATTGTGTATATAAAGTTGAATATCTTAATATATGTTCATTTCCCCATGTTTAAAAGAAAGGTTTTTGTGAATTTCTAAAAATATTGTGGTATTTAGACATTATAGCTACTGTCTAATGAATGTGTCATCCCTGACTTGAGGGGACTAAATGAGGATGGGGATATCAGACTAGTCGCAGGGGACAAGTCACCTTTGAAGTCATGGTAGGCTGGTATGGAGTTGAGCCTTTATTTTCGTGGATTAGATGGAATAGTTTAACAGGTTGTAAGCAGAGACATACCATGACCTGGCTTTTTATTTTACCAAGATGGCTCCTCCCATGGAGAGTATATTCCAGGGGCTCAGGGCAGAAGACCAGGGAGATTGACTCTAGGTGGTTTGGACACTAACTCAGCAAGGACATGATGTGACTTGCCCTTAGGTGATGATGAAGGTGGTAAGACTTGGTCAGTTTCTGAATAGTTTTATGACAGATGGAGGTAGAAATGGACTGGATCATGAATATTAGTATGATAGAGAAGACTTCAAGACTTTTTCTTGAACAAAGGAAAGAGTGAAGATAGTGTTGACTGAGGTGGGCAAAATTGTGGGGAAAGCAGACTCAGGAAGAAAATCCAGCATTCCGTTTTGGATAGTGAAGCTTCGTCTGTTAGAAATCCAAGAGAAGAAGATGTTTGGAGTTTTGAAGGTGTTTCAGGCTAGAAGTAAAATCTGGGAATGATGATGGCACCATGTGCTTGATATGATTGATGCATGGAGTGTTGTAAGAGCTGAAAGAGCCCCCAGTGAAATGGTTTATTTTTAAAAATGAAATAAAAAATTTTGGAATGTTCACATTCAGGCATTCAAGCTGTCGGAAAGCATAGTATCATAAAGGGAATACTATGTTGATACAACAGAGAAGAATGCTAGGGGGAAATCACAGGCATGGCAATATTTCGGGGCTCCGAGACTTCGTAGGTATGGCCAGTTGAGTGGGAAGAGGTCCAAGGGAGAGCGGTGTCCTGGAGACCAAGTGGAGAAGTAGTAGGTCTCCAGGAGTTTAGGTCTCCTTGAGTAGTTGCCGTCAATCCATTATTATCTCTGGCCACTTAACCCCAATATGAAAGGAAGACAGACCCTCAGTTTCCTCCCCGATGGAGGAGAAAGGTACCTTCTCAGGGTCAGGAACAATGGTTATCTCCCTCCAGTCCTGAATGACTCGCTCACCAAAGAAGAATTTTAGTAATCTTTTCGGTTCCTGTAAGGCATATACAAAAGGGTTAAAAAGGCTCATGGGAAAATAAATGGAAAGAGAGCAGAGTTCTCTCCTATAACCTGGAGTGAAAGCTAGAACCAGGAAGTAAAGAAATCTTTTCCTCTGGTGGAAGAGTCCTTTCCTTAGAGAGATGATCGTCTCTTCTGGTCTCGTTTGAAAAGAACAACCCCCCCACAGGGGTGTCTACACCATCCTTTCCCCTGACAAATCCGGCAAGATTCTGGGAGTCACAGGAGAGAATACTGGCAAGAGTCTCCCCATGGCAGTGGTAAGGAGGAACTCAATGGGGAATCATCACGCCGGACATAAAGCCACGATGATGGGAAAAGCACAGCACCTTAGGCGCAGAGCAGAAGAAAGCATAAGTAATTCAATACATATTTGCACAATTTGCTTTATTTCAAGTAAACCTCCTGATTTAACTTCACCAGGGTGAGAAAGCATCATTATGTAACAGCTATGAGGCAGAGGTCAGACATGCCTCCACCCACCAACCTTCTTGCCAATGCTGACACCAATTTTACCCATTCCTTGTACTAAACTCTCTACTTCTCTGCTGGGTTTGAGCATTAGTTGCAATGGGCACTGAGAACTCACAGACCCTACTTACAGTGACGGGGCTTATTAAGGCAGTGTTCGCAGGTGCCATCAAGGAGGATTCAACTCAGAGAGATGCGCTGTACAATAGAGCCAAACCTGCCCAGTCCTGCACCACCTCACATTTGTTGCGTTTGAACCCATGGTTGCAGCCCGGTGTCAATCCATCTCATCAAAGCGCTTCTTTTTCATTCGTGCTCTACTTTACTAGGCTTCCAGGGGCTGGTCTCTCCTGATAAGATGCCCAAACACATGGGGGTAAAGTGTCATCATCCTCACTTCTGGCAGTCCATGGTATTTTCAAGATTCTTTGAAAATATCATCATTCAGATGCATCAATTCTTCTTTTGTCTTCCTTATTCATTGTTCAGCTTTCACATGCACATGGGACAAAAGAAAACACCATGGCTTGAATCAGGCACATCTTAGTTGTCAAAATGACGTCTTTGCTCCTTCACACGTCAGAGTCGTGTGCACTGGATTTACACAACGCAGGGCATCATTGGATTTCTTGACTGCTGCTTCCACGTGTGTGGACTGGGAATCCGAGTAAAATGAAGTCCTTGACAACTTCAATCTTTTCTCTCTCTCTGATGATTGTTGTCTAATGGTCTACTTGTGAGGATTTTGTTTTCTTTACTTTGAGCTGCAGTCCATACTGAAGGCTGTAGTCTTTGATTTTTATCTGCAAGTGCTTCGAGTCCTCTTTGCTTTCAGCAAAGTAAGGTTTAGTCACCTGCATACGGCTCGTTGTCAAGAAGTCTTCGTCTAATCCTGATGTCATGTTTTTCTTCATACAGTCCAGCTTCGCAGATTATTTGCTCAGTATGAAGATGTATTAAGTATAGGTGAGGGGATACAGCAGTGAGGTTCACCTTGTCTGAGTTTTAAACCACACAGTCTTCCTCGTTTTGGTTAAACGGCCACCTCTTAGTCTGTACAGGTTCTACAGCACAATGAAATATTCTGGAATCCCATTCATCTCAATGTTATCTATAACTTGTTATGATCCACACAGCTAAATCCCTTTGTATAGTCAATAAAATGCAAACGAACATCTTTCTGTATTCTCTGCTTTCGATCAAGATTCAATAAATGATATCAGTCAAGATTTATAAATCCAATGATGCCCCTCATGCCACATCCTCTTCAGAATTCAGCTCAAATTTCTGGCAACTCCTGTCCATGCATCCATTTTTGAATCATCTTCAGCAACATTCTACATGTATGTACTGTCAAAGACATTGTTTAATACTTTCTGCATCTTGCTGGGTCAACTTTTTGGGGAATGGGAACAAATATGGACTCTTCCAGTCAGTTAGCTGGTAACTGTCTTCCAAATTTCTCACCACAGACTAGTGAGTGCGCCGAGTGTTCCACTGGCTTGTTTAAATATTTCAATCGGCATTCTGTCAATTCTTGAACACTTGCTTTTCACTAATGCCTTTCATGCAGCTTAGACATCTCCCTTCAATATTATTGATTCTTGATCATAGCTACCTGTTGCGTTTGTGTAGTCTATGTTCTGATTATTAATGAATGTTTGCAGTTGTTTCTTGTCAATTCAGTCATGCCCTGTCAGCATATGAAGATCCTAAGAGATCTGCTCCATCTACATCATGAAGGCTGACTTTGCTTGGAGAAAGAATCTTTTCCCCAGGGGCATTTTGATTGCTTTCCAACCTGAGGAGAGGAAAGAGAAATCATCCCAGGTGTAACCACCCCAAATACAACCACTATTACAAATAATGAGTAAATAGGAAACATCTTGATTAATGGAGCAAAGATTGAAGTTGTCAGGGATTTCATCTTGCTGGGATCCTTGATCAATGCTCCTGCAAGCAGTTGTCAAGAGGTCAAGCAATAAATTGCATTGGAGAAATCTCTTGCACAAGACTCTTAAACATTGAAAAGCAAGGGTATTAGTTGTTAGTTAGTTTGAGGATTAAGGTATGCCTGACACAGGCCATGATATTTTCCATTGCTTCAAAAGCACGTGAAAGATGGACATCAAATAAGGTATACAGAAGAAGAATCCATGCATTTGAATTACGGTGCTTGTGAAAAATACTGAAAGTACAATGGACTACCAAAGAACAGATAAATCTGTCTTGGAAGAAGTGTACCATAATGTTCCTGAGAGGCAAGGCTCAGGACTCTCATGTACATTGGACCTGTTATCAGGATAGACAAGTTCCTGGAGAGGGACGTCATAGTTGGTAAAGTGGAGGGTCAGTGAATAAGAGGAAGGCCCTCAACAAGATGGATTGACACAGTGTCTGCAACAATGGGCTCAAAAAGAAGAACAACTGCCCGGATGTTGCAGGGCCTGGCATTATTTTGTTCTGTTGGTACACATTGTTGCTATGCGTCAGAACCAACTTGATGGCACCTAATAACAGCAATATGAATAAACCATTGGGGAATGATCTATTGCAAAAGACTTGAGAAGTCTGGAGGATTAAGAAAATATTTGATTATTATTTGCCTTGGTGTGGAGACAATATTTAAATGATATACTAAAGGATGAATATATGTTTTCATGACATGGAAGTGGAGACTATTTTTGACCAAAGCACAATATGAACAAATGTGTGAAATGACATAAAAACAAGATATATTTGAAGAATAGTGAAAAGTTCAAGGAGGAGAGAGAAATTACAGTTCAACATAAAGAAAGCAAAAATCCCCATAAGAGGAACAATAAGCAACATCATGATAACTGGAAAAAAGATGAAACTTGCCAAGGATTTCAATTTCTTTGGATCCAAAATCAATGCCAATGGAAACAGCAGTAAAAAAAAATCCAACTATGTGTTACTTTGAGCACATCTGCTGTAAAAGACCTTTTTAAAGTATTAAACCACCACTCATCTGTCAATATGTGGTATGGTGGTGGATTGTGGATTGTTGTGACGCTGGAAGCTATAACACGTATACTTTAAACACCAGAAGATCACCTTTGGCAGACAGGTTGAAGTTGCATCTCCAGACTAAGACCAGACCCAGAAGGAGATCGTCCACTGCAGAGGGGCCAGCCACTGAGAAGCCATGATCAACATAAGACAGAGTGGCAGAGATAGCGCCTTAGGGTATAATGCACTCAACATGTGTCTGGGGAAGAGCTTCCCCCTCAAACAACATTTTGATAAATGGGAAAAGATTGACATTGTGAAGGATATCATTTTGTGAGGATAATGCAAGATTGGGCAGTATTTCATTCTGTTGTACATAATGAGGCTCACTATGGCTCAATATGAATTTCAGGGATTTCGGTTCAATATGAACCTAACAGCAATAACAACAACACAATGGATATGACTTTCTACTACAGAGGCTATGCCAGAGATTGCTTTTGCATGCACATGCGTGGCGTGCGTGCACACACACACACACACACAACTTCAGATGTACGGAGAATTTTCACATACCAATAAATTGAGATGCCAAATGAGAAAAAAAAAGTACATACACAGGATGATTGCTCTCTGGCAAATTTACTGAAACCCACGTTTGAAGCAACATGCTATCAAGAAGGTCCACCAGGAACATAATCAGATCCTGGAAGCATACAATAAAATTTTACATTACATAATACCTCCTAGACGATAAATATATTCCGAAATAGGTTAAATCAAAGCTGGAACTTTTAAGACATAATCTAGCAGTTACACTGGTTTCCCTAGTCACAGCTGCTGTCAAGTTCACTGCCTGTATTTTCAGTGTGTGTCCCCCTGACCTCAGCTGGACCCTGAATTATCTGCTGCAATCATTGGTCGCCCCATATGGAAACCTATGACCTCATAAACACTTATCAGCTCTCAAGACCAGATGTTGCAAGTTGGGAATGTGTTGTCAGCCTGGCAGCAACGGACATATCAGAATTCAGTTTAAATAATTTATGATCGGGCCCCCAAACTCGGAAAACTTCAACCCTTCCATGGTGGTGATGTGACTAACTGTAACCACCCTACATAGAGGCAGTCCTTATTTTAAGGGGTGCTGTAGAGTAATCGGCTAGCATTTCCTCCAATAAATGTTCTACAAACAAAAGTGGCCATGTGGATTATGATAAGTCAAGTGTTTGGGGTGATAACTTTACTAACATATAGGAGATGGACTCTGGGTGTGGTATGATTGTTGCTGAAATAGCCCAGACAAGATTTGGTAAATGCAGAGACACAAAGAGACTTCAAAAAATTTGTGGGAAAACTTAAATGAAGAGAGAATATATTGTCCCCCCATGAACCTTTTTGGACGCCCCCTCAAATTGGGTACAGATACATGAAGTTATGGTAGGACATCAACTTTGAAGGTATGGTAGAACTGGAGCTTTGACTAAATGCCTTCGTAAGTCAAGCATTGTGGTAGGTGTCACAAACATGTTAGACCAGTGGTTCTCAACCTTCCTAAAGTTCCTCAGGCTGTGGACCCCAACCATAGTCATTTTTGTTGCTACTTCATAACTGTCACTTTGCTACTGTTATGAGCCATCATGTAAATATCTGATATGCAGAATGTATTTTCAAATCGTGAAATATTTATTTCTAATTACAAATAAATGAAATTTTTTCTTGAAGCATGGTGTAGCCTGGGTAACGGCATTCATGCAGGGTACTCGTAGGTGGGTGTATCTGCATGTGGGTGGAACCGCCCGGAGACGGATAGAGGAGTGGTGTCTTGGTTACTAAGACCATTGGAAATAGGTGTTTTTCAGTGTCTTAGGTGACCCCTGTGAAAGGGTTGTTTGACCTCCCCAAAGGGGTTGTGACCCATAGATTGAGAATCCCTGTGTTAGACTGAAAGTCCTGTAAGGAGTGATTGGTCAGTCTTGTTCATTGTTTGTCATCTAAATACATGAGTAAGTGGATTAACCTGTGTAACCATCCCTACTCTGCTCTCCGACCATCTGTCCATGTTAACATTTAACTCCTACAAATTCAAGTGCTGCTTCATCATCTCCTACCGTGTCTTGCACTTTTCCTTTATAACACTCTTTATACTACTCAGTGTCTTCTCTTCCCTTGCGGCTGTAAGCTTCCGAAGGACTTTATTATGCTTGTTCTTGTTTGCTGCTGCATTTAAACCATGTGTTGAATGAATGCAACTCCATCAATTGTATGAAGTTGATAGTCTTATGAAGACATAAGATCTCCAAAAAGTTAAATGACTTGGTGAATCGGCAAAGGCATTATGGAACATATACGGACACTTCCAGAGCAGAATTCTGAACATGAGATTCATTCTCACTCAGCCTCATAGCAAAGGGTGAGGTCTCACTCACTGTCATGGCTCACTGCTGACTCCGGACAGGGTAGAACTGCCTCTGTGAGTTTCTGACACTAATTTTTTACAGGGAGTAGAAAGCCTTGCCTTTCTCCCATAGACTGGCTGGTGGTTTCAAACTGCTGACCTTCTGAGTAGTCAAACGTATAACCTCTATATCAATAGGCATTATTATTATCCCTGCCTTAGGGACTAGGAAAATAAGCCTGAGAGAAGTAAATATTTTCCCCAAGGTCATACGGGGAGGGAGGGCCAACAAGCACAAAGCATGAAATCTGGGTCTCTATGATCACCAAGACTGTCCTACAGAAGTGACAACTCTGCATCAGGTTCTGGGGCCCTGGCAAGGACAGTGTAAAGGAGTGAAAAGCTTAGCCTTGGAGCACTAGAAATTTTGCAGTTTCTATATTCAGTCGACTTTATCTTAATACTGTGTATCTAAAGCACTTATAAAAATCTTTTTCTGAGATTTCAGCACATGACTAAACAAGCCTTTAAATCCATCATATTTTTTTGTGGCGGCAAAGCTGGCTTAAAATAAATGTATTTTGTTGTTGTTTACCACCTAAATAATTATTGCACGATTCTCTCTCTCATCTCTCACTTCAGCTCCAAGGCATCTCCCGGCAAAGGCACTAGATTCTTGGAACAAGGTGGTCTAGTGGTTTCCAATCTTGGTTGTGTATCAGGATCACTTGGAGAGTTTGATGTTCTTTTAAATAATACCATGAACAATTAAGCAAGAGTACTGTCGAGGCAAAAATAACAAAAACAAACCCCGGGTGAAGTTATTCTCATAGCTTTCTCATTCAAACTTCGGAATAATTATGCAAATTAGATAAGCGTGACCTGCAATACAAGCAGACCATTATAGGCTAAAGACGGTCTCTTGTTAGTGCCCAACCTTTTAAATACTGGGCTATAATGCCTTCTTTTATGGAAGACCTCAATACTATTTCCAGAAAATCCCTAAGGATCCAACTGGATCCCCCCACATGAACTAAGATGCCACTCATTGATTCCTCCAGAAGATGTAGCATGCTACTTAGATTGTGATTCCACATCTCCATTCATTGAGAGCATGATTCTTCCCATTATTTCTAAATTTTTGTTCTGGGATGGTAGGTAAAAGTTATTCTCTGCTGCTGTAGAGAGAGGATACAGGTATGTGGAGACAGTGGAAAATTGAGAGGAGGCTCCAATTGGAATTGTCTTAGTTCAAAAGGACTCTTTACTTAATCAGATAGCCTCTTTGAAAAAGGTTGGTTCAATTCAAAGGGAACCGTTTTTTTTTAATACTGCAGAAATTCTTCATCTAGTTGTAGAAGTTTGTGGAGAGATTATTTCGTCAACGAATTGGAATGTAGGATTTAAAAGAAGCCTAGCTGAGTCCCAGCGAAAACACACAGCTCATGAAAGGAACTGCAGCCGCTGGCTACAAACACCCAGAAAACGTAGACTCACACTTAGCTGCTCAGTAAAAGAGCACCTAGTCCACACTCATTGGATTTATCATTTTGAATCGCCAAATGTTTTCTGAATTTATCTGAGTGCTCCAAAAGTGTCGTAGACAAGTAAGTAAGCGAAATATAAAATGTGTCAGATAATCTAAATAAGTACCACCAAGGGGAGGGGCTTCAGCACCAAAATGTGTTGCCACGCAGTCTAAAGGCTGTTACTGTTATTGGATGCCAGGGCGTTGGTTCCTGTCGGTACAGCATAACAAAATCCTGCCCGGGCCTGTGCCATCCTCACAACTGTTCTGAAGGCTAAGCATTCTAAATTCAGGGTGTTATCAGGTGCAAGTTTGCTCTGGAGGCTCTGGTGAAGTAACTTTCCTTGTCCCGCTCCTAGATTCTGTTAGCACAAAGGCGATCCTTTGTGCATCACTGCTTCAGTCTCTGTATCTGTGTCCACATGGCTGTCCTCTCTTTCTGCCTCTGTGGCTAGTCCCTCCCTTCTTCGGAGACAGACATCAGGACGAGGGGATCAGAAGTCAGTCCAGTCTGAGTTCATTGTAGATTAGCCAATCACAGCAGCAAAGATCTGATTTCCAAATAAAGTCGCACTCACTGATAGAGGGGGCTTGAGTTTGAACATAGCTCATGGAGGAGACAATTCAGTACGCTGACAGATGGTAGCAAGTGCTATGGAAAACAGAACAAATAACAACCACAACAAAACCAGAGAAGCGCAATCAGATGTGTGGATTGGGGATGGGCTTCCATTTGTAAGTAGGATGATTTGGAAAGGCTTTATTGGAAAAGAAAACAGACATTTAAGAAAAAACAACAAAACTGAAGAACAAATAGGTGTGGGGAATCAGTGTTACTGGCAGAAGAAGAAATAATTTCAAAAGTCCTGAGAGAAGTTTCAAGGTTCCTTCTTCTTCTTTTTCTTGTTCGTTTGTTTTCTGGTTGATTTGTTGCTGGTGCTGGAGTAGTTGGTCCTAGGGGTTTGATTTTGTGCTAAGATGACCACCAAAGTAAACCTCAGTGCTGAGTATTCCACAGGCAAGCGGGTGGATTCTGGGCTCCTACTTATCTCTAGCCCCATTCCAAGAACAGTTAGTTCTGATAACACAACCCTGCTAGATACTTGCCTTCATGATCAGTGGAGACAAGGGTGCTCCAGCAAAGTGTGGTGAAGAGAGCAGATGGTGCCCAGCTGAAAACTGGAACAGTGTCCGTGTTCTTTAAGGTTTGTATTTAAACAAGCAGCCATCTAAGCAAGGAGTCAACTAAATCCACCTGGAAGAAACACACCAACTTATGTGATTCAAAGATGACGATAAAAAAGTTCAAATCTGACCAAGGGAAAAGTATGAGAGCTAAAATTGTGAACACCCAATTTGTGGAAGACTGTGGAGGACAGTGGGAGCCTAAACCCATCTACAGAGTATGGAGTCAGATGAGGCCATTGACAGATCCCTTTTAGACACAGACAAAGGTCGGGAACAAACTTACTATCAAACATCATTCCTTGTAATCCTGATGGTAATTCTGATTATTCTGGGTCAAGCCTCATACTGGGTCCGTTGACCTCCCTCTAGACCCAACCTGAAGTTGTTCCAGGTGCAAGGATCGCTTGCTTGTTCCACGACAAAAATTCCATCCCTGGATTTTTAAAATATTGATGGTGGTCTTTTCTGTCTTACTCCTTATTTGCATTTTTATCTTTATATTATTCCTGTTTCATCCTTATCACTTCATTTTGTTTTTATTCTGTATTATTTCTGTTGGGTGTACCAGTTTGTGAAGCACAGAAGGAGTGGATGCATAGAAATAATAACTGATGCAAAGGTTTGTAGGGATGTAAGGGTTGAGGGGTGGCATGGAGACAGTGAGGGGATTTCAGGAGTAAACAATGAAGGCAGGAGGGGAGGAAGCACTAGAACAGAATGTGATTACAGAACTCATTTTAAAGGCATTTTAATCAGGGGGAGGGGGAAGAAAGAAAATGTTCTACAATTGATGTGGTAATGATTATACAATTCTTGATATGACTTAAAAATTGAATTTTATGATATGTGGATTGTGTGCCAATAAAACAGTAAAAAAGAAAAAGAAACATCCATAAGAAAAAAAGAAAAGAAATCAAGTGACATGTTGCATTGTGCAATCATGAGGCCAAATACCTCTTTAATTCATTCAAAAGCAAAAATATCACTTTGAGGACTGACATGGGCCTGGCCCAACCCATGAATCATTTTTAGTCACCTCAATATGCATGAAAAGCTGGACAATAAATTAGGAGGACCAAAGATAAATTAATGACTTTGGATTGTGGGATTATTGGGGAATATTGACTATAGCATGGGAGGTCGTTAGAAGAACAAATTTTACTTGGAAGAAGTACATCCAGAATACTCTTTAAAAAGGAGATGGTGAGACTTCATCTCATGTATGCCAGACATGTTATCTGTAGGGACCAATCCCTGAAAAATGACATTATGCTTAGGAAAGTAAATGGTCAGTAAAAAAGAAGGTCCTCTATGTCATGGATTGAGATAGTGACTGTAATGTTGGGTTCAAGTATGGCAATGTTTATGGGAGAGAGAGAGAGACAGATATTACTCAGAAAACTAAAAATAGAAATACCATATGATCCAGACATTTTGCTCGTTGGTCTCTACCCAAATGACTGGAGAGCAGAGACTTAAAAAGACTAGTACATCAATTTTCCTGAAAACCCTATTCACAGAAGCCAAGCGGTAGAAACACTCTAAATGCCCATCCACGAGGATAAACAAAATATGGTATATACATGAATACCAGTCTCTATACAAGCTGCACTACGGATGGAGCTTAAAGACATTATGCCGAGAAAACTAAGCCACTCTCGAAAGGACAACTATTGTATGGCCTCACTTATCAAGTAATGGTGAAGTACAGAGACCGACATTAAGTAGTAGTTACCAGAGGTGGAAGTCAGAAGGCAAGGAGAGTGGATAACAGTAATAAAAAGAATCACTTTGAATGTAATTGCTGTTAGTAAATCGTACAAGCGTAGAAAGTTGCATTCACCTAGCTGTGAATTTATTTACATTGTGATATATTTACAGCCATGGCAAAAAAATAAAAGTGTAGCTGCAGAGCCTGCTTATATACCACCTGATGCCTCATGGAATTTGGTTCCTTGACTTGTAGGTTTAGAGCCCTAGTTTCATGAGACAACCCCATTCATTGGTCTAATATTGTATCTAGCCTGTCTGCTCTACTTCTTACAGTGTGGTGTGTAGGGTGCAGCACAACACCGACAGAATACACAACATTCTTCTAGTTCTTTAATCTTCCTCCTCCCCACTATCATGACCCCAGTTCTATCTTACAAATCCTGCTAGATCGCAGAATGTACACAGGTACAGATAAGAGCTCTTGACATAGATGTGAATGCAACATACCAGCATGAAACAGAAAACCAATAGAGAGGTCTGAGGGGCTGGCCCCAATCCCAACTACTTGGACAGTCCTCCCTCCCCCCAGAAGAATTCACTTCAGAGGACAGCACTGAAACTACAGCTCAGGGAGAGGGACATGTCTGATCAAAGCACACAGGAGCAAATGAAGTGGGAGGAAGAGAGGGTGGAGCACATCCTGGCTCATCAAGCTCTGAGGACGATATCCCCACTCTGAACAGTCAATGCACAGAGAGGACCATAGGGCTAGCCCCACTATGAGACACAACGTCCCTCACTTATCCATAGCCCTACAGGGGACAACATGGAGACACAGTATGGGAATTGTTCCCGATCTGACCCCACCACACCAAGGCAAAACACTAAGGGGTGTGCAACAGAACAGCAATGGGAGCAGAGCAACAAAATCCCAAGGGAATACCAAAAAATAGACATTGGATTCAGGGCATGGCATGCCATCAAACTCAACCAGAAAATACTCCTAAAGGTCAACAAACAGACCTTGAACTATTTATAGGCTTTTTTTTGTCTTTGGTTTTTGTTGTTTTATTTTATTTTCTTGCTTTGTTTTTCTCTGTCTTGTTTTTATGCATATTATTGTCTCTGCATGTCTATCTATATAAGATAGACGGGATAAACAATCTGGAGGAGAAAGCAACAGGACCAACAGTTCCAGAAGGACATGGGAGAGGGGGAGACAGGGAAAGGAAATGGGTGTTATCAAACCCAGGGACAAGGGAACATCAAGTGATCCAAATCAGTGGTGAGGAAGGTGTAGGAGGCCTGGTAGGGCGTGATCAAGGGAAATGTAACCAAGAGGAATTACTGAAACCCAAATGAAGAATGAGCATGATAGTGGGACAAGAGGAAAGTCAAAGGAAATAAAGGAAAGAGCTAGGAGGCAAAGGGCATTTATAGAGGTCTAAATAAAGGCATGCACATATGCAATTATATTTATATATGAGGATGGGTAAATAGACCTATGTGCATATATTTATAGGTTTAGTATTAAGGTAGCAGAAGGACATTGGGCCTCCACTCAATACTTCCTCAATGCAAGAACACTTTCTTCTATTAAATTGGCATTCTATGAAGCTCACCTTCCCAACACAACCTCTGAAGACAAAGCAGGTGAATAAGCAAATGTGATGAAGAAAGCTGATGGTGCCTGGCTATCAAAAGATATAGCATCTGGGGTTTTAAGGCTTGAAGATAGACAAGTGGCCATCTAACTGAGAAGCAACAAAGCCCACATCCAAGAAGCACACCAGCCTGTTTGATCATGAGGTGTTGATAGGATCAGGTATCAGGCATCAAAGATCCAAAACAAAAAATAATTTCATTGTGAATGAGGGAGAGGGAGAGGGAGACCCAAAGGCCATCTCTAGGCAACTGGACATCCCCTTAGAAAAGAGCTTCAGGGAGGAGACAAGTCAGTCAGGGCGCAGCATAGTACCGGCAAAATATACAACTTCCCTCTAGTTTTTTAATGCTTCCTCCCCACCCCCCACTCTCATAATCCCAATTCTACCTTCCACATCTGGCTAGATCAGAGCATGTACAAGCATACAGATAAGAGCTGTAAACACAAGGAATCTAGACTTCAAATTCCCATGGAATTCAGAATTTCTGGAGCCATGGAGGCTAGATTAACCTGTGAAACTATTGCCTCAAGATAATCTTTAATTCATAAGCCAAAACTATCCCTTAAAGTCTTCTGAAAATTGGACAATGATCTAGTTTAACAAGTAAAGAAAGTCTGCCTGGGGACTGGTGCTGTTTACGAGCCAGCTGCAAGGGATGGAATGAACAAGCACCACTAAAATAAGAAAACAGAACTATAACGAATGCACATGAGAACCACATGCTATTTTATCGAACTTTGGAATGCTCGCTGGGACTTTTCTCAGGCACATGTACCTACCTGCTTTCAGCTTTGATTATACCAGACTTATTTGCTTTTCACGTCCACACATTGATCTGAGACCTATGGAATCAAATTTTGCCAGTTAAAGAATGACATATTTGCTGTGGATAATCCAAAGATGAACGTGTATAACTCACATATATGTAACTGCAAGGGATAGTGTGTCATCTCATCTTCCTGCTCATACTGGGACTGCCCTGAGCGTTCTCCTACTTTAAAGCACGTTGGTCTCTCCCACTAGATGGTGCTGAACCTGCAGAGAGAGCCCAAAGCAGGCTGCTTCCCTGTCAGATCCCCTCCCTCATCTTGCCGCTCACCTCGCCACTCAGGTGTGTCATTCTCCCAGAGGGATTGTTCAGGAATGGCTAATGGTAACACAGTCCCTTTCAAACATCCAGACAAATACAAGTCAAGGTGGGTAAACAGCATTAGTGAACTTCCCCTTTGTCTGTTATTAACAGGAGTACAGCCCAGTAGCCCCCAAAAGAAGGCGGTGGGCTTTCAGCTATGACCTGAAAAACAGAGTACCTTTGAAATAGTTGTGAATGGATTGTTTATTTTGAGTGGAAGCCCAAAATGATTAAGAGTGGGGTAGAAGAATAGTGTGTGTGTGTGTTGAGAGTTTTGAGAAATGCCAATTACCCACTGAGAACATATAATGCAAGACTCAGGATCTTATGTTCAAATCAGCACACTTAGAAACTACATGTTTATAGCGTCAAGAGGAAATGGAAGTTATTTACACAAAAGTGAGATATCGTATGGATTGTGATAACAGCTGTACGAGCTCCCACTAAAATGACTTAAAAAGTAAAAGATGAATGCAACAATAAGTGACAAGTACATTGCTTTAGAAAAAGTACACATCTGTCTTGAGAGAAATGTGGCCAGAGTTCTCCTTAGACGCAAGGACGGTGAGGCTTAATGTTACATACTTTGGACACGTTGTCAGGAGAGCCAGTCTCTGGAGAAGGACATCGTACTCGGTAAAGTCGAGG